>NC_086444.1:19143327-19476923 GCF_028390025.1 Pseudophryne corroboree | reverse complement strand
TCTATCAGGGTCATCATACAACAGGCCTAACGATTTAAAAAAGGCGTCTACTGATAACAAAGCAGGATCTTCCGTTCTTAACCCAAACGGCCAGGTCTGTGGATCACCCTAGAGCAATGACATAACAATCCCAACCCGCTGAGACTCAGTACCAGAGGACTTAGGCCTTAAACGAAAATAAAGCTTACAAGCTTCCTTAAAATTAAAAAAATCTTTTCGGTTACCCAAAAAACGGTCCGGTAAATGCATCTTTGGTTCTAGGACCACACTCGGGGAGGCTCGCAAAAGATCTTCCTGCGATCTCACCTGAAGAGAAAGGTCCTGAACCATCTGAGTTAGTTCTTGAATTTGGTTAACCAAAAGCTGACCGGGATTTGGTCCTAACCCTGCCGGATTCATGAAGCCGGATTTTACTCTCACCAAAACAGAATGGGAAAAAATAAAACCCCCTTTTTTTTTTTTTAGTTCTGGCCGGTGATAATGTTATGATTCTGATACTCAGTTCAGGGGTGATCTTATACGGTAGGACCTGAATACCAGAACGTAATGCTGGGAAAGGGGAATGGAAAGGGAATAGCCCCTGGCACCCTATCTCCGTTGTCTCGCCCGTGCTGTCAGTACACTCTTGCGAGACTATGGTTGCTTGGGCCCATGGCAGCCGCGTTTGAAGGGCGGATTACGTCTGCCCAACTCCGATGCCCCCTCAGGTCTTAATGAGAGACAAAGAGTGAACCGAGACAGGGTGATAACAAGGGGCCCTCTAACTGAACAACAAAGCCAGGGGCTACTAACAAAGCTGAAACTAAAGTATGCGTGGATTTCCACCAGGGAAAAGAACAACAAAATACTCCACTTGTCCACTCTCCTACACGGCACCGCCGAGTACCGGAGAGGACTGTGGAAGCGGATACCTCCGCAAATGCTCCAATAACAGAAAACAATATAAAGCGGTTTAGGCCGCAACTCGCGGCGGAGCCGCCACTCACGAAACCAAGCAAGATCCTCTATCGCCTGCCACAGGTAAACGAGGACCAGAAGAACTCCTTAGGATAAGACGGCTACTCCAAGACTCAGGAACTCAGAGAACTGGAAAGACCGGGCACAGCAGACCAGGAACAGACGTTCACCAAACATGAGCAGCATGCAGGAAGCTATCACCGGCGTCTGTGTGAGGCACTGAGGAGGCTTAAAACAGGGAACCCTCCAATCAGAGTCCAGAGCGTTGCCAGGCGCCGTGCAGAAAGGGGAGAAGGTGCAGCGGCCGGCTACGGACCGCTGCGCCTAACAGTACCCCCCCTTGAGGAGGGGTTAAAGAACCCCTAAAGCCAGGTTTCCGAGGAAATTCCTGAAAAAATAATCTCTTGAGTCTAGGGGCATGTAGATCCCCATCCAGGACCCAAGACCTTTCCTCCGGACCATAGCCCTTCCAGTGAACTAAAAAATAAAGTCGGTCCCGAGAAACTTTTGAATCTAAAACCTTCTCAACCAAGAACTCCTATTGCCCCTGAACATCCACTGGAGATCTACCCTGGGAGGTCTTCCGAGGAAATCTCCTGGAAGAAACATATTGTTTCAACAGGGAACAGTGGAAAGTATTTCCAATTCTGAGAGATCTTGGCAAGCGTAGCCGAAAAGCAACTGGGTTGACCTTCTTAATGATAAGAAACGGTCCAATAAATTTGGGTCCCAGTCTAGCCGAGGGTTGTCGGAGCTTGATGTTGCGAGTTGACAACCATACCTTATCTCCCACCTTAAAAGTGTAAGGACGTCGGAGACTATCAGAAAATTTATTTTCTCGGAAGGCAGCTTTTCTGAGGGCAAGGTGCATTTTTCTCCAAATTGCTCTGAGGTGGGAGGTTAAGGTCAACGAGGAAACTGGAGAATGATGGAAAAAAGAGTTGGCTCTAGGATAAAAACCAAAAACTGAAAAGAATGGGGACTCCTTGGTGGAGGAATGACAAGAGTTATTATAAGCAAATTCGGCCAAAGGAAGAAACTCGGACCAATCATTCTGGAGTTTGGCCGAATGCAAGCGTAAGTATTGTTTTAATGACTGGTTGACTCGTTCGGTTTGCCCATTAGACTGTGGATGGTAACCAGATGTTAAGGACAGTCTCATCTTCAATGATGCACAAAAACGTTTCCAGAATCGTGCGATGAATTGCGGACCCCGATTAGAGACAATATCAGTGGGCAAACCATGGAGCCTGAACACATGGCGAAGGAACAAAACTGCCAACCCTTGAGCAGAGGGTAATCGGGGAAGAGCAATGAAATGAGCCATTTTACTAAAACGGTCCACCACCACCCAAATGACTCGAAATCCGGCTGAAAGGGGAAGGTCTACCACGAAATCCATGGAAATATGAGACCATGGCCTGAGAGGAACGGCTAAAGGCATGAGTTGCCCAATAGGCAACGAACGAGGGACCTTATGCTGTGCACAAACCTGACAGGAATGGACAAATTCCTTAACATCTTTAGAAAGACTAGGCCACCACACTGAGCGAGAGACTAACTCCAAGGTCTTAGTGATACCTGGATGCCCCGAGACTTTGTTGTCATGAAACTCAGTTAAAACAGTGCCTCTCAAAAATTCAGGGACAAAAATACGACCAGCAGGAGTTAGCCTAGGAGCTTGGTGTTGAAGCTGGTTTAACTGAGTAAATAAATCCTGTGTGAGACCTGCCCGGATGACTGAAGATTGAACTATGGGGGTAGTAACAGGATAGCTATTGTGAACCGGAAGAAAGCAACGTGACAGGGCATTAGCTTTCGTATTCTTGGAACCAGGCCTGAAGGTGATAATAAACCTGAAACGAGTAAAGAACAATGCCCAACGTGCCTGCCGAGCATTAAGCCGTTTAGCTGACTCAATATATTGCAGGTTCTTATGGTCAGTAAATACAGTAATAGTATGCCTAGCTCCCTCCAGCCAATGCCTCCACTCCTCGAAAGCCCATTTTACTGCCAGTAATTCCCGATTACCAACGTCATAGTTGGATTCTGCGGAGGAGAATTTCCTGGACATGAAGGCACAAGGATGTAGTTCCTGAGACTCCGGATCTTCCTGAGAAAGGATAGCCCCCACACCAACCTCTGAGGCATCAACCTCCACAATAAAGGGAAGCTCCGGATTAGGATGTCTGAGGACAGGAGCCGAGACAAAGGCCTGCTTCAAGGCCCGGAAGGCAAACTCAGCTTCAGGCGACCAATTGGAAGGATCCGCTCCTTTTTTAGTCAAAGCTACTATGGGAGCGACCAGGTCAGAAAAAGTATGAATGAACCGCCTATAATAATTTGCAAACCCTAAAAAGCGCTGAATTGCTTTTAAATTAGTGGGTTGCGCCCAATTAAGAATGGCCTGGAGTTTTTTCGGTTCCATGCAAAATCCCTGGGGAGAAATAACGTACCCCAAGAAAGACACTTCTGTGATGTGAAAATCACACTTCTCAAGCTTAGCATATAAATGATTCTCTCGTAGCTTTTGAAGAACCAGACGCACCTGGGTAACATGTTGTTCTATAGACTCAGAGTATATCAAAATGTCGTCTAAATAAATGACCACGAACTTCCCAAGGAAGTCACGGAGAACATCGTTGATGAGGTCTTGAAAAACGGCCGGAGCATTTGACAGGCCAAACGGCATCACCAGGTATTCATAGTGACCCGACTGAGTGCTGAATGCCGTCTTCCACTCATCCCCAGATTTTATTCGGATGAGGTTGTAAGCTCCCCTCAGATCGATTTTTGAAAAGATCACGGCGGAGCGTAACTGATCAAAAAGCACTGAAATCAATGGCAAAGGATAGGTGTTCTTCACAGAGATTTTATTCAGAGCCCTAAAGTCAATGCATGGTCTGAGCGACCCATCTTTTTTCTCAACAAAGAAAAACCCTGCACTCAACGGAGATTTTGAAGGCCTAATAAAGCCTTTCTTAAGGCTTTCCTGAATGTAATTATTCATGGCCGTGGTTTCTGGTCCGGACAGGGCATATAATCTCCCCTTAGGTAAAGTGGCACCTGGTACTAACTCGATTGCACAGTCATAGGACCGATGGGGAGGCAGAATGTCCGCATTGCCTTTGGGGAACACCGGCAAAATCCTGATAATCCACAGGAATAAGTTCTGGGACGACTGCCGCAACCCGGACTGGATGAGAAATACATTCCTTAACACAAAAAGGACTCCATTGGGAAATCTCCCCAGACCGCCAATCAATGGTGGGATTATGAAAGGCAAGCCAAGGGTGACCCAAAACTACAGGGACTGCCGGACAATGTGTAAGGTAGAATTCTATATCTTCTGAATGTAAGGCCCCTACTGTAAGTAATACTGGAGGTGTGCGGTGAGTAATTATCCCATTGGAAAGCGGACCCCCATCTAACCCGTGCATGGTGATACGTCTATCCAAGGGAATCTGTGGAATGCCTAAGGCCTTAGCCCAAGCTAAGTCCATAAAATTTCCTGAAGCTCCACTGTCGACGAAGGCCGACACTAATGAACCGAGGCTGCCAAAGGAAATTTTAACAGGAACTAATAGAGAGTCATTTGAGGAGATAAGCTGCAGACCCAAGTGAACCCCCTCACAATTCACTTGGTCAGAGCGTTTCCCGACTTGTTCGGGCAGTTGCGAGCAATATGTCCCTTACCACCACAGTACAAACAGAGACCAGAACTTAATCTTCTGGTTCTTTCCTCTGGGGACAGCCGGGAGAGACCCATCTGCATGGGCTCCTCGACGTCCTCAGGAAAGGTATAAACACTAGGACTAGGCCTAAAAGTTGTTCCTCTTTCAGCCCTCCGCTTTCGGAGACGACAATCTATTTTAATTGCAAGCTCCATGAGTTTGTCGAGAGTCTCAGGAGCGGGGTACTGAAGGAGACTGTCTTTAATAAGTTCTGACAAACCGAGACGAAACTGACTGCGCAGGGCCGGGTCATTCCAGCCACAGTCGTTCGACCAACGGCGGAATTCGGTACAATACACCTCTGCTGGATTTTTACCTTGTTTAAGAGCACGCAGGTGACTCTCAGCTGACGCTTCTCTATCAGGGTCATCATACAACAGGCCTAACGATTTAAAAAAGGCGTCTACTGATAACAAAGCAGGATCTTCCGTTCTTAACCCAAACGGCCAGGTCTGTGGATCACCCTAGAGCAATGACATAACAATCCCAACCCGCTGAGACTCAGTACCAGAGGACTTAGGCCTTAAACGAAAATAAAGCTTACAAGCTTCCTTAAAATTAAAAAAATCTTTTCGGTTACCCAAAAAACGGTCCGGTAAATGCATCTTTGGTTCTAGGACCACACTCGGGGAGGCTCGCAAAAGATCTTCCTGCGATCTCACCTGAAGAGAAAGGTCCTGAACCATCTGAGTTAGTTCTTGAATTTGGTTAACCAAAAGCTGACCGGGATTTGGTCCTAACCCTGCCGGATTCATGAAGCCGGATTTTACTCTCACCAAAACAGAATGGGAAAAAATAAAACCCCCTTTTTTTTTTTTTAGTTCTGGCCGGTGATAATGTTATGATTCTGATACTCAGTTCAGGGGTGATCTTATACGGTAGGACCTGAATACCAGAACGTAATGCTGGGAAAGGGGAATGGAAAGGGAATAGCCCCTGGCACCCTATCTCCGTTGTCTCGCCCGTGCTGTCAGTACACTCTTGCGAGACTATGGTTGCTTGGGCCCATGGCAGCCGCGTTTGAAGGGCGGATTACGTCTGCCCAACTCCGATGCCCCCTCAGGTCTTAATGAGAGACAAAGAGTGAACCGAGACAGGGTGATAACAAGGGGCCCTCTAACTGAACAACAAAGCCAGGGGCTACTAACAAAGCTGAAACTAAAGTATGCGTGGATTTCCACCAGGGAAAAGAACAACAAAATACTCCACTTGTCCACTCTCCTACACGGCACCGCCGAGTACCGGAGAGGACTGTGGAAGCGGATACCTCCGCAAATGCTCCAATAACAGAAAACAATATAAAGCGGTTTAGGCCGCAACTCGCGGCGGAGCCGCCACTCACGAAACCAAGCAAGATCCTCTATCGCCTGCCACAGGTAAACGAGGACCAGAAGAACTCCTTAGGATAAGACGGCTACTCCAAGACTCAGGAACTCAGAGAACTGGAAAGACCGGGCACAGCAGACCAGGAACAGACGTTCACCAAACATGAGCAGCATGCAGGAAGCTATCACCGGCGTCTGTGTGAGGCACTGAGGAGGCTTAAAACAGGGAACCCTCCAATCAGAGTCCAGAGCGTTGCCAGGCGCCGTGCAGAAAGGGGAGAAGGTGCAGCGGCCGGCTACGGACCGCTGCGCCTAACAGTACCCCCCCTTGAGGAGGGGTTAAAGAACCCCTAAAGCCAGGTTTCCGAGGAAATTCCTGAAAAAATAATCTCTTGAGTCTAGGGGCATGTAGATCCCCATCCAGGACCCAAGACCTTTCCTCCGGACCATAGCCCTTCCAGTGAACTAAAAAATAAAGTCGGTCCCGAGAAACTTTTGAATCTAAAACCTTCTCAACCAAGAACTCCTATTGCCCCTGAACATCCACTGGAGATCTACCCTGGGAGGTCTTCCGAGGAAATCTCCTGGAAGAAACATATTGTTTCAACAGGGAACAGTGGAAAGTATTTCCAATTCTGAGAGATCTTGGCAAGCGTAGCCGAAAAGCAACTGGGTTGACCTTCTTAATGATAAGAAACGGTCCAATAAATTTGGGTCCCAGTCTAGCCGAGGGTTGTCGGAGCTTGATGTTGCGAGTTGACAACCATACCTTATCTCCCACCTTAAAAGTGTAAGGACGTCGGAGACTATCAGAAAATTTATTTTCTCGGAAGGCAGCTTTTCTGAGGGCAAGGTGCATTTTTCTCCAAATTGCTCTGAGGTGGGAGGTTAAGGTCAACGAGGAAACTGGAGAATGATGGAAAAAAGAGTTGGCTCTAGGATAAAAACCAAAAACTGAAAAGAATGGGGACTCCTTGGTGGAGGAATGACAAGAGTTATTATAAGCAAATTCGGCCAAAGGAAGAAACTCGGACCAATCATTCTGGAGTTTGGCCGAATGCAAGCGTAAGTATTGTTTTAATGACTGGTTGACTCGTTCGGTTTGCCCATTAGACTGTGGATGGTAACCAGATGTTAAGGACAGTCTCATCTTCAATGATGCACAAAAACGTTTCCAGAATCGTGCGATGAATTGCGGACCCCGATTAGAGACAATATCAGTGGGCAAACCATGGAGCCTGAACACATGGCGAAGGAACAAAACTGCCAACCCTTGAGCAGAGGGTAATCGGGGAAGAGCAATGAAATGAGCCATTTTACTAAAACGGTCCACCACCACCCAAATGACTCGAAATCCGGCTGAAAGGGGAAGGTCTACCACGAAATCCATGGAAATATGAGACCATGGCCTGAGAGGAACGGCTAAAGGCATGAGTTGCCCAATAGGCAACGAACGAGGGACCTTATGCTGTGCACAAACCTGACAGGAATGGACAAATTCCTTAACATCTTTAGAAAGACTAGGCCACCACACTGAGCGAGAGACTAACTCCAAGGTCTTAGTGATACCTGGATGCCCCGAGACTTTGTTGTCATGAAACTCAGTTAAAACAGTGCCTCTCAAAAATTCAGGGACAAAAATACGACCAGCAGGAGTTAGCCTAGGAGCTTGGTGTTGAAGCTGGTTTAACTGAGTAAATAAATCCTGTGTGAGACCTGCCCGGATGACTGAAGATTGAACTATGGGGGTAGTAACAGGATAGCTATTGTGAACCGGAAGAAAGCAACGTGACAGGGCATTAGCTTTCGTATTCTTGGAACCAGGCCTGAAGGTGATAATAAACCTGAAACGAGTAAAGAACAATGCCCAACGTGCCTGCCGAGCATTAAGCCGTTTAGCTGACTCAATATATTGCAGGTTCTTATGGTCAGTAAATACAGTAATAGTATGCCTAGCTCCCTCCAGCCAATGCCTCCACTCCTCGAAAGCCCATTTTACTGCCAGTAATTCCCGATTACCAACGTCATAGTTGGATTCTGCGGAGGAGAATTTCCTGGACATGAAGGCACAAGGATGTAGTTCCTGAGACTCCGGATCTTCCTGAGAAAGGATAGCCCCCACACCAACCTCTGAGGCATCAACCTCCACAATAAAGGGAAGCTCCGGATTAGGATGTCTGAGGACAGGAGCCGAGACAAAGGCCTGCTTCAAGGCCCGGAAGGCAAACTCAGCTTCAGGCGACCAATTGGAAGGATCCGCTCCTTTTTTAGTCAAAGCTACTATGGGAGCGACCAGGTCAGAAAAAGTATGAATGAACCGCCTATAATAATTTGCAAACCCTAAAAAGCGCTGAATTGCTTTTAAATTAGTGGGTTGCGCCCAATTAAGAATGGCCTGGAGTTTTTTCGGTTCCATGCAAAATCCCTGGGGAGAAATAACGTACCCCAAGAAAGACACTTCTGTGATGTGAAAATCACACTTCTCAAGCTTAGCATATAAATGATTCTCTCGTAGCTTTTGAAGAACCAGACGCACCTGGGTAACATGTTGTTCTATAGACTCAGAGTATATCAAAATGTCGTCTAAATAAATGACCACGAACTTCCCAAGGAAGTCACGGAGAACATCGTTGATGAGGTCTTGAAAAACGGCCGGAGCATTTGACAGGCCAAACGGCATCACCAGGTATTCATAGTGACCCGACTGAGTGCTGAATGCCGTCTTCCACTCATCCCCAGATTTTATTCGGATGAGGTTGTAAGCTCCCCTCAGATCGATTTTTGAAAAGATCACGGCGGAGCGTAACTGATCAAAAAGCACTGAAATCAATGGCAAAGGATAGGTGTTCTTCACAGAGATTTTATTCAGAGCCCTAAAGTCAATGCATGGTCTGAGCGACCCATCTTTTTTCTCAACAAAGAAAAACCCTGCACTCAATGGAGATTTTGAAGGCCTAATAAAGCCTTTCTTAAGGCTTTCCTGAATGTAATTATTCATGGCCGTGGTTTCTGGTCCGGACAGGGCATATAATCTCCCCTTAGGTAAAGTGGCACCTGGTACTAACTCGATTGCACAGTCATAGGACCGATGGGGAGGCAGAATGTCCGCATTGCCTTTGGGGAACACCGGCAAAATCCTGATAATCCACAGGAATAAGTTCTGGGACGACTGCCGCAACCCGGACTGGATGAGAAATACATTCCTTAACACAAAAAGGACTCCATTGGGAAATCTCCCCAGACCGCCAATCAATGGTGGGATTATGAAAGGCAAGCCAAGGGTGACCCAAAACTACAGGGACTGCCGGACAATGTGTAAGGTAGAATTCTATATCTTCTGAATGTAAGGCCCCTACTGTAAGTAATACTGGAGGTGTGCGGTGAGTAATTATCCCATTGGAAAGCGGACCCCCATCTAACCCGTGCATGGTGATACGTCTATCCAAGGGAATCTGTGGAATGCCTAAGGCCTTAGCCCAAGCTAAGTCCATAAAATTTCCTGAAGCTCCACTGTCGACGAAGGCCGACACTAATGAACCGAGGCTGCCAAAGGAAATTTTAACAGGAACTAATAGAGAGTCATTTGAGGAGATAAGCTGCAGACCCAAGTGAACCCCCTCACAATTCACTTGGTCAGAGCGTTTCCCGACTTGTTCGGGCAGTTGCGAGCAATATGTCCCTTACCACCACAGTACAAACAGAGACCAGAACTTAATCTTCTGGTTCTTTCCTCTGGGGACAGCCGGGAGAGACCCATCTGCATGGGCTCCTCGACGTCCTCAGGAAAGGTATAAACACTAGGACTAGGCCTAAAAGTTGTTCCTCTTTCAGCCCTCCGCTTTCGGAGACGACAATCTATTTTAATTGCAAGCTCCATGAGTTTGTCGAGAGTCTCAGGAGCGGGGTACTGAAGGAGACTGTCTTTAATAAGTTCTGACAAACCGAGACGAAACTGACTGCGCAGGGCCGGGTCATTCCAGCCACAGTCGTTCGACCAACGGCGGAATTCGGTACAATACACCTCTGCTGGATTTTTACCTTGTTTAAGAGCACGCAGGTGACTCTCAGCTGACGCTTCTCTATCAGGGTCATCATACAACAGGCCTAACGATTTAAAAAAGGCGTCTACTGATAACAAAGCAGGATCTTCCGTTCTTAACCCAAACGGCCAGGTCTGTGGATCACCCTAGAGCAATGACATAACAATCCCAACCCGCTGAGACTCAGTACCAGAGGACTTAGGCCTTAAACGAAAATAAAGCTTACAAGCTTCCTTAAAATTAAAAAAATCTTTTCGGTTACCCAAAAAACGGTCCGGTAAATGCATCTTTGGTTCTAGGACCACACTCGGGGAGGCTCGCAAAAGATCTTCCTGCGATCTCACCTGAAGAGAAAGGTCCTGAACCATCTGAGTTAGTTCTTGAATTTGGTTAACCAAAAGCTGACCGGGATTTGGTCCTAACCCTGCCGGATTCATGAAGCCGGATTTTACTCTCACCAAAACAGAATGGGAAAAAATAAAACCCCCTTTTTTTTTTTTTAGTTCTGGCCGGTGATAATGTTATGATTCTGATACTCAGTTCAGGGGTGATCTTATACGGTAGGACCTGAATACCAGAACGTAATGCTGGGAAAGGGGAATGGAAAGGGAATAGCCCCTGGCACCCTATCTCCGTTGTCTCGCCCGTGCTGTCAGTACACTCTTACGAGACTATGGTTGCTTGGGCCCATGGCAGCCGCGTTTGAAGGGCGGATTACGTCTGCCCAACTCCGATGCCCCCTCAGGTCTTAATGAGAGACAAAGAGTGAACCGAGACAGGGTGATAACAAGGGGCCCTCTAACTGAACAACAAAGCCAGGGGCTACTAACAAAGCTGAAACTAAAGTATGCGCGGATTTCCGCCAGGGAAAAGAACAACAAAATACTCCACTTGTCCACTCTCCTACACGGCACCGCCGAGTACCTGAGAGGACTGTGGAAGCGGATACCTCCGCAAATGCTCCAATAACAGAAAACAATATAAAGCGGTTTAGGCCGCAACTCGCGGCGGAGCCGCCACTCACGAAGCCAAGCAAGATCCTCTTTCGCCTGCCACAGGTAAACGAGGACCAGAAGAACTCCTTAGGATAAGACGGCTACTCCAAGACTCAGGAACTCAGAGAACTGGAAAGCCCGGGCACAGCAGACCAGGAACAGACGTTCACCAAACATGAGCAGCATGCAGGAAGCTATCACCGGCGTCTGTGTGAGGCACTGGGGAGGCTTAAAACAGGGAACCCTCCAATCAGAGTCCAGAGCCTAATTACCCAAAATGTCGAGCAGCTGCCTTGCTGCACGACCAGAGAACATGTGTGAGTGCATATTAATTAAACACCAGCAACGGGGAACGCGGTCCGCCTGTGGCGTCCCCGTTGCTATGGACCCGGCGGCTCGGCACGCACGCGTCCTGGCATTGCTAGGGACCAGGCGGCTCAGCGCGCACGGCGTCCTAGCGTTGCTAGGGACTCGGCGGCTCAGTGCGCACGGCGTCCCTAGCGTTGCCAGGCGCCGTGCAGAAAGGGGAGAAGGTGCAGCGGCCGGCTACGGACCGCTGCGCCTAACAGTAAGACACCTTTCCCTCTGTTCCATCTCTTACACCGAACCTGTATAGCACAAACCCACATGGTGCAACTAAGCGGATGACTACATCAACGACGTTCCATTACCTGTAGTATTGCAAATATTTCAGTGTAATGTCACTTTGTAATGAATGTATCTGGTTGTTTCCTGATAAATGCAGATAATGTAGATTATGGTGCAGTCAGTGCTGAGGGTCCACACTGAGAGCAAGGACCGGATTTTCCAAATTGCTGCAGGTGTTCTCTGTAATTACAGTACATAGAGCATCACTATCCGCCGCGGTGGGAAGTAGCAGCAGGTGGGAGCGACTGCTGGCACGGGAGGCACTCAATACCCCGGCTGTCGAGATCCAAGTGCTCTGCATACCGGCGCTGGGATCCCGACAACTATTTTCCCTCTTGGGGTGTCCACGACACCCCTGGAGTGAGAATAAATAGCGTGGCACACATAGCGCACCACCGTGCCCTCAGCGTGGTGAGCGCAGTGAGCCCGCAAGGGGCTCTTTTGTGCTCGACCCACTGCCGGCATTCTGGCGGTCGGGATCCTGGCACCGGTATGATGGGCGATTGGATCCGGTGAAGTCGAAAAATATTGCAATACACACATCACATACAAACTACACACAGATGGCCTCCGTGCGCGTACTTGTTCTGCCGTGCGTGCGCATATTCGCAATTTGCGTATGGTCGCTCCCGCGGTCCTGCGCATAAGCGCGTGGTATGAGTATTTATGGTAGTGTTTGTAGTCACATGGAAAAGCCATAAAAACACATTACATATTTAATCCAAATAGTGCACAAGGTACACAGTCTCCCTGCACCACACCAGCAAGTTACAACAGTTTAAATGGTATAAGAACAAAGGAATTCACCTTTACAGGATAGGAGGGGACAGAACAAGGTTATAAGGTGGTGTTTGGTATCCAGCTATTTTAAGGGCAATATTCCGGTGTTGGTTTGCAGAAGATCGCACGCTCCTGAGAATAGTTATGCACAGGAGCAGAATTTAAATATAAACTGTATTTACTGTACATTTGTTATGCGGCGGGAATTCAGAGGAGACCACCTGCAAGTGCACCTGGAACAGACATCGCCCACCTATTCAAACCAACCTATGACCTCTCCTGTACGGTAAATGACCATCCCTGTGTCCAATGGACAAAGAGATTACAGTATCCATTGTGTTAGGGTTTGGAATATTGTATAAAAGAGCCAGCTGCATGCCAGGTCAGACACAGACTCTGAAGGTCATCTACCTTGATGACTGAGGACCAGACTGAGAAGCGCAGGCGAAACCAAACACGTATGTACCATTGATTGCAGCCATTATTGTATTGTATTGTATTGTATTGTTTATATTGTTACCCCCTGCAAGTAAAGAACTGTTGGTGGGTTAGACCCCAACTTAGTTTTGAATTACAATTGGTGTCGTGTTCCATTTCCTTGCTAAGGTTTAAAGTGTATTTACAGCCACTCGGGCTGCTGCATTGTGCTAACAGAATATAGGCCTGTGTATGCAAACTGTGTAGTCACTACGCCCTTTCGGCGTACATATGCAGAGTGCGTATACTGTGCGACCTTGTGTACGTAAGGTTTGTAAATAATATAAAGGTGAAAGGTTAATTACTGCGGCCGCAGCGGCTCAATATTAAAGTGTATCAAGTGTGTTTAAGGCATATGCTTTTTAGTCCTGAAAGTAAACTGACGTTTACAATTGGGGGCTCCTCCGGTTTTTCACATGCTCACAGCCTAACAGGTCATAGCAGACTTAATCTATCAGCAAAGGGTGGGAAGTTATCTTACGTAACCTTTTCCTGGTCGATGGATGTACTGAAAACCCTATTTGTGTGCTGTTAGATTGCGTCTGCTCTGTCTGGTCTGCAGAGGTGCTGATAGAACCCGTAAAACAGGAAAAAAGCTATTTAAAAAATCTGTGATTTTTTTGGCGCCAAAAGCGTACACAAAGGGCACCGATACTTTGCATACCCTCTCACATTGTTGCTGCAAGATTTAGATTGCTAGATTTGTTTAGATCTGAGTGAAATCGGATACATTTGTTGCTATATAGTTACATTTGAAATAACAGTATTTAAGGAAGTAAGTGTAAAGACACAAACGCAGGTCTGCATAAAGGGTTATACAGAACAAGTTGTGTCTAGTGGGCAATAGTAGTTAGTATTGTTCACATTTATAGAGTATTGTGATTTGTTTTATTGCGGACGCACGGTTTTGTACACGTGTCTCGGACAATGGGGGTCATTCCGAGTTGTTCGCTCGCTAAAAATCTTCGCATCGCAGCGATTTTCCGCTTAATGCGCATGCGCAATGTCCGCACTGCGACTGCGCCAAGTAAATTTGCTATGCACTTAGGAATTTTACTCACGGCATTTTCATCGTTCTGGCGATCGTAATGTGATTGACAGGAAATGGGTGTTACTGGGCGGAAACAGGCCGTTTTATGGGCGTGTGGGAAAAAACGCTACCGTTTCCGGAAAAAACGCAGGAGTGGCTGGAGAAACGGGGGAGTGTCTGGGCGAACGCTGGGTGTGTTTGTGACGTCAAACCAGGAACGACAAGCAGTGAAATGATCGCAGATGCCGAGTAAGTCTGAAGCTACTCAGAAACTGCTACGAGGTGTGTAATCGCAATATTGCGAATACATCGTTCGCAATTTTAAGATGCTAAGATTCACTCCCAGTAGGCGGCGGCTTAGCATGAGCAAATCTGCTAAAATTCACTTGCGAGCGAACAACTCGGAATGACCCCCAAAGTACAGGACTGCGCACGCAGTGTAAGAGACACGCATGGTTGCGTGTTTACGCAAAGTGCGTAAGAGTGCAGACGATAAGTACAAATTACATGATAGTTTCGTTCAGTTAAAAGGTGGGACAGTAGCCATGCTACAATAGCACATAACTATCCAGTTTCTAAAGCAGATTAGTATAAAACTTTTGTTTAAACTGTATTGCCTCTGGGGGTAAAGCTGCCAATCAGAACGAGTGAAAATTTTCTGTACAGAAAAACAAAGCGTATTTGAGTGAGTGAAAGCGGGAGTGAGTGGGTTGAACCCCGGAATTCGGGATCCCGTCGTTCGGTACACCAAGTGAGTGGAGGCTTGGTGGCGTGAGGCGGCTGACTCACGTTAGTATAGATTGGAATACGTAAGTCGTGTGGAGACTTACACAGGAGCATGGTAGGGAATTGTGAATTGTGACCCATATAGTATTTTGATACGTTCCTACTGAGGTTTCACAGCTTGTGATTCGAATCCAGTAGTCATAGGGCGGATAGGTAACAAGTACCTATACGCTGTGCGATTGGACCACGCATTTGTGGGTGCAATATATAACGCAACTTGATACCATTTTTACGAGCTTTTGCGTAAAATCGCAGTATCATTAGCGCCATATAGAGCATACGCAAGCATGATTTGTGTATGAGTGCATGAAGGGAGTTTTCGCTGGTCTCTCTCAGGAAAATCTCCGACAGATATTTACTGGAAAGGTTACTCCTAAAAACTTCCAGTAAATATAGGTCAATTAGGGGCCCTAAGTTGGGTATATCGCCTTCGCTATCGACAGTGTATGGTAGTACCGGCCAACGTGGGCGAGAGTGGGTGGAAGCGCTCGGAGAACTTTCACCGTCGCCTTATATTGAGTATTTTGGTGTTTGTGGGAAAAGGCCCACAATTATGGGAGCCAGTTGCTCAACTAAGGGACGTTTGGTAGCCAGGGTTCAGGTTGAAGAGCCGCGGCCCAAGGGGTCAGCGAAGTTTATTATGTGTGGAAAATATGGTCCACACGCTGAAGTTTATTGTGACAATTGGGTACGTATGACTGACGATAGGGTATCATTCCCTAGGGTGGGCAGCTTTGAACCAGAGGTACTGCAGAATGTAGGCAGTAAAATATGTCTGCTTAAATCCAGAAAACAAAGGATTAGACATAACGATTGTTTAAAACTGTGGCAACAAGAGGGGGAGATGCAAAGGGAACAAACTCACAAAGCAGGTTCCAAACCTAGCAGGAATGAGGACACAAACACACCATTATCTACACAGGTCGAGAGGGAAGAGATGGCTACAGTCAATGGTATATTTATGAATGATAGTAGCATGCAAGAGAAATGTATTAACCCTAATTTTTGCAAGATGTATCCTGTTTTGAAGTCTTTTCAAGGTTATAGGTCACAGGAAGATGAAGGACCCAGCCAAATCGCAGCTCTCATTCAGGCAGGTACCTTGCAGGAAACTCAGGTGGGGCCTATCCATCCAGTTAGAGCAGTAACAGTATTCCCCACTGAAAGAACTGATGAGGTCACAGCTACCGGTAAGTGTGAGATGGGTCATTGCACAGAGAAAACAACACCTTACAGCAAACAGATTAGGAACGGAATGGTAGGATTACATCCTGTCTTGGAAATAGTAACTCCCAATGGGGGAACCGATAGTCAGGGAGTAATCCTCACCAGGAATAATGCAATGTATTGCCCGTGGTCTAGAGCTGAGCTGCGGTCAATCGTTTCAGAATTCCCCGATCCCCGGAAGCATTTAGCAAGATGTCAGAAGTTTATCAGAGATCTGGGTAATGCTCATGAACCAGCTAACAAAGATTGGCGGATATTTTTGAACGCGTGCCTACCCCCTAATATTGACACCCAAAAATGTATCACTGATTGTAGATTAGAGTCGGATAGTCCTATGACTGATGAATACAATCAGGAGAATGTGGAACGAATTAACAGGCAACTAGAGTTGTATTTCCCTACTACTGTTAAGTGGAGAAGAATTTTCTCCATAAACAGAGGGAAAATGAAATGGCATCTGAATATTTCCATCGGGCCCTGCAAATAATGGATAGATACATGGGGGTATCAGATACAGGGAACGATGCAAATTATAGGGAGGTGGCTGTCTCTGTGCTAATGGATGGACTCAATAAGACAGTAAGGGACAGGGTACAAACATATTTGCCTAATTGGAGAGGGGTCACAGTAGCTTGTCTTAGAGAGTGCACAATTGAACACCACAAGAATATTGCTAGGCGCAGAGAACAACAGGAGGAGAAGCTGATGACAATAAGTCTACAGGCTCTTGCAGCAAAGCCTCATCAGCCTAAACCCCAAAACCCTGGTAGTTGGAAAAGACCGAGAATATGTTACATTTGTAAAAAGGAAGGGCATTTTGCCAGAGGTTGTAGGTATAGTAGAACACATAGGGGGTAATTCCAAGTTGATCGCAGCAGGATTTTTGATAGCAATTGGGCAAAACCATGTGCACTGCAGGGGAGGCAGATATAACATGTGCAGAGAGAGTTAGATTTGGGTGTGGTGAGTTCAATCTGCAATCTAAATTGCAGTGTAAAAATAAAGCAGCCAGTATTTACCCTGCACAGAAATAAAATAACCCACCCAAATCTAACTCTTTCTGCACATGTTATATCTGCCTCCCCTGCAGTGTACATGGTTTTGCCCAATTGCTATCAAAAATCCTGCTGCGATCAACTTGGAATTACCCCCATAGTCAATATAGACCCCTAGACAGAGAAAACAAGCCACATTCTGCATGGGCTCCTCGACGTCCTCAGGAAAGGTATAAACACTAGGACTAGGCCTAAAAGTTGTTCCTCTTTCAGCCCTCCGCTTTCGGAGACGACAATCTATTTTAATTGCAAGCTCCATGAGTTTGTCGAGAGTCTCAGGAGCGGGGTACTGAAGGAGACTGTCTTTAATAAGTTCTGACAAACCGAGACGAAACTGACTGCGCAGGGCCGGGTCATTCCAGCCACAGTCGTTCGACCAACGGCGGAATTCGGTACAATACACCTCTGCTGGATTTTTACCTTGTTTAAGAGCACGCAGGTGACTCTCAGCTGACGCTTCTCTATCAGGGTCATCATACAACAGGCCTAACGATTTAAAAAAGGCGTCTACTGATAACAAAGCAGGATCTTCCGTTCTTAACCCAAACGGCCAGGTCTGTGGATCACCCTAGAGCAATGACATAACAATCCCAACCCGCTGAGACTCAGTACCAGAGGACTTAGGCCTTAAACGAAAATAAAGCTTACAAGCTTCCTTAAAATTAAAAAAATCTTTTCGGTTACCCAAAAAACGGTCCGGTAAATGCATCTTTGGTTCTAGGACCACACTCGGGGAGGCTCGCAAAAGATCTTCCTGCGATCTCACCTGAAGAGAAAGGTCCTGAACCATCTGAGTTAGTTCTTGAATTTGGTTAACCAAAAGCTGACCGGGATTTGGTCCTAACCCTGCCGGATTCATGAAGCCGGATTTTACTCTCACCAAAACAGAATGGGAAAAAATAAAACCCCCTTTTTTTTTTTTTAGTTCTGGCCGGTGATAATGTTATGATTCTGATACTCAGTTCAGGGGTGATCTTATACGGTAGGACCTGAATACCAGAACGTAATGCTGGGAAAGGGGAATGGAAAGGGAATAGCCCCTGGCACCCTATCTCCGTTGTCTCGCCCGTGCTGTCAGTACACTCTTACGAGACTATGGTTGCTTGGGCCCATGGCAGCCGCGTTTGAAGGGCGGATTACGTCTGCCCAACTCCGATGCCCCCTCAGGTCTTAATGAGAGACAAAGAGTGAACCGAGACAGGGTGATAACAAGGGGCCCTCTAACTGAACAACAAAGCCAGGGGCTACTAACAAAGCTGAAACTAAAGTATGCGCGGATTTCCGCCAGGGAAAAGAACAACAAAATACTCCACTTGTCCACTCTCCTACACGGCACGGCCGAGTACCTGAGAGGACTGTGGAAGCGGATACCTCCGCAAATGCTCCAATAACAGAAAACAATATAAAGCGGTTTAGGCCGCAACTCGCGGCGGAGCCGCCACTCACGAAGCCAAGCAAGATCCTCTTTCGCCTGCCACAGGTAAACGAGGACTAGAAGAACTCCTTAGGATAAGACGGCTACTCCAAGACTCAGGAACTCAGAGAACTGGAAAGCCCGGGCACAGCAGACCAGGAACAGACGTTCACCAAACATGAGCAGCATGCAGGAAGCTATCACCGGCGTCTGTGTGAGGCACTGGGGAGGCTTAAAACAGGGAACCCTCCAATCAGAGTCCAGAGCCTAATTACCCAAAATGTCGTGCAGCTGCCTTGCTGCACGACCAGAGAACATGTGTGAGTGCATATTAATTAAACACCAGCAACGGGGAACGCGGTCCGCCTGTGGCGTCCCCGTTGCTATGGACCCGGCGGCTCGGCACGCACGCGTCCTGGCATTGCTAGGGACCAGGCGGCTCAGCGCGCACGGCGTCCTAGCGTTGCTAGGGACTCGGCGGCTCAGTGCGCACGGCGTCCCTAGCGTTGCCAGGCGCCGTGCAGAAAGGGGAGAAGGTGCAGCGGCCGGCTACGGACCGCTGCGCCTAACAGTAAGACACCTTTCCCTCTGTTCCATCTCTTACACCGAACCTGTATAGCACAAACCCACATGGTGCAACTAAGCGGATGACTACATCAACGACGTTCCATTACCTGTAGTATTGCAAATATTTCAGTGTAATGTCACTTTGTAATGAATGTATCTGGTTGTTTCCTGATAAATGCAGATAATGTAGATTATGGTGCAGTCAGTGCTGAGGGTCCACACTGAGAGCAAGGACCGGATTTTCCAAATTGCTGCAGGTGTTCTCTGTAATTACAGTACATAGAGCATCACTATCCGCCGCGGTGGGAAGTAGCAGCAGGTGGGAGCGACTGCTGGCACGGGAGGCACTCAATACCCCGGCTGTCGAGATCCAAGTGCTCTGCATACCGGCGCTGGGATCCCGACAACTATTTTCCCTCTTGGGGTGTCCACGACACCCCTGGAGTGAGAATAAATAGCGTGGCACACATAGCGCACCACCGTGCCCTCAGCGTGGTGAGCGCAGTGAGCCCGCAAGGGGCTCTTTTGTGCTCGACCCACTGCCGGCATTCTGGCGGTCGGGATCCTGGCACCGGTATGATGGGCGATTGGATCCGGTGAAGTCGAAAAATATTGCAATACACACATCACATACAAACTACACACAGATGGCCTCCGTGCGCGTACTTGTTCTGCCGTGCGTGCGCATATTCGCAATTTGCGTATGGTCGCTCCCGCGGTCCTGCGCATAAGCGCGTGGTATGAGTATTTATGGTAGTGTTTGTAGTCACATGGAAAAGCCATAAAAACACATTACATATTTAATCCAAATAGTGCACAAGGTACACAGTCTCCCTGCACCACACCAGCAAGTTACAACAGTTTAAATGGTATAAGAACAAAGGAATTCACCTTTACAGGATAGGAGGGGACAGAACAAGGTTATAAGGTGGTGTTTGGTATCCAGCTATTTTAAGGGCAATATTCCGGTGTTGGTTTGCAGAAGATCGCACGCTCCTGAGAATAGTTATGCACAGGAGCAGAATTTAAATATAAACTGTATTTACTGTACATTTGTTATGCGGCGGGAATTCAGAGGAGACCACCTGCAAGTGCACCTGGAACAGACATCGCCCACCTATTCAAACCAACCTATGACCTCTCCTGTACGGTAAATGACCATCCCTGTGTCCAATGGACAAAGAGATTACAGTATCCATTGTGTTAGGGTTTGGAATATTGTATAAAAGAGCCAGCTGCATGCCAGGTCAGACACAGACTCTGAAGGTCATCTACCTTGATGACTGAGGACCAGACTGAGAAGCGCAGGCGAAACCAAACACGTATGTACCATTGATTGCAGCCATTATTGTATTGTATTGTATTGTATTGTTTATATTGTTACCCCCTGCAAGTAAAGAACTGTTGGTGGGTTAGACCCCAACTTAGTTTTGAATTACAATTGGTGTCGTGTTCCATTTCCTTGCTAAGGTTTAAAGTGTATTTACAGCCACTCGGGCTGCTGCATTGTGCTAACAGAATATAGGCCTGTGTATGCAAACTGTGTAGTCACTACGCCCTTTCGGCGTACATATGCAGAGTGCGTATACTGTGCGACCTTGTGTACGTAAGGTTTGTAAATAATATAAAGGTGAAAGGTTAATTACTGCGGCCGCAGCGGCTCAATATTAAAGTGTATCAAGTGTGTTTAAGGCATATGCTTTTTAGTCCTGAAAGTAAACTGACGTTTACAATTGGGGGCTCCTCCGGTTTTTCACATGCTCACAGCCTAACAGGTCATAGCAGACTTAATCTATCAGCAAAGGGTGGGAAGTTATCTTACGTAACCTTTTCCTGGTCGATGGATGTACTGAAAACCCTATTTGTGTGCTGTTAGATTGCGTCTGCTCTGTCTGGTCTGCAGAGGTGCTGATAGAACCCGTAAAACAGGAAAAAAGCTATTTAAAAAATCTGTGATTTTTTTTGGCGCCAAAAGCGTACACAAAGGGCACCGATACTTTGCATACCCTCTCACATTGTTGCTGCAAGATTTAGATTGCTAGATTTGTTTAGATCTGAGTGAAATCGGATACATTTGTTGCTATATAGTTACATTTGAAATAACAGTATTTAAGGAAGTAAGTGTAAAGACACAAACGCAGGTCTGCATAAAGGGTTATACAGAACAAGTTGTGTCTAGTGGGCAATAGTAGTTAGTATTGTTCACATTTATAGAGTATTGTGATTTGTTTTATTGCGGACGCACGGTTTTGTACACGTGTCTCGGACAATGGGGGTCATTCCGAGTTGTTCGCTCGCTAAAAATCTTCGCATCGCAGCGATTTTCCGCTTAATGCGCATGCGCAATGTCCGCACTGCGACTGCGCCAAGTAAATTTGCTATGCACTTAGGAATTTTACTCACGGCATTTTCATCGTTCTGGCGATCGTAATGTGATTGACAGGAAATGGGTGTTACTGGGCGGAAACAGGCCGTTTTATGGGCGTGTGGGAAAAAACGCTACCGTTTCCGGAAAAAACGCAGGAGTGGCTGGAGAAACGGGGGAGTGTCTGGGCGAACGCTGGGTGTGTTTGTGACGTCAAACCAGGAACGACAAGCAGTGAAATGATCGCAGATGCCGAGTAAGTCTGAAGCTACTCAGAAACTGCTACGAGGTGTGTAATCGCAATATTGCGAATACATCGTTCGCAATTTTAAGATGCTAAGATTCACTCCCAGTAGGCGGCGGCTTAGCATGAGCAAATCTGCTAAAATTCACTTGCGAGCGAACAACTCGGAATGACCCCCAAAGTACAGGACTGCGCACGCAGTGTAAGAGACACGCATGGTTGCGTGTTTACGCAAAGTGCGTAAGAGTGCAGACGATAAGTACAAATTACATGATAGTTTCGTTCAGTTAAAAGGTGGGACAGTAGCCATGCTACAATAGCACATAACTATCCAGTTTCTAAAGCAGATTAGTATAAAACTTTTGTTTAAACTGTATTGCCTCTGGGGGTAAAGCTGCCAATCAGAACGAGTGAAAATTTTCTGTACAGAAAAACAAAGCGTATTTGAGTGAGTGAAAGCGGGAGTGAGTGGGTTGAACCCCGGAATTCGGGATCCCGTCGTTCGGTACACCAAGTGAGTGGAGGCTTGGTGGCGTGAGGCGGCTGACTCACGTTAGTATAGATTGGAATACGTAAGTCGTGTGGAGACTTACACAGGAGCATGGTAGGGAATTGTGAATTGTGACCCATATAGTATTTTGATACGTTCCTACTGAGGTTTCACAGCTTGTGATTCGAATCCAGTAGTCATAGGGCGGATAGGTAACAAGTACCTATACGCTGTGCGATTGGACCACGCATTTGTGGGTGCAATATATAACGCAACTTGATACCATTTTTACGAGCTTTTGCGTAAAATCGCAGTATCATTAGCGCCATATAGAGCATACGCAAGCATGATTTGTGTATGAGTGCATGAAGGGAGTTTTCGCTGGTCTCTCTCAGGAAAATCTCCGACAGATATTTACTGGAAAGGTTACTCCTAAAAACTTCCAGTAAATATAGGTCAATTAGGGGCCCTAAGTTGGGTATATCGCCTTCGCTATCGACAGTGTATGGTAGTACCGGCCAACGTGGGCGAGAGTGGGTGGAAGCGCTCGGAGAACTTTCACCGTCGCCTTATATTGAGTATTTTGGTGTTTGTGGGAAAAGGCCCACAATTATGGGAGCCAGTTGCTCAACTAAGGGACGTTTGGTAGCCAGGGTTCAGGTTGAAGAGCCGCGGCCCAAGGGGTCAGCGAAGTTTATTATGTGTGGAAAATATGGTCCACACGCTGAAGTTTATTGTGACAATTGGGTACGTATGACTGACGATAGGGTATCATTCCCTAGGGTGGGCAGCTTTGAACCAGAGGTACTGCAGAATGTAGGCAGTAAAATATGTCTGCTTAAATCCAGAAAACAAAGGATTAGACATAACGATTGTTTAAAACTGTGGCAACAAGAGGGGGAGATGCAAAGGGAACAAACTCACAAAGCAGGTTCCAAACCTAGCAGGAATGAGGACACAAACTCACCATTATCTACACAGGTCGAGAGGGAAGAGATGGCTACAGTCAATGGTATATTTATGAATGATAGTAGCATGCAAGAGAAATGTATTAACCCTAATTTTTGCAAGATGTATCCTGTTTTGAAGTCTTTTCAAGGTTATAGGTCACAGGAAGATGAAGGACCCAGCCAAATCGCAGCTCTCATTCAGGCAGGTGCCTTGCAGGAAACTCAGGTGGGGCCTATCCATCCAGTTAGAGCAGTAACAGTATTCCCCACTGAAAGAACTGATGAGGTCACAGCTACCGGTAAGTGTGAGATGGGTCATTGCACAGAGAAAACAACACCTTACAGCAAACAGATTAGGAACGGAATGGTAGGATTACATCCTGTCTTGGAAATAGTAACTCCCAATGGGGGAACCGATAGTCAGGGAGTAATCCTCACCAGGAATAATGCAATGTATTGCCCGTGGTCTAGAGCTGAGCTGCGGTCAATCGTTTCAGAATTCCCCGATCCCCGGAAGCATTTAGCAAGATGTCAGAAGTTTATCAGAGATCTGGGTAATGCTCATGAACCAGCTAACAAAGATTGGCGGATATTTTTGAACGCGTGCCTACCCCCTAATATTGACACCCAAAAATGTATCACTGATTGTAGATTAGAGTCGGATAGTCCTATGACTGATGAATACAATCAGGAGAATGTGGAACGAATTAACAGGCAACTAGAGTTGTATTTCCCTACTACTGTTAAGTGGAGAAGAATTTTCTCCATAAACAAAGGGAAAATGAAATGGCATCTGAATATTTCCATCGGGCCCTGCAAATAATGGATAGATACATGGGGGTATCAGATACAGGGAACGATGCAAATTATAGGGAGGTGGCTGTCTCTGTGCTAATGGATGGACTCAATAAGACAGTAAGGGACAGGGTACAAACATATTTGCCTAATTGGAGAGGGGTCACAGTAGCTTGTCTTAGAGAGTGCACAATTGAACACCACAAGAATATTGCTAGGCGCAGAGAACAACAGGAGGAGAAGCTGATGACAATAAGTCTACAGGCTCTTGCAGCAAAGCCTCATCAGCCTAAACCCCAAAACCCTGGTAGTTGGAAAAGACCGAGAATATGTTACATTTGTAAAAAGGAAGGGCATTTTGCCAGAGGTTGTAGGTATAGTAGAACACATAGGGGGTAATTCCAAGTTGATCGCAGCAGGATTTTTGATAGCAATTGGGCAAAACCATGTGCACTGCAGGGGAGGCAGATATAACATGTGCAGAGAGAGTTAGATTTGGGTGTGGTGAGTTCAATCTGCAATCTAAATTGCAGTGTAAAAATAAAGCAGCCAGTATTTACCCTGCACAGAAATAAAATAACCCACCCAAATCTAACTCTTTCTGCACATGTTATATCTGCCTCCCCTGCAGTGTACATGGTTTTGCCCAATTGCTATCAAAAATCCTGCTGCGATCAACTTGGAATTACCCCCATAGTCAATATAGACCCCTAGACAGAGAAAACAAGCCACATTATTAAACACATTGGCCCTCATTCCGAGTTGTTCGCTCGCAAGCGGATTTTAGCAGATTTGCTCATGCTAAGCCGCCGCCTACTGGGAGTGAATCTTAGCATCTTAAAAATGCGAACGATGTATTCGCAATATTGCGATTACACACCTCGTAGCAGTTTCTGAGTAGCTCCAGACTTACTCGGCATCTGCGATCAGTTCAGTGCTTGTCGTCCCTGGTTTGACGTTACAAACACACCCAGCGTTCGCCCAGACACTCCTCCGTTTCTCCGGCCACTCCTGCGTTTTTTCCGGAAACTGTAGCGTTTTTTCCCACACGCCCATAAAACGGCCTGTTTCCGCCCAGTAACACCCATTTCCTGTCAATCACATTACGATCGCCAGAACGATGAAAAAGCCGTGAGTAAAAATCCTAACTGCATAGCAAATTTACTTGGCGCAGTCGCAGTGCGGACATTGCGCATGCGCATTAAGCGGAAAATCGCTGCGATGCGAAGATTTTTACCGAGCGAACAACTCGGAATGACCCCCGTAGGCCAGTAATTACTAAAAATCCGAGTTTTGCCGATTTGTGTTTTTTTTTTCTATGTCCCAATCCGGGAATTCACTAAACAGAAAACTCGGCAGTGTCTGGTCTATTCGTAATGGTTTGAGTGTCAAAGTTCTGAAATACGAATAAATAGACCATCGGTCAAACGCGGCTGTTATTTCATACAATACGGGCATTCATTATTCATTCGTATCTGGGTGTTAGTCTCTGAGTGCTCAAGTGCGGGTCTATTATTTTTCGATTCGTTAAAAAGAGCAGCAAAAAAAATAGACCTGCTTTTTCCAGTCGAGTTTGGATAACCATGCACGGATCAGTGAGATCTGTGCATGGTTATCTATGGGAAAGGGTGTGTTTAGTGTAAAAACAGAAAAATAAATTGCGTGGGGTCCCCCCACCTAAGCATAACCAGCCTCGGGCTCTTTGAGCCGGTCCTGGTTGAAAAAATATGGGGAAAAAAATGACAGAGGTTCCCCTATATTTAATCAACCAGCACCGGGCTCTGCGTCTGGACCTGGTTCCAAAAATACGGGGGACAAAAAGCGTAGGGGTCCCCCGTATTTTTGAAACCAGCACCGGGCTCCACTAGCCAGGTACATAATGCCACAGCCGGGGGACACTTTTATAGTGGTCCCTGCGGCCCTGGCATTACATACCCAACTAGTCACCCCTGGCCGGGGTACCCTGGAGGAGTGGGAACCCCTTAAATCAAGGTGTCCCCCCCTCCAGCCACCCAAGGGCCAGGGGTGAAGCCCGAGGCTATCCCCCCCCCCCATCCAAGAGCGGCGGATGGGGGGCTGATAGCCTTGTGTACAAAATGTGAATATTGTTTTTAGTAGCAGTACTACAAGTCCCAGCAAGCCTCCCCCGCAAGCTGGTACTTGGAGAACCACAAGTACCAGCATGCGGTGGAAAACCTGGGCCGCTGGTACCTGTAGTACTACTACTAAAAAAATACCCCCCAAAAAACAGGACACACACACCGTGAAAGTATAAGTTTATTACATACATGCACACCTCCATACATACATACTTACCTATGTTCCCACGAGGCTCGGTCGTCTTCTCCCTGAAGAATCCTTGGGGTACCTGTGAAAAAAATTATACTCACATAATCCAGTGTAGATTCTGTCCTTTGTATAATCCACGTACTTGGCAAAACAAAAAAACGGAAACCCGACCACGCACTGAAAGGGGTCCCATGTTTACACATGGGACCCCTTTCACCGACTGCCAGGACCCCCCCTGACTCCTGTCAAAGAGGGTCCCTTCAATCAATCAGGGAGCGCCACGTCGTGGCACTCTCCTGATTGGCTGTGTGCTCCTGTAGTGTCTGTGAGGCAGCACACGGCAGAGATACAATGTAGCGCCTGTGCGCTCCATTGTAGCCAATGGTGGGAACTTTGCGGTCAGCGGTTGACCGAAAGTAACCTCACCGCTGACCGCAAAGTTCCCACCATTGGATACAATGGAGCGCATAGGCCCCTGATTAACTTAACAGGAGTTTTGTTAGAGATGGTATACATATAGCGTGCTCCCGCCCAGGAAGCACAAAGTATGTTGGATACCCACGGAGACTAATGTTGCATTTCACGGTTCTAGATTCATGTCCATCACAGGTAGAGGAAATTATCTCACGGATACCGGGTTCCCTACGAATTTAGGATGGACAGGACACTGGATTGATGGCTTTTTTAGGGGTATAGACAATAGAGAATCACTTCCCCATGGTGCCCAATCCCGTTGTCAAATTTTTATAAAATCCTCTTTGCCTCTACAAACTTATCTGTTACTAACCTCTATGTGATTTTTCTTCAAAGTTTCCTCCTCATCTCTTACGTTCATCGACAAGAGGGTACAATACATGGACTCGATTACAGTTCAAATGCTACATGCCTACTCGGTCCTTCAGAGTTCTGCCCAAACCCAGTATATCTTACCAGCATAAGGACACCAGTATTAATGCAGTGTGCCTGGTCATGCACAAAGGGTGGAGAATGAGAATACTGGTGAAGGGAGACTGTGTACAGACACCGATATGCATGATGGTGTGACAGCCTGATGGTGAACACAAACCTGACATTTTCTTTTTTTTAATTTTACTATTTTTCCCCTCTCTTCCCTCATCCAGAGACGGTTTACTTCACACAACTGATAACACACGATAGTAAATTAAAATGCAAAATTTGTGTTCCCTACAGGAAAAGGCAGTCTGGAGGGCAAAGGGGTATGGCCAGGAGTCCTCAGGACTTTGGACAGGTGGACACGGTAAGCCAGAAGCTCCCAGAGCATATCTTCCAAGTCTAGCTGAGGTGGCACATGGTCTGACTCATCTAGGCAAAGAGGGTATGTGCAAGCTGGTAAGAGCCTACTGGTGTGCACCAGGAGTCTCTTCTCATGCAGGTAAGAGAGACATGTTTTACTTGCTTGAGGAAGAATATTGGTAAGACAATACCAACAGAGCCATCCCATATCCCTCCGACAGACGGACCTTTTCAGGTAATACAAATCGACTTCATACAGTTACCACCCTGTAGGAATTTGAAATAAGTGTTAGTTTGTATTGATGTATTTTCCAGTTGGGTAGAAGCGTTCCCTGCTGCCACAAATACTGCTATGTTCACTGCAAAGAAAATTGTGCAGGAATTTGAGTGTAGATATGGTATCCCTAGAATGATTGAAAGTGATAGGGGTACCCACTTTACAGGTGAAGTCTTTCAGGTCATGTGCAAACTGATGGGAATTAATAGCAAGCTGCATACTCCGTACCGTCCACAGGCGAGTGCAAAGGTGGAGAGAGTGAACAGCACTATTAAGAACAAGCTGAGCAAATTAATGGCTGAAACTGGATTGTTGTGGCCAGAAGCTTTGCCACTAGTGTTGTACAGCATCAGAACCACTCCCAGGTCTCCACTTAACTTATCACCCTTTTAAATTCTTTTTGGTCGACAACCTCATGTAATGATAGACCCTTAGGATGATTTGAAATGGGATAATGAAGTGACTGTGAAATATTTGGTTGGGATGAGCCAGCAGCTGAGACATCAACAAAGAAATCTAAAGCTGGTGATTCCTGACCTACCGAACAGTAATTGTCATGACATTGAGCCTGGGAATTATGTGATGATTCAAAATTTCTTACGCTCAGGTTGCCTCATAGACAGGTGGGAAGGACCATATCAAGTCTTGTTAACCAGCACGACAGCACTAAAGGTCACCGAAAGAGAGACTTGGGTCCACTCGTCCCACTGCAAGAAGGTCGCTGACCCGGAGAGAACTCGTGACAAAGTAGTTTGGTAACTGTGTGTTTAAAGTGAACTGTGTGTTCAAAGAGCAAGGCAAAGAGACACTAGAGAGGCAGGACTGTTGAAAGGTACCTGAGCACGGAGAGCAAAAATATCTAGGACGGTTGTCGCACCATTTTCTTTTTTCACCCCCCCCCCTACATTTTCCTTTCTTTTCTCCTTCTTATTATCCTTCTTTCCCCTAACGAAATGGATCGATCACAAGAGACTGCGTTTCGGGTTCTGTTAGTAATTCTGTTTTTGATCAGGACAGTTTGTTTTGGTGAGGGTCCCAGAGAGGTCGAGCAGGGATCTGGAATGGGTTCTGATGGCGAGTACGAATTTGTAGGATCTCAGAAGCAGCACATCACTCGAGTAAAGGCTGGTATCAGTAAGCGCTCTGGTAGTCATGGAGCTCGGAGGCACTGTGAAGGGTTATTGTCTGATGAATATTGTATTTGTAGGAATTGTGAGAATATAGTCGAGGATGGGTGCATTCAGAGATGTCAGTCCAACCTTAATTTCGTCATGGCCCCCATCCGTTGAGTGATTACCACTCACTAGTGGGTAAGGTCTTAAACCAGACAGAATGCTGGGTGTGCTCACAGGTACCTCAAGATCAGAGCAAGTCAGGATTAGTACCATACCCTTTAACAATAGATGAGGTACTCGAATTACGGGGTGGGAGACCGGTGGACAAGAAATTCAATATCTCTAGGCCCCCTAGTTTGAAGCTCCACCAGTATCATGTAGACAGGTCCCTACTGTGCTTTAATATTTCCAATTACCGAAAACCAGGAAATTGGGAAGTGATGTGGAATAACCAATGACCTTTTTATACAGAGCTGATAGGATACCCATAGACTCTGAACTTGTACGCCAAATAGCCAACAGTGGGAGGTATTTTCGGTATAGGTATACCCGTGGAAGCAAGACCATGTGGGTTGGAAAAGTATCGTAAGGGTATTGTGCCCATATCATCCAGCCCGATACTTGTACTGAGCAGATGGGAGAACTAGGGATTGGTTTCTCTACTTGGAAAGTTTGCAATATGGTGATGTTACATTTTGTCCCCTATGTTCTCCTAGATGATGCCTATTTCATATGTGGGAGGAAAGCGTTCAAGTGGCTTGCCCCGAGCTCAGAGGGATTGTGTTATATTGGGAGAGTACTACCAGAGGTCATGACCATAACCCATGATAAAATGAAAAACGTTCACCGCAGTGCTCAGGCTCCTTATACTCATACTCACTATGAACACATCATCAAGAGACACCTCATAGATAGGGCAGAGCACGCAGCCTCTGATTTGATCCACGAATCCACCGGGATTCAGTTCCATCTCGCATTAGACATCACCCGTACTGCCAGAGGAACTATAAATTATAAGTATATCCATGCGCTAGCGAACTTGAAAGATAATATCACTGAGATGTATGATGACACCTTCAGGTATACGGGAAGGGAGTTACAAGCCTGCAAGAAGGAACTGATCTAGCACAGGATGGTCCTTAATTATGTCACAGCCGTGACAGGTGGGTACTGTGTTACTCTGGCAACTCAATATGGTGTGAAGTGCTGTACATATATTACGAACAGCACTGACGACCCCACGGAGATCATCGATCAGAAGATGGACGAGATCTTGCAGTTGAAGTGGGAGTTCAGGAGGAAGCACAACCTTACCTTAGCGACTGTGAGTAATGAACTGACCGGCTGGGTCTCATGGTTGAACCCACGCAAATGGTTCTCAGGTTTAGGAGAGTGGGCTCAAAATACCATTATGAGTGTGGGGAAGTTTCTCCTTTGTATCCTGGGAGTCATCATAATTATTGGTTTGATATTTAGGTGTGTTAAAAGTCTAACGTGGCGCAAGCACGGCACAAATTTGATGAGTCTAAGGAGCAAGGGCGCTGTTACAGCAGCAGATTTAATTTATGATCCATCCATAGAGACAGCGTTATAAGGGTAGCAAATGAATTTCATGGCCTGTTTCTTTCACCCGTTTATCTTTTGTCTCCCCCTCTGCCCAGATACATATAACCGGAAAAGACGTCAGCCCTAACCAAAGTGTTTATGTGAATGTATTTTTATATATGTGTCTTATCTTCATCTCTTCAACCTCCAGTTAATGGCACACATTGTCGACAGGTGATATCCACATATACTAGCACTCACATATGTTCCCCCTCCATGTATCATCAACTAAATGTGCACCCCATTTGTTGGAACAAGAAGCCGAAAAGAGCTCGGTAGTGTTTGTTGGCCTATTTACAGACCCTTAATGCGGGATGAGAAGGATTTAATGTATACTTCGCAATACCTCAAAGCTTATTTAGAACATATACGGCACAATGATACATGCCCCTCAGACATGGATTCATACATACATGCTTTTTACTATCCCACTAGGTCATACATTTCCTGCCTACAACTCTCCCCCGATCATCCAAGCTTCTGTATATATTGTATAGATATTTTTCTGTTTATTGATTAGTTAGTGGCAGTTATTGGTGACTGCCAAAGGGTGGACTGTCGAAGTCAAAAATATTGCAGTACACACATCACGTACAAACTACACACAGATGGCCTCCGTGCGCGTACTTGTTCTGCCGTGCGTGCGCACATTCGCAATTTGCGTATGGTCGCTCATGCGGTCCTGCGCATAAGCGCGTGGTATGAGTATTTATGGTAGTGTTTGTAGTCGCATGGAAAAGCCATAAAAACACATTACATATTTAATCCAAATAGTGCACAATGTACACATAGGTGGTCATTCCGAGTTGTTCGCTCGGTAATTTTTTTCGCATCGCAGCGATTTTCCGCTTAATGCGCATGCGCAATGTTCGCACTGCGACTGCGCCAAGTAAATTTGCTATGCAGTTAGGAATATTACTCACGTTTTTTTCATTGTTCTGTTGATCGTAATGTGATTGACAGGAAGTGGGTGTTTCTGGGCGGAAACAGGCCGTTTTAGGGGCGTGTGGGAAAAAACGCTACCGTTTCTGGGAAAAACGCGGGAGTGGCTGGAGAAACGGAGGAGTGTCTGGGCGAACGCTGGGTGTGTTTGTGACGTCAAACCAGGAACGACAAGCACTGAACTGATCGCACTGGCAGAGTAAGTCTCGAGCTACTCAGAAACTGCACAGAGATGTCTTATCGCAATATTGCGAATCTTTCGTTCGCAATTTTAAGATGCTAAGATTCACTCCCAGTAGGCGGCGGCTTAGCGTGAGTAAATCTGCTAAAAACAGCTTGCGAGCGAACAACTCGGAATGACCACCATAGTCTCCCTGCATCACACTAGCAAGTTACAACAGTTTAAATGGTATCAGAACAAAGGAATTCACCTTTACAGGATAGGAGGGGACAGAACAAGGTTATAAGGTGGTGTTTGGTATCCAGCTGTAGGGTATTTTAAGGGCAATATTCCGCTGTTGGTTTGCAGAAGATCGCACGCTCCTGCGAATAGTTATGCACAGGAGAAGAATATAAATATAAACTGTATTTACTGTACATTTGTTATGCGTCGGGAACCCAGAGGAGACCACCTGCAAGTGCACCTGGAAAAGACATCGCCCACCTATTCAAACCAACCTATGACCTCTCCTGTACTGTAAATGACCATCCCTATGTCCAATGGACAAAGAGATTACAGTATCCATTGTGTTAGGGTTTGGAATATTTTATAAAAGAGCCAGCTGCATGCCAGGTCAGACACAGACTCTGAAGGTCATCTACCTTGATGACTGAGGACCAGACTGGGAAGCCCAGGCGAAACCAAACACGTATGTACCATTGATTGTAGCCATTATTATATTGTATTGTATTGTTTATATTGTTACCCCCTGCAAGTAAAAAACCGTTGGTGGGTTAGACCGCAACTTAGTTTTGAATTACAATTGGTGTCGTGTTCCATTTCCTTGCTAAGGTTTAAAGTGTATTTACAGCCACTTGGGCTGCTGCATTGTGCTAACAGCGTATAGGCCTGTGTACGCAAACTGTGTAGTTACTACGCCCTTTCGGCGTACATACGCAGAGTGCGTACACTGTGCGACCTTGTGTACTTAAGGTTTGTAAATAATATAAAGGTGAAAGGTTAATTACTGCGGCCGCAGCGGCTCAATATTAAAGTGTATCAAGTGTGTTTAAGGTATATGCTTTTTAGTCCTGTAAGTAAACTGATGTTTACAAATATTTATCCAGTGTCCGGGTTTGGAAATAGAAGATGAAGAATCCGGTGAATCTCCATCAGGCCTCCAATGTTTTCTGATCCCAAGGAAGATAATATGTCTTGTAGGATTCAGATAAGATTCCATTGTGATTACAGCATCTGTTTTCTTACACCCATCCCAGTGAGTTATCTGCCTGACAGTCTAATGCTGCTGAACATGACTTGCAGGTAAGTTTTCCGGTTACAACCACAGTGTCTTTACTGGCAGCAGACACTGTAGCACAGCATACACAGGCTTAGGCCTAGTCACACAGGTACATACAGAAAAAAAAACCCACAAACATAAAAGGTCCTAGCACTTCGCGTGCTCACAAGTCATTCTGCTACAGTGGCTTGCAGCTACAGTTGCCATGCTCTCCTTGCACGACCAATGTCCACAGTCCCTGGTGCTATAAACTCAGCCCTGCTCAGTGGCCTCTAACAGGCACCAGTGCAATACATTGTGGGTAAATGGGATTTGTAAACCCTTTTCCTGTACCTGACTCCCTGCTGTCTCTGGGTGAGATGGAAAACCCGTACATCTGTTTCTCCAGCTGCAGCTGTGCAGGACTTGTTTTATTCTCCCTTGGAGGGAGCTGATCCCACCAGAATGTGGGCAATTGTGGTGAGACACAAGCCCTCTCAACAACCATGTATGTAAGTGTATTGGTCTTAAGTACATTCAAGCAACATCTGCCTGTTGGAGTTGATACCGTTCCTCCTCTGCCATTTCCCTGAGACGCTAATATTTCACAGGCTTAAGGAAAACATTAAGAACAGAATCCAGAGATTCTCTAACACAGTGCTCAAGGCACCCCAACGGTCCAGGTTTTAGGTATATCCATGGCTCGGCACAGATAGTTAAATCAAATTGACTGATTTTCTAATTAAGTCACCTGTGGCCAAGCATGGCGGATCCCCAAGTGCAACCAAAAAACTGCATAGAAAAAGTAGCATCTGAGCCTCACTCAAGTGAGTGGAAGAGGCAGGCATCAGTGGGGTGAAGCAAGGGGTGACGCACCACCAAACCCCACTCAGCAGCCACAAACTTCCCATCAGAGGCTTTGGCTTTCCTACAGAACCTGAGGGGGAACTGCTGCTGCTGGACAAGGAGATGGCAATATCAAAAACATCATACCCACCAACATAGACGCCAGCGCCCGGCGGTTCTGCAGCTTTAGAGGCAGAAGAAACCTCCTGTTGCCCATACCAAAACAGTTCGGAGGAAGCAGCGTACCCAGGGTCACAACAAGGAGCCGAGTCTGCAAGCAACATCAGAAGCTACTTTGTGATCAGAAATGGGGGGACCAGAGTAGATAAGGGAGATATCTGCTGTGTCCCCTCCATGTTGAATGCTGGACTTTTTCAGGTACCCCCCCAAAAATGTCAGTTTTCGGGGTATATAATGCAAATATTGATAAATAAATATGCCCCATGCAGTATGTGAGTATGTTACATACAATATTTTTGGGGGCTAAATTAGGCCTACAGTATTATGGCAGTATATTGGGCCCATCTTGGATCCCTCCCCAACTCGGTCCCACCCCATCCCTCTGGCAGATGTATACTTAACTGTTGTGTACGGGTCCTCCATCTTCTCCAGCTAATGTGTGTCCTGACGCTCACTCCTGACTGAGCCGGCTGCTCTCCAGCCCCCACTGTGTATGTATGATGGAGAAGGGACAGACCATAGCGGGATTATTATATAGACACCCCTTTGTCTGTTTATGGTGTGTGTGGAACGAGATGCTGACAAACCTGTGTAGGGAAGGAGAGAGCTTGTTGCTATGAGAGGTTTATTGGGAAGGTAATCTCTAACATCCCACACAGTAAGGGAAAATCTTAATCAAAAAGATTTCACATAAGGGACCTTGGACTAATAGCCTGATTCAGAGTTGCACGGTATGGCACAGCCGCAGGGAAGTACAAGGAAGCAGCTGCACAATACCATACAGCTCATCTGCAAATGCAGCAGGAGGCGCCTGGGTAAATAGACATCTTCTGACTGCTTCCATGATCTTCTGTTGTGCCTCAAGACACGCCGTTGGATCACTCTACGGGACCCATCGGTCATCTGATTAACCTTCAGGTTACAATGCAACAAAAGGGGGGAATGACTCATCACCATTAAAGTAATTCTGATAAATTCATAAGTGTCAAAACGGGACAATAAGTTCGACTTATATCACTATTGTAGTGTCCATTTGGCGGTGCGCCCAGAGTCCAAGAAAGGTATGTAAATAGCATATAGAGAAAAGAAGACTCTTGTGTGGGCGCACTCTTAACCGTCGGTAAATACCGTGTGTAATATAGGAAATCTAAAACATAACATTTAATAGTATGCCACTAAAATATTTATTGTCTCACAGAGGCCAGCTAGATAGGATATATATGGTGTGAAAGAATGCAGAGTGAGTGAATTCTCATGCCATATGTAACCTGGTCACAAAATTCTCCAAGTTCATGGGGGTTCACCCGCACTCTTATAGTAAGAAATATGTCTGAAAATAGAAGAAGTTGCTTAAAATTCTGTATGTTCTGGTCAATTCACCCTATACTATGGGTTAGGGGTATACAGCCATGTATCTAGGCTGTACCCTTCCACCCTGACCAGTACAGATGAACTGTATTAATAGGGCCACAAATGGCTAGGCATTGCATGGAGCCCCACCTAGGTTTAGGTGGCACCGTATCTCTGATAAGAGTGTTACGTATCACATAATTATGAAGTATCCCCTGATAAAGATGATGCTGCACACTGTAAGGAAGAAAGATAAATAGAGGTGCTTCTGCTGTTAGTGTTGGAGGTTAAACGTATCTTGATTGTGTTGTGGACCCCTACAACACCCGGTATTCCCTGGAGGTCGCCCTTCCAGGTACTAACCAAGCCCAGACCGATTGGCTTCCAAGATCAGACGAGATCGGGCATATGTGGTGTGGTATGGTAGTAGGGTCTCTGGTGGAAGCACTAAGGAGAGAGCACCAGAAAATGTATAGAGTAATAGTTGAAGAGATGTCCTGAGGGAATATAGGACAAGATAATGAAATGCAAAAAAATGCAAAAAAAATAAAAATAATAATCCAGATTGGTGAATCTGCTGTCTGTGTTAGGCTGGAAAATGGACCTGGATCACAGATGAGAGTTCACTGAATAAGTGTAGTATAATTTGAAGAGAAATAGTTCTAGACACTCCTCACTCGTACCTCCAACTGTCTTTCTGCTATCACTTCCTGGATGTCCCAGCGCTTTCTTAAACTCAACATGTCTGAGACTGAGCTGATCATCTTCCCTCCCTCCCGCATAACCTCACCTCCTACAATCTCATTATCCATTGATGGCACGACTATCTCCTCTAGCCCCCAGGTACGCTGTCTTGGTGTAATCCTTGACTCCTCCCTCTCATTCAAACCACACATTCAGCACCTCTCACAAACCTGTCATTTTCATCTCAAAAACATTTCCAGGATCAGACCCTTTCTGACCCAGGATGCTACTAAGATCATTATTCACTCACTGATTATTTCCAGACTGGACTACTGTAATCTCCTTATTACCTCTATCCACTCCAATCTATCCTCAATGCTGCTGCCCGGCTCATCTTCCTCACCAAACGCACTACGTCTACCTCCCCTCTCCTACAAGCCCTTCACTGGCTCCCCTTCCCTTTCAGAATCCAATTCAAACTTCTCACTCTCGCTTACAAAGCCCTCACCCACTCCTCTCCCATCTACATCTCTGACCTTATCTCTCTTTACTCTCCCACCCGTCCTCTTCGCTCTGCTAATGCACGCCGACTCTCCTGCCTACTGATTACCTCCTCCAACTCCCATCTCTAAGATTTCTCACGTGCTGCTCCCTTTCTCTAGAACTCTCTACCTCTCCCCTCAGACTCTCCACCTCTCTACAAAAGTTCAAACGGGCTCTTAAGACCCACTTCTTTACCAAACCCAGCCAAATCTCATCCTAACCCTCTGTTCCACGCTCTCTATGTACCCCATCTGTGTCACCCCTGTCTGTCCACCCCTCCCCTTAGAATGTAAGCTCTCACGAGTAGGGCCTCTTCCCTCATGTGCTTATCCTTTTCTAACTTTAATAATCCTCAACTGCCCAAATCCTGCAGTTTTGTGGCCACCTTGGAACTTATCTCTATGTCGTCTACTGGTGTAGTTATGGTTAGTTACCCTGTACTTGTCCTATATTGTCTTCAACTCTAAGTCACTATTTTCCTGTTTTGATTATGTGCATATGTACTCCGTAATTGGGTGCTGCGGAACCCTTGTGGCGCCATATAAATAAAGGATAATAATAATAATAATAATAATAATAATAGACAGAACAATTGCTGAACAGTAACAATAGGAAAGTTTAGTAGTGTGCATGCATGATTGCTGTACAATAAAGTATAGATTTAGCGCAATGAAATAGGGCTGAGTTGATCGCTACTGCACATAGCATTGTAATGATATCATGCCCACATTGGGATATGTTGCCACAGGGTCTGGGAATTGAGCAGAAGAACCCCTAAAATGCAATCATGTAATGGTCCCTCTTCCTGCCAATTAACAGGGTCTCGCTTGTATCTGAGGTAGGAATATCAATAAATGAAAGAATGAAAAATACATATTATCCCAGAATCAACAGATTTAGTCAAAGAATCATTATAAACACAATGGGGGTCATTCCGAGTTGTTCGCTCGCAAGCTGCTTTTAGCAGCTTTGCACACGCTAAGCCGCCGCCTACTGGGAGTGAATCTTAGCTTATCAAAATTGCGAACGAAAGATTAGCAGAATTGCGAATAGACACTTCTTAGCAGTTTCTGAGTAGCTCCACACTTACTCGGTATCTGCGATCAGTTCAGTGCTTGTCGTTCCTGGTTTGACGTCACAAACACACCCAGCGTTCGCCCAGACACTCCTCCATTTCTCCAGCCACTCCCGCGTTTTTCCCAGAAACGGCAGCGTTTTTTCACACACTCCCATAAAACGGCCAGTTTCCGCCCAGAAACACCCACTTCCTGTCAATCACATTACGATCACCAGAACGAAGAAAAAACCTTGTAATGCCGTGAGTAAAAAACCTAACTGCATAGCAAATTTACTTGGCGCAGTCGCACTGCGGGCATTGCGCATGCGCATTAGCGACTAATCGCTCCGTTGCGAGAGAAAAATACAGAGCGAACAACTCGGAATGACCCCCAATATTGTGAAAGACGTTAATAAGGTCTGGTTCGTGCTTGTACACTATGACACCCTTATGGGTGACACTGCCTTATATATCGTGTGGTCTATGACAGATCTAATATTCAGTATCAGTAATGCTGCAATGCCACAGTATCTGGAGATGCACTAGCTCTGAGGTATAACATGATTGAGCAATCCTGAAAAAATAGAGACTGTGCTCTTAGTGACAACAGTGTATAATCAGAGTGTGCAGCATCATCTTTATCAGAGGATACTTCATAATTATGTGATACGTAATACTCTTATCAGAGATACGGTGCCACCTAAACCTAGGTGGGGCTCCATGCTATGCCTAGCCATTTGTGGCCCTATTAATTTAATACAGTTCATCTGTACTGGTCAGGGTGGAAGGGTACAGCCTATATACATGGCTGTATACCCCTAACCCATATTATAGGGTGATTTGACCAGAACATACAGTATTTTTAGCAACTTCTTCTATTTTCAGACATATTTCTTACTATAAGAGAGCGGGTGAACCAGGTTACATATGGCATGAGAATTCACTCACTCTGCATTCTTTCACACCATATATATCCTATCTAGCTGGTCTCTGTGAGCCAATAAATATTTTTTTTTTCATAAATATGTTTATTGAAGAAATATGAACAGTACAAATGGTATGAATACATTACATATATAGGTTGGCAAGTCAACAACAAATAAAGGGGACTAAAGCTCCACAGGAAAACATTGGAATTGTATGATTAAAAAAAAGACAAATATAGTAATATACAAGTATCAAAAGGGAGTATTGTACCAAGTCCTTCAAAACCAGTCCTTGGACTATAGAGAAGAACATGTGGTAGGGTGGAGTTGAACAGACCGCCCCAATATGGGCATCCAAAACCCACTAAATCCCATTAAGTGTATTCCCACCTAGAAAGGCGGGGAGCCTTTTTCTAGTGAAGTTAAGTTATATCAAGAGGTGAGATGTACTATACCTCGAAGAAAGTCCTTCTCTTCAGTTGATAATGTGACTACACAGATATAAAAAAAAAGTCTGTGATCGAGATTCTAAGTCTAAACAGCAGTCTATCCACTCCATCCTGTAAACATAAGCCAATCTTGGTAACATAAGAGAGAGAGAGAGCAATGGGGGTAGTGTTAGGATCTCCTGCTCTGTGCTGCCATGTCGCCATGGCAACCGGGAGGCAAGTGTTAGCGAAGTAACCTGAGCGCAGCTGATACTCCGGTCCGGGTTTTTACTGTGTAGTGGTTACAGGCTCTGTGCACGGCAGGGAATCCGGCGCTGGTTTTGTGCTCACACTCTGTGAGGTCTGAGTGGGGCGTGGACAGCACCTGCTATATAAACCATCCTCTCAGGCTAGGCAAATGCTGCTGAATCTTTGTTTGTTAGTCAGTTCCAGAGAGTTAGCTAGTACTGTGTGACTTTGTATTTACTTGTTGCTTACTGCGAATAGGCCTTGGGATTCGGTACTTCATTCTGCCAATCCGGACCTAGCAGTAAGACTGGAGTCAGTTGTTTGACCTGCTGGGGTTCTTTTGCTATTCTGTGAACCCAGCAGGTTTGCGGCTGTACTCTCAGACCTGCTTGCTTAATCCTCCCTCACTGTGCAGGGCGTCCAGGTGTCAGTTTAGTGGCAGTAAGCTGAACCTGTGCCCTGCAAGTGGGGGTTAGGATTGTGGATACTCTCCTTGTGTCTATATTTCTATCTCTGACCAAGAAGTTTATTCCCACACCCGTTGGTAACCCTTTGGGGTTTTTTCTGTTGCTCTTAGCAACATCATTTCAGGTGCTCCACATGTTAAATCACTACACATCGCTTCATTGTCCGCTCTATTCCATCTGAGCATTCCTGACACTAGGGAGACACCCAATTCCTGAGCCTTTGGGCTTCTCCGTTCACTTTGTGTTTATTAGTTATTCCATCACCTCCTGTGTATGTTATGTTATACTGTCTGTGAGTTCGTTTGCTTCGCTTCCCTCTCTGTTCATACACCGGTATACTCCTGTTAGCACTGGTGTGCGTAACATATTCAGCAGCCTTACTCCTGTTGAAATTTTGTGGGAATATGGAGCATACCCCTCAAAATACTTTGCAACAGGTGGTCGATCAGGTGCAGGTCCTGACTCGACAATTTAATGAGATGTCCATTAAAATGAACACCCCGCAGGCCGCTAGCGGAGCTCCCGCAGCAGCAGCGGCAAGTTCAGGGGTTAAGGAGCCGAAAGCAAATCTCCCGGATCGTTTTTCTGGAGATCGCTCGCAGTTCTTTTGTTTCAAGGAGAGCTGTAAGCTATATTTCAGGCTTAGGCCCTAGTCTTCTGGGTCGGAGATTCAGCGGGTGGGCATGGTGATTTCCTTGCTACAAGGAGACCCACAGGTCTGGGCATATGGGTTACAGCCTGACTGTCCGTCGCTTAAAAGTGTTGATGCTTTTTTTACGGCACTGGGCATTTTGTATGATGACCCTGACAAGATGGCTTCAGCCGAGGCTCAGATTACGGTTCTTAAGCAAGGGCGACAGCCAGCTGAGGTTTATAGTACGGAGTTTCGGAGGTTGGCTCATGATACCCAGTGGAATGACCCAGCCCTGAGAAACCAGTACCGAAGGGGCCTTTCTGACCAGATAAAGGACCAACTGGTACAATATCCCTCGCCTGATAGCTTAGATCAGCTCATGCAGTTATCCATCCGGGTGGATAGACGGCTGAGAGAGCGTAGGCTTGAAAGGGAGACCGCAGTTTCCTTTTTTCCCAAGGGAACCTCAGACTCTGAGGAATATTCCAAGGAGCCTATGCAGATTGGGGCTACCCGCCTCTCCTCGCGTGAGAAGACGCGGAGGAGACAGCAGGGTTTGTGTTTGTACTGTGGGAATAAAGGTCATGTTGTAGTATCATGCCCAGAAAAACCGGAAAACTTCAGGGCCTGAGGGTGATGGGAAATATCCTGTCAGGCCAGAAGTCAGAATTTCCCCAAAAGACTTTTCTCATTCCGGTGACTTTGGAGATCCTCGGTCAAACTGTCAAGACTGAGACCTTTGTTGACAGTGGGGCCGATGGGGTTTTCATGGACCGTCAATTCGCCCTGGAACACTCTGTTCCCTCAGTACCTTTGGCATCAGAGATTGAGATCTGTGGGTTAAACGAGGAACCATTGTCCCAGGGTAAAATTACCTCCTGCACCAGCCAAATTCCTTTGTTTATTGGAGCCACACACTCTGAAAAATTGTCTTTTTATGTGACTGTCTGTTCTTTTGCCCCATTGGTTTTGGGGTTACCCTTGTTAAGGGCCCATAACCATCAATTTGACTGGGTCTCTGGGGAGATTCTTAGTTGGGGTAGTGATTGTTTCAGGAGTTGCTTGAGCCTTCCAGTCAGGCTCTCGCAGCTAAGTTTGCCAGGATTGACAGGATGTTATGCAGATTTTGCGGATGTGTTCTCCAAAAAAGTTGCGGAGGTACTACCTCCCCATCGCCCCTATGACTGTGCCATTGATTTGTTGCCGGATGCTAAGCTTCCCAAGAGCAGGTTGTACTCCCTGTCACGTCCTGAGACTCAGGCTATGGCAGAGTACATTCAGGAGAACTTGGCTAAGGGATTTATCAGACCCTCACAGTCCCCAGTTGGGTCGTGGTTCTTTTTCGTGGGTAAAAAGGACGGTTCGTTGCGACCCTGCATCGACTTCAGGGAATTGAACCGTATCACGATTAAAAACTCGTACCCACTGCCTCTCATTTCGGTTTTGTTTGACCAGCTTCGTACTGCCACCATTTTTTCTAAGATTGACCTACGCGGTGCTTACAATCTAATCCGAATAAGAGAGGGGGATGAATGGAAGACTGCCTTTAATACCCACTCAGGGCATTATGAATATTTGGTGATGCCTTTTGGGCTCTCTAATGCCCCGGCAGTCTTCCAGGAATTCATGAACGATGTGCTCAGGGAATATTTGGATAGATTCTTAGTTGTTTATCTAGATGACATCCTAATCTTCTCTCATTCCCTGGAGGAACATCGGAAGCATGTACGCTTAGTCCTCCAGAAACTCAGAGACCACCAGCTTGGGGCGAAGCTGGAGAAGTGCGAGTTTGAAGTCCAGCAAATCGCATTTCTAGGGTATATTATCTCCTCAGAAGGTTTCCAAATGGAGGGTTCTAAGGTACAGGCAGTCCTGGATTGGGTGCAGCCCACTAGTTTGAAGGCGCTTCAGCGTTTTCTGGGCTTTGCAAATTTTTATAGACGGTTTATCGCTGGATTTTCGTCTATAGTGGCCCCTTGGTGGCACTCACTAAGAAAGGGGCGGATGTTGCTCACTGGTCTTGTGAGGCCAAAGCGGCCTTTGCCCGTCTCAAAAGGGCATTTGTCTCGGCCAAGGTGCTGCGACACCCAGATCCAGAGCGTCCTTTTGTGGTAGAAGTGGATGCCTCTGAGATAGGTATTGGGGCAGTGCTCTCTCAGATGGGGGTGTCTGATAATCGCCTTCATCCCTGTGCTTACTTTTCCCGTAAATTTTCGTCTGCCGAGATGAATTATGATGTGGGTAACCGGGAATTGTTGGCTATAAAGGATGCACTCGGGGAGTGGAGACACTGGCTTGAGGGGGCTAAGTTTGTGGTCTCAATTCTCACCAACCATAAGAATCTGGCATATTTAGAGTCAGCGAAGCGGCTCAATGCCAGGCAGGCACGATGGGCTTTGTTTTTTGCTCGCTTTAATTTTTTGATAACATATCGCCCTGGGTCAAAAAACATCAAGGCTGATGCGCTCTCGCGGAGTTTTGCTCCAGTTCAAGAGACCACCGAGGAGCCATTGCCCATTGTGTACCCATCATGTATTAAAGTGGGCATTACCTAGGACCTCTTGTCATTAGTCCTTAGAGCACAGGAGCAGGCTCCTCCAGACCTTCCGGTAGGTCTCTTGTTTGTGCCTCCTCGGTTAAGACAGCAAGTGTTCCTGGAATTCCATGCCAAGAGGTCGGCAGGGCATCCGGGTATTGCCAGAACTCGGGAGTTGCTGTCTAGGGCGGTGTGGTGGCCCTCGGTGGCTAGGGATGTGGATCAGTGGGTTCGGGCATGTGACGTTTGTGCCCGAAATAAAACTCCTAGAGGGGTTCCTGTCGGCCCATTACATCCACTCTCTATTCCGTCTAAGCCATGGACCCACATTTCCATGGATTTTGTGGTGTACTTGCCCAAATCCTCGGGGATGACAGCCATTTGGGTTGTCGTTGACAGGTTTTCGAAGATGGCGCATTTCGTTCCACTGGTTGGGTTGCCATCGGCCAGACGCCTGTCTGAGTTATTTATGCAGCATGTTGTGCGCCTCCACGGGTTGCCACTTGATGTGGTCTCTGACCGTGGATCCCAGTTTGTGGCCAAATTCTGGAGGGCATTTTGTTCTGATCCCCAGATTTCTGTGAGCTTGTCGTCAGGCTACCATCCACAGTCTAATGGGCAGACTGAGAGGGTGAACCAGTCCTTGGAGCAGTTCCTCAGGTGTTATGTCTCCAAGTGTCATACTGACTGGGTTGCTCATCTGTCCATGGCGGAGTTTGCCTATAACAACGCGGCTCACTCTGCTACAGGGATCTCTCCCTTCCTTTGTGTGTATGGGCATCATCCTAAGGCCAATTCTTTTGACCCCCTGGATTCCACGCCTGGTGGTTCCTCTGTTGTTTCGGTCCTTAGGGGTATTTGGAGGAAAGTGAAGAAAGCCCTTGTGTCTGTGTCATTAGTGACCAAAAGGGTTTTTGATAAGCGGAGAAGACCCTGCAGCTTCAAATTAGGAGACTTCGTCTGGTTGTCCACCAAGAATTTGAAGTTGAGACAGCCATCTCATAAGTTAGGCCCCCGGTTCATCGGCCCTTATAAGATCACCAGGGTTATCAATCCGGTGGCATTTCAGTTAGATCTGCCCCGTTCATTGGGTATCAATAAAACATTTAATTGTTCCCTTTTAAAACTGGCGGTTAGTAATCCTTCTTCCAGTGGAAGACCTTCTCCTCTTCTGATACGGGGTAAGAGGGAGTTTGTGGTTGAAAGGGTTCTTGACTCCAAGATGGTTCGGGGTCGGCTGTCATTTTTGGTGCACTGGAAGGGGTATGGCCCGGAGGAGCGTTCGTGGGTGTGCAGTTGTGATCTTCATGCCCCCAGACTGATACGCTCTTTCTTCTCGCAGTTCCCCGATAAACCCGGTGGTAGGGGTTCTTTGACCCCTCGTCAGAGGGGGGGTACTGTTAGGATCTCCTGCTCTGTGCTGCCACGTCGCCATGGCAACAGGGAGGCAAGTGTTAGCGAAGTAACCTGAGCGCAGCTGATACTCCGGTCCGGGTTTTTACTGTGTAGTGGTTACAGGCTCTGTGCACGGCAGGGAATCTGGCGCTGGTTTTGTGCTCACAGTCTGTGAGGTCTGAGTGGGACGTGGACAGCACCTGCTATATAAACCATCCTCTCAGGCTAGGCAAATGCTGCTGAATCTTTGTTTGTTAGTCAGTTCCAGAGAGTTAGCTAGTACTGTGTGACTTTGTATTTACTTGTTGCTTACTGCGAATAGGCCTTGGGATTCGGTACTTCATTCTGCCAATCCGGACCTAGCAGTAAGACTGGAGTCAGTTGTTTGACCTGCTGGGGTTCTTTTGCTATTCTGTGAACCCAGCAGGTTTGCGGCTGTACTCTCAGACCTGCTTGCTTAATCCTCCCTCACTGTGCAGGGCGTCCAGGTGTCAGTTTAGTGGCAGTAAGCTGAACCTGTGCCCTGCAAGTGGGGGTTAGGATTGTGGATACTCTCCTTGTGTCTATATTTCTATCTCTGACCAAGGAGTTTATTCCCACACCCGTTGGTAACCCTTTGGGGTTTTTTCTGTTGCTCTTAGCAACATCATTTCAGGTGCTCCACATGTTAAATCACTACACATCGCTTCATTGTCCACTCTATTCCATCTGAGCATTCCTGACACTAGGGAGACACCCAATTCCTGAGCCTTTGGGCTTCTCTGTTCACTTTGTGTTTATTAGTTATTCCATCACCTCCTGTGTATGTTATGTTATACTGTCTGTGAGTTCGTTTGCTTCGCTTCCCTCTCTGTTCATACACCGGTATACTCCTGTTAGCACTGGTGTGCGTAACAGGTAGAGTGTATCCACTGGGACAAAATCGTTTTTTTGGCTACCGCTGCTATTTTAGCAAGGAGAAGTGTCGTGCCTTTAGTGTGTTGCGGGGATATGGGTTGAGTATAGTAATTCCACAATGCCCAAGGCATCGTCATAGTGAAAGAAATGTGAAGCACATTATTAATATAATTTTGAACAGTGGTCCAAAGAGCATGAACCATGGAATAAGACCATAGGCAGTGAAGAATATCAGCGTCGGGTAAGTGGCACTTAAAACAATTGGAGTCTGTCGCCACTCCAGTTAGTAATCTTAGTTTTGGAGTATAGTACGCTCGATGGAGGATCTTAAATTGCATCTCAGTGAACGAGGATGAGAGTAATTGTTTACTCAGTTTGGCCGAGGCCGTAATAATAGTTTGTAAGGAGATATTAGGGGTGGAGTCTCTCCATCTCGCCATACTAGTCGATAAGGTAGTAAGGTCAATGTTCTTCCTAACCTGTTCATACAATAAAGAGGTAGGGAAGGGGGTACCTAAACGGGTTTTTATTATAACATCAAATATCAGGGAAAGATTCGAATGGGATAGTTCAGATAATAACCTAGTTACAAATCTACGGGCCTGGAAATATGCAAATATGGGAATCTGGAGATCAGGAAACAACTCCTTGAGTCTCTCCAGGGTGTGGGTGGTGGAGAGACATCATCCATCAAATGATATGCTAATCGGAGTCCATGGAGATGCCAAATCTAAAAAATAGCTGGAGGGTTACCTTGTTGAGAATATTGTACGTGTAAAGGATAGTCCTAAACGTTTCCGTGATATATGCCAAGCCATACATGTATTGCATAGCAGTGGGTTACTTTTAACCTCTATAGGAAGGGAGAGCGGAGAGGTGTGTAGAATGGAAATCAAAGAGCCCTGGACAAGAAAGCCTTGTTCTATATCTAAATTAGCAAAGGCAGAGGTTTCACCTATCCAGTCCGGTGCATATCTCAAATTGGAAGCTATTGCATAGTCTTGTATGTTGGGTAGATTAATCCCTCCCAAGGATACTGGCTGTTGTAATCTAAAAAGTGAAAAGCGAGGGCGATTACCTGCCCATATAAATTTAGATAAGGATCTAGTAACAATGGCAATATCTTTTTTATTCAATAAAAATGGCAGCATCTGGACTGGATATAGAAACTTAGGGAAAGAGATAATTTTAAATAAATGACATCTCCCAATATATGATAACGGTAGATGTCTCCATTTTTCAAAATATGTCAGCATTTGAGTGACGAAATTAGTATAATTAACAGTATATAAAGTGGCAGGATCACTTGGAAAGCATAAACCTAGGTATAAAAGATGATCTTGGACCCAGCGAAAAGGAAAGTAGCCACTCCATCCAGATTTAGCCATAACATGCAATGCTAAAGCCTCTGTTTTAGTAAAATTAATAGTGAAACCAGATATCAATTGAAAATCTGCCAAAATACGTTGCACGGAGGGCTTGTTTTGGATTACTGAAATACAAAAGCAGGTCATCTGCAAAGGCAGATACTTTAATCTCTGAAATGCCCAATCTAATACCTTGCCACGCATTCTCCTTGCAGAATACGCGAATCAATGGGTCAAGTGCCAAATTAAACAATAGTGGCGAGAGGGGGCAACCTTGGCGAGTGCCTCTAGACAGTGTGAAAGGTGATGAATTTAGTCCATTAATAGTCAAATAGGCCATCGGATGTGAGTACAACATATTGAAGATACCAATAAATGCAGGGCCAAATTGTTGGGCATGTAGTATACGTGAAATATGTGACCAGGAAACCCTATCAAAAGCCTTGTCAGCATCACAGCTGACAATGATGGCTTCTTTGTTGTTTAATTGGCGACAACAATGTAATGCCGCTACCAACATACGTATATTGTGGACCGAAGTTCTGCCTTTTACAAAGCCATTTTGAGCAGGGTGCAATATCCGAGGGAGAAAACTCTGCATACGCTGCGCCAATAATTTAGTAAAGAGTTTCAGGTCCTGATTTAATAGAGAAATGGGCCTATAGGACTGAACCTGTGCAGGATCTTTGCCTGGTTTTGGAAAAACGACGATCCTAGCCTCAGTGAAGTTTGAGGGGGGGTTGTTCTCCAGAAAGCAAGGAATTAAACATAGTAACCATGTGGGGCAACAAATGATCTAAGAGGAGTTGACGGTATTCTGCCCCGAAACCATCGGGACCTGGGGACTTACCTTCAGCGAGTGATTTGATTAAAAAGGATAGTTCAGTTTAGACCAGTTACTGGCGCAGTCAGTAAATCCCTTTCCTCCTCCGTAAGTACAGGCAATTCTGCCCTAGAAAGGAATTGGTCGCCATCAAATGGAGAATCAGGTGGAGAGGCATATAGCAGCCGGTAATAATCCCTAAAATGATTAGATATCTCCGACGGATCAGTGACCGAAGATCCATGTGGAGGGTCTATTTGCAATATACGGGAAGGGGCGTTATATGAACGTACCAGGTTGGCAAGCAGTCTCCCTGATTTATTGGACCCATAATAATATTTACTCTGTTGAACATCATGGGCAAATTGGGCCCGTTCAGTACATAAGGTTTCATAAGAGTGTTTGACATCTAAATAACGTTGGCGAGAGGCTACAGAGTATGACTGTAACATAGCATCGTAAGCTGTCGTCAACAATATACTATGATCTTCAATAATTTTTTAAAGCTTTCTCCATTTCCTGGCCACATACTCCAGCACCTGGCCTCTAATCACAGGCTTCGCCGCAGCCCAAAACAACTGAATATTATCCAAGTGACCTGCATTATCCTGTCCATAATTACAAAAAGCAGTTGTCAGGTGATTACGAAACTCAGCAGACTTGGCAAGGTAGGCGGGGAACCTCCAATTATAAGAAGTAATCAGGGGATCTTTAATAGACAGGGTCACCCAGACCGGTGCGTGGTCTGAAAGAGCAATGGGGCCTATACCTGAATCTACTACCCTATTATAAAGTGTGTCAGAAAGTAACCAAAAATCTATTCGAGAGGAAGTATGATGGGGGTGAGAGTAAAAAGTATATTCCCGTGAAATCGGATGTTGGCATCTCCATGGATCACATAGTTTCAAAGAATCTTTCAAAAAGGTCAATGAGGAGACCTCTCCCTCCACCCCCTGACCAGAGGAACGATCCAGGCCCCTAGAGAGAACGCAATTAAAATCACCACCAAGTAGCAATTCTCCTTCCGGCCATTCCTGTAATTTTGAATACATAGCTGCAAAACAAAGGTCTAGTCGAGCCTGTCGGCGGGTAAAGCGCCGCTAATGTATATAAGGAACCCAGAAGCGATAGTTTTATAAAAAGAAAATGACCGTCTGGATCAGCCCATCTATCTTTGATTGTGTATGGCAAGTGTTTCCTGAATAAGATCAAAACTACCCTACGTTTTGCAGTAAATGAGGCAACCCAGGTTCCCCTAAGGGTATTAGGGTCTTTTATATCCCAATGGGTCTCTTGTAAAAATGCAATATCCAGATTAAGGCGTTTTAAATGTGACAATACTTTTTGTCTCTTAATAGGAGAGTTTAAGCCCTCCACATTCCAAGTAATACATTTTAAAGAGGATTGAGTCCTAGTGGAGCTGTCAGTGTGACCAGTCATATTATCCGATATCTACTCTAGGCCACAAACTGATCATGAGTATAGGAAACAGATGTGTCCAGCCCGTCCCAGCAAGCGGGCGGGGACAGTAATATGAGTACCCAGAGCGTCGTGCCAAACCTGTGCATAAATACCACATATCTAAACCAATAAACCAAATAGTCAATTTCCAAAACATCTTAGAACTTTTCTGAACCCAGGAGGGCAATCCATCAGATTGCCAATGCCTATAACAGTAATAGTAAGACCAGAGGAGAAGGGATAGGGGGGAGAGAGTGTAACATGGAATAACACAATATTAGCGATCCAATCGTGATAATAATGAGATAATAAAACAATGTAAAACCACTGAGATGGCAATATCTGCAGCAATGAAAATAAAAAATAAAACACGAATACAGTGTAACTACAGCTCATAGACAGCCACTCTATGTCAAACATGGAGAGATAAGTGGCGGAGGCTACGAGACCTGAAATAAAACTGGAAGACCTGAATGTAAAAGAGGCAATGAGATATCAATACAAACATTACTACTCATCTTCAATCCTCGTCTGATCTATGAGTCGAGGATCTTGAGGAGAGTGAGTCCACAAAGTTTTTGGCCGCCTGCGGTGAATCAATGAAATGGGGTTTGGGATTGTGAAAAACACAAAGTTTTGCAGGATACAATAATGAAAATCGGCATCCCAAATCAAATAATTTCTTGCAGGTCGGGGCATATTCTCGTCGTTTCATAGCCACCAAGTATGAAAAGTCCTGGAATAATAAGAGCTTTACACCACGGTAACGAAGATCAGCATGTTTACAATACGCCTCCAGCAGCCGCACTTTGTCAGCATAATTTAAGATCCGCAATATTACAGGGCGAGGGCGATCCCTAGTAGCCTGTCTATCAGGGCCCAACCGATGCACCCTTTCCACTAACAACGATGGGCAGGTCGGAACACAGCCCAATTCTTGTGGCAACCATTCAGAAACCAACAACATTAGGTCCGTATACTTGACAGATTCAGGAAGCCCAATAATGCGGACATTATTTCTACGATTCCTGTTCTCCAAATCTTCTAGCTTGTCCATGGCGGACAAGCTAGAAGATTTGGAGAACAGGAATCGCAGAAATAATGTCCGCATTATTGGGCTTCCTGGACAATACCGATTTCTCCTGATCAGAAAGAGTGGCTTTAACCGCTGTGAGCTCATCTTCCAAATTGGATATGCGCTGTTCCTCTTCAGAGAGATGTTGATTGTGTTTTGTGAGTTGCATGAGTGCAGAGTCGATAGAATCTTTAAGCGGTGCTAATTTCTGATCCAAAAGAAGGGCAGTCAATTCTTGAGAGGTGAGAGAGCCAGTGATGGCCTGAGGAGCATCATCAGAGGCTTGTTTTCTAGCAATGTCACCCCATCTATTACCAGGAGAAGTGGGTCACGCGGAAGACGGCGTGTCATTGCCGCGACCCTTACCCGTCTGGCCCCCCTTTGTGCCTCTGGCCAGTCTGGCCATGTATTTATCCATAATCAGTATAGCGGTAAAATGAAAGGAATCTTTGGAAAACAAATAGCAGATGAAAAGTGTCACTCCCAAGCTTAAGACTCCAAACAGCCTGGCCCGCCAACAGTTATCAGAGCCAAAGAGGATTTTGTAGTAACCCCTATCCACCTCTTCTCATGCCCAGCAATCATCCAACACATGCAGGAGGAGTAAGGAAAAAATAAGGGGTATCCGTAGTTAGAAACAGTATAGACCCCAGTGTTATGGCTTACCCTGGCAAACAGATGCAGCTGTGTCTGCAGCAAAGGAGAGAGTCTGCTTCCAACTGGTGAGTGTGTCCTGTGAGGGGTCTCAGCCGAGAACCCCACTGTCTGCCAGGTGTGAGTGGCCTCTGATGTCTTCTCCGGGTCCTGGTGTGTCCCTGAGAGCCGCCTCACGCCGGACGGCGCGCGTGTGTTGAGGCCCGGATCGGAGCTCCGTACTCCAGGCCGCAGCTTCCGCCGGCGGGGTAGGCTGCAGCTCGCGGGAGCCGACGGCTGCATTCCCCGGAGCCATGCGATCACCACTGGATGCCCCGGACCTGGCTAGCTCTATTGCAGTGCGGGCAGGATGTCAACGTCCACTGTGGCTCCACTCCCGAGGTGTTAAAGGAGTCGAGCTTCAGAGCACAGCGGTGGCACGTCTTCTCCCAATGCCCACTAGGCCACGCCCCGCCAATAAATATTTTAGTGGCATACTGCTAAATGTTATGTTTTAGATTTCATATATTACACACGGTATTTACCGACGTTCAAGAGTACGCCCACACAAGAGTCTTCTTTTCTCTATACGCTATTTACATAGCCTTCAGGTTACTCATATTTCCATCTCAGGTCCGCAGCCAAGGGCAGTAATTCTGTGTCGCCAAACACACACTGACCTCGACACTTGCATAAAATCTAGACAACACACCTCAGTTTTGTGGAATGGGCCTGGTCGCCGCCCCTTCCCTGCCTCCAAATGCCCTCAGCTTCTCATTCACGCTGGGACCTAGTGTTAGGCGCCAGGGTCCGCTCGTCGGTGCGGCCCGGCGCCTAGCAACCAGGGACGCCGTGCGCGTACAGCCGCCGGCTCCCTGGCAACGCTAGACGCCGGGCGCACGGAGCCGCTCTGACCTTAGCAACGGGGACGCCACGTTCGGCCGCGTTCCCCGTTGCTGGGTCTGTTCTAATTATATTTTGGTGTGCTGGCCGTGCAGCATGCAAGCTGCACGGCATTACCTGAGATTACCTTGTCTGGATCCTGATTGGAGGGTTCCTGAATAAAGGCACTCTCCGGACTTCTTACAGACGCCGGTGATAGCTTCCTGTTTGCCTGTGTCAGCTACAGAGAGTTTCCAGTCCTGCTCAATCCGGTTGTTCCTGTCCTCAGTGATCCTGTACTCGGAAGTTTGTCATCTATTCCTGGAGTCTGACCGAGCACCTTTAACATCCTGTGGTGTTCGTGAGTCGCGGCGCAGCCGTGTGTTGCGGCTTGTCCGCTTACTGTTTATTATTTAGTTTATTTGTGTTCTGGAGCTTTTGCGGAGGATTCCGCTCCCACAGATCCACTCTGGTATCCAGCGGTGCTGGATAGGAGTAACGGATCAGTGGATCTTTGGTTGTCCTTTTCCCTGGCGGCTAGTCCGCACATACCTTTGGTTTAAGTTAGTTAGCTTGTAACCCCTGGCCTGGTTGCTTAGTCAGAGGGCCCCTTGTTATCACCCTGTCTCGGATTTCCCTTTGTCTCCCATTAAGACCTGCGGGGGCATCGGGGTTGGGCAGACATAATCCGCCCTTCGAACGCGGCTGCCATGGGCTCAAGCAACCATAGTCTCCCAGGGGATTTCTGATAACACGGGCGAGACAACGGAGTTAGGGCGCCAGGGGTTACTAGGCTCTCCTGCTCCCACAACCAGCATATCTTCCCAGTACTCAGACCTCTGCCATAAGATCACCTCTGGTCTGGAGTACGGGAATCATAACACCTAGGGGGCACTGCATGCAAGGGTGCAGGACCCATCCTGTCTGCAGATGCGCAGTGTCCCCACCATCGGACTTCTGCGCTAACCATCGCGTTAGGTACAAGTCTGATTAGGCCATACATTCACTGTTCCTTACCCGTTTCACAAAAGGGTGTGATTGATGTTTCATATTGCAGTTATGATTTTTCTCTCTTCATATTTGGGACACCATTCCATCTCTGGAAGAGACAGATAACATCTTGCTGGCAGTTTGAAGTATGGGAAGATTAGAACAGCTGTGCTCCATACTGCAACTAAAGCTTTCATTTTATTTATTGCTAAGAATTTTGGAGTACAGTGGTCTGGCTGCATTATAATTGTGTAATAGGAGCATTATAGTATTTTCCTCATTCATTATACTTGAGCAGGGTATTTTAAGTTTTTAACAAATGAGGGGGCCCACGTGCTGCACTCCCCCATCTCACACACACACACACACACACACACACACACACACACACACACACACTAAGCAGCAGATACTGTGGCAGAGTCTTTGTTATCTGCTGTGTCCGCACCATCTTTCTGAATACATTGGTGACACACTGCTAGGGTTGGCAGTTGGCCACTTATGGTTCAAAACCATCTATAGTCTTCAAAAGATGTTGTATAGTTTTACCATTGACGGTGGAGATCCAATTGGTTTCGCGACATTGATGGTAGCCACGCTTCCAATTGTCCCCCCACACTTACACAGTGCTACACTGTGTACAAGAGCCAGAGGCGGTGCAGTCATGTAGCGTTGCTGACTGACAGGACAGCATTAACCCTTTATTGGTGCACAGTGCAAGCTGGTGCCTGCAAAAGTTTTTGGTGAAGTTGTTGTCATTTGTGAAAAAAAAAGAGAAAAGGAAAAAAAATACTTTTTTTTCCTACAACTCGTGTGTGTTCAGTAAAGCACCGTGAGTGCACAGTGTGAAGTTATTTGTACAAAAACAGAAACAAAATAGTTGTTTTTGTGTGTTCAGTAAAGCTCAGTAGGTGCCATCCCCCACTGCATTAATAAATATAAGCACTGAGTTGATATGGATTACGCAGTCAATAGAAGCTGTTTATCAAAATCTGAAAAAAAACCTGTAAAATAACAAACAGTTCATTAATAGCTACCAGCAGTTTGGAACAGCACAGGCACTCTCCACCGCCAACACCCTCATCCACCTCCTCATTAGTGATCAGAGGTAGTCCTTCTAAAACATTGTTTTGTGAGGGCCCAAACAAACCAAGCACTTCAGCCATAAAAGTGTCAGTCCCTGTAGCTGAAGTGCTTGGTTTGTTAAACTGTGCATGTCCTTTTTAAGATCCAACAAGAAGAATTCAATCTTTCACCACTTTTTTGCCACTGTTGGTGGCAATGTTTCATAGATGTGCTATAAACTGCCGTGTGTTTGTGCCGCTACTCTGTCAGTTAGTAACCACCCAGCTCGCTGCAGTCTTTGCCCAATATTGGTGAAAACAATATTATGAGCTGTGACGTGGTGGAAATTTGGCTGGAAATGAATGTTATTGAGGTTACTAATACTGTAGTAACATAAAAAGGCCCACATTATGTGATTTTAGTTTTTTTTTTATCATTTAAAAAACAAAATACAGATCCAAAAACAAAACCTATAAGGGGTTTTTTGGCAAAATCAAAACCAAAGTCTGACGCAGAATTAGGACTAAAACCAAAACACAGGGGTTGGCACACGTCTCTAGCGCAGATAGTAAGATGCCATTCCCTTATAGCACACACACAGGAAATCAGGACAGGGACAGGAAATCCTCCACTGCTCAGCTCACAATGCCAGAAATTAAATCAAACACAAATATTTAAAGCCCAGTTACCGGACAAAGCACTTATGGGGGAAAATAGGAAAACACTGGTAAGTGGCCGTGTAATAAACATAATAAGATTGTAGAAGTTCCAGCAGTGTTAGGTCTATTTACTAAGCCTTGGGTGGAGATAAAGTAGACAGAGATAAAGTACCAGCCAATCAGCTCCTAACTGCCATGTTACAGGCTGTGTTTGAAAGATGACAGTTAGGAGCTGATTGGCTGGTACTTTATCAAAATCCACTTTATCTCAATCCAAGGCTTAGTAAATAGACCCCTACTTAGTGTGTAATATAGGAATGTCTGTGTGGCAGGTTCAGCGCTTATCATGTAGCACCTTATAAAATATACATCATTATTATTCTGCTTTGCCTATAAAAGTCACTGATGCTTTTTTGGCAATAGTGCTGATAAGTATATTAAACATAGAGCGATGTGATGAGCAGACAGCCACTATCAGATAGAGGACAGCTGCCCTTATACAGCAGAATAGAGAGACAGTTCCACCAGCGCAAACAATTACAGGTTGAGTCTCCCTTATCCGAAATGCTTGGGACCAGAGGAATTTTGGATATGGGATTTTTCCGTATTTTGGAATAATTGCATACCATAATGAGATATCATGGTGATGGGACCTAAATCTAAGCACAGAATGTATTTATGTTACATATACACCTTATACACATCATATACACCTTATACACACCATATACACCTCATATACACCTTATACACATCATATACACCTTATACACATCATATACACCTTATACACATCATATACACCTTATACACACCATATACACCTTATACATATCATATACACCTTATACATATCATATACACCTTATACACATCATATACACCTTATACACATCACATACACCTTATACACATTATATACACCTTATACACATCACATACACCTTATACACACCATATACACCTTATACACACCATATACACCTTATACACACCTTATATACATCATATACACCTTATACACATCGTATACACCTTATACACACCATATACACCTTATACACACCATATACACCTTATACACACCATATACACCTTATACACATCATATACACCTTATACACATCATATACACCTTATACACACAGCCTGAAGGTAATTTTAGCCAATATTTTTTATAACTTTGTGCATTAAACAAAGTGTGTCTACATTCACACAATTCATTTATGTTTCATATACACCTTATACACACAGCCTGAAGGTCATTTAATACAATGTGTTTAATAACTTTGTGTATTAAACAAAGTTTGTGTACATTGAGCCATCAAAAAACAAAGGTTTCACTATCTCACGCTCACTCAAAAAAGTCCGTATTTCGGAATATTCCGTATTTCGGAATATTTGGATATGGGATACTCAACCTGTATATAGAAAAAGATACTTATTCCAATATCGTTGAAGGTATTACCAACTTTTTTCTCTCAGTCAGATGGCACAGAATTTATAGGAGAGAAAATAAAAATATTATAGTGTAATACAGTTTTTTAAATTAAAAAATACGTGACAATTAAAAATATCCCAGCAAGGATATTATATAAAACATATAAGAAGTTTTTTCCACACAAATTTTCACACTGAACAAGTAACCACAGGCGGCTGATTATTGGATGTAATTACCAATGTGATGAGAGAACTGTATCAAAAGTTCTCAAGTAAGCATACACCAACAAAATTCCATGTATATCAGCAGCATGTGAAACTATTTAAAAAGCTGGGATCTCCTGAGCCGATCCGTGAGGTGGATAATTACCAGTTGTAGGTGAAGAACTGGCAGCGCTCAGTTCTTAAACGCTTTAGGATCGAGAGAAAGTCCTGGGCTGCAGCTCCAAGTCCCTCCGTTCCGTCCACATTCAGGATCATCCGGTTCCCCCAGCGGCGGCACCCACGCGTTCCGACCCTCACCGGGGTCTTCCTCAAGGTAAGCCTCAGAGCGGAATCAGTTGACCTTAACCTGTCTCAGCCTTAGACCGCTGGAAGAATCAGCAAGTCGGATCCTTGAGCAGTCTGGACGACTGATCCCTACCTTGACCACAGTGCGCAGTGCACCTGTTTGCATGGTTAAAGTGCTGCAGTTATTGCGCAATGACCACTAATAACTGAGTTCATGGACCGCTGCGAAGAAGTACTTTGTTCTGTTGTGAATTCCGGATATCATTTCCAGTATCGATTTTGCTGTTGTCAATTCAGAAACCGACAGGTATATAAACAGGATGTCTTTGTTCAGCGTCTTATTCCTGGCCATAGAAACATGGCGCCTACAGGTCAACTTAACCTGCTGCGTTTCTGTGGCTTGCTGCTTGTCGGCCTTTTCTTGTTATATTTTCTAGTAGGGGAATTCAGTTCTTAGCAGTGTCCATGAAGTGCTTTCTTTGTATCACTGTTCTGAGAGGCATGTATGGGATCACTGGCTGGAGGGTATGCTGATCCTTATAGTGCAATTTGGTAGGATCTTCAGGTGCCTCCAGGTAAGTTATCCATCAATTTAGAAATACATGAAAATACATGACCCAGTAATGTTGCTATTATCCTTTAGTGTAGGAGCACCAGAACAGAGACGCCTTGACGTGGCTGTTGGCTTACCATACATTTGCACATATATGTAACTGAGACATCTTTGTTTCTATTATCATGTAGGATGTAAGTCTCTTTATGCTAACCTATTTGCAGTGTGCTGGAGGAAAATTATTTTTTCTGCAGCGGAGTACACTGTGTTCCACAGGGAATACATTGGGGTGTAGAGTTGGATCTTGATCCTGAGGCACCAACAGGCTAAAGCTTTGACTGTTCCCAGGATGCATTGCATGGCCTCCTCTATAACACTGCCTCCGGACACTGGAGCTCAATTTGTAAGTTGGTGCCTGCAGTGCAGGTCACTTAACAGGGTGGGCTGCTCTAGGCAGCCCTGAAAAGAGCTTTTGTTAGAAGATTCTTCAAGGGCTGCAGCACTTTTATGTCATAGTGACATACTGTGCTTCGGCTCCAACTACTCCTCAGCAGCGCCGCATACTCCCGCTAGCCGAGTTCCCGGGTACTTGTGTGATAGCCGGGCAGCGGCCGGTCCATCAGTGTTTTTAAAAGCATTGCACACCAGGCCGTCTCATCACATAAGCAAGCAGTTTATTCACAGTTCAGACAGGGTTATCACGACAGTAACATTTAACTTCTTTTTCTTCTCTGCAGCACAATATTCATTTGGGTTACATCAGGTTACATCTCCTTTCATTTGCTTCACGGGCAATAACAGCATTACAGTACAGTACATACCAGCGCAGTCTCTGGGAATCAGTAGTGCGGCTTCCGCAAACTGAGATTCATTTCAGTGTGCTCTCCCCCATTCGCTAGGGGCTCTATCTAAACGGGTTCTCTCATGGACACGTTACTGGGGGCCTTCCGCCAAACGTGATTTCCTATCACTCACCCAACTCGTCCTCTCCCGCAGACTCACACCTCCCATCCTGCTTCTGGGGTACCCCTGAAGGGGAAGATCCCCTTTATTTCTTCCACTGATTGTTCATGCTGTAACTTCTCTCACACTGCAAATCTGGATATCTCTTGCTCTTCCTAGCAGCACCTACATGCTGTTCCATAATGCTAGGGACTGTGGAGTACCATGCTTGTTCCACAGTCCCCAGACTGCGTTTCTCCTGGACACTAGCCTGTGCCCTCCATCTCAGTCCTCAGCTCACACTGCACTGTCCTGTGCTTTGTTCCTTTTGCTAAAATCCCCCTGCACTTCCTGTCCCAACCCCCTAGATGTGGCAGGGTCTGCCAGAACTGGTTTTGGGGCCATAAAACTCCCCCACACACTGATAACAATTAAATGGCTTTTGGAACTTTCCAATATCTCTTGTCTCCTAACATTCCAGTATGCCACACTTGCAGCAGAGGCGCTCCACACGCCGCTGGTGCTCTCCAGGATCGCGTGGCTGCTTCTTTGGGAGGAGGTAAGAGGGTCCCCCAGGTGGGACCCGCAGAAATCGCGTTACGGTCGCGGTTTTAGGAGACAGACCGCGATGCTGGCGTGGACACTGTGTTAGAGCAGGGACCCCACTATATACACCAGGGCAGGGAGCACAGGTCGGATTTCCACAGTACCCGGTGGTGAGGACCACCAGCATAGGGGATAAGGCGCTTGACTTATAGCCCCTCCCCCAGCTCCGGGCGCCATCTACTGCTGGTGTTCCCGCACTGGAGCTGCTCCTCACTCTCCCTCACTCCCTGACAGAGATTTGGGTGCCATCTTTTCACAAGTAGCTGCGACTGATCTCCGGGACTGCAGGCTCTGTCTCCTCTGTAAATCCGCCTGCTTACTCAGCGCTGTGCATTTACAGTCACTTAAGTATTCTACATGTCATTTTAGACAGCGTTAGTTAAGAACAAGTGTACTTCTACCTGAATATTTGTTTGTCTGAAATTTCTGCATTGTACATGTGACTGTGTGTGCCTGTAGCTGCTGTGTGGATTTCACTCCTCATGTATCACTCCTATTGCTATCAATGTATTCTGCACCCTGGTAGGGCTAGGTGCGTCAGGGTCTCATATATAGTGCTACACAGTATATACTGTTTAGTGTGTTTTACTGCGTATTTTAGTCACCTCATACCTCTTTAATTCTCTGTTTGTGTCCTGTATTTACTGTCGCATAAATCACGGGGTTATTTGCAGGTATTGTGTTTGTTTGGCTATATTGTGCCGTTACGCTCTATGGCTACATTCACTATATAGTCTGCCACACAGGGCGGGAAATCCGCGGACACTTCTGCATCATGCAGTGCTTGCACCAAGGATTTACCTGATGGGGAAGTTTTAACTTAAGGTTTGTGTACTGGGTGCCATACATCTCCCAGTGAGCCCGCAGCCCCTGTAGCCAATCAGGAGCCACCTTGGGCAGCATTCTCAAGTATGCTGAATATGCTTGTGACACATCTTACGCCCCCTGTGGGACCTCCTGTGCCATTGCAGCCACATATTGTCCCTGTAGTTAATCCGCCCTGGGCGGACACTCTCTCTACCCAGATACAACAATTAAATCAATCTTTGGTTAGAAAAAAGTCTACCCCACGTCCCTCTGGGGTCAAAGGGTCATCTAAGCGGGCCGCGTCCTCCTCACAATCCACTAATATTTCGGATAATTCTTCTGATGAGGATGGGGAATATACTGATCCGTCAGATACTGATACAGTTGCTTCTGATGAGGAACCTACAACTCAGGTTGATGTTCCTGACCTAGTGGAAGCTATCAAGCTGATTCTACAAATTTATGATGAGGTAGATCCCACTACTGCGTCTAAGAAACCTGATAAGTTCAAACATCAGAAGGTTGCTAAAGTAGTCTTACCACATTCTGACCATTTAATAGACATACGTCAGGAACCCTGGTCTTCTCCAGGTAAGAAATTCTCCCTGTCTAAGAAGATGCTAGCTCGTTATCCTATCCCTGCGGAAGTGAGCAACAAGTAGGAAAATCCATTGCCGGTGGACTCTCATGTCACCCGTCTTGTGGTGTCATCTACTCTGCCTGTCACCTCTGTCATCTCACTGAAGGAACCGACAGATAAGCATGTGGAGGGATGCCTGAAGTCTGTTTACTCCCTTACAGGTGCTGTACATAGACCCACTATAGCAACCTCCAGGGCCGCAAAAGGAATTGAAGCATGGGTTCAGGCATTAGAGGAAGAGCTACCTCAGGATATTTCTGACACTGCCAGACAGTATCTGTCTCATATTACCACTGCCTCCCACTATATTCAGGAGGCGTCCTCTGAGGCAGGTGTAATGGCGTCCAAGGCGTCCACTACGTCTATATTGGCTCGCCGAATTATGTGGTTGAGGTCCTGGAAGGTGGACCTGGACTCCAAAAAGACCTTGGAGGTGCCCCCCTTTAAGGGGCAGGTTCGTGCTTCCAAAACCGCTAAGCCCAAACCTAAACAATCCTGGGCCACCCGTCAGCCTGCTTCCAAACAAGACAAGCCTGCTGCATGATGGGGTGGGCCTCCCCCTGGGGGATCCCAGGGTGGGAGGCCAACATCTGCGGTTCACCCAGGCCTGGTTAAAGACCACTTAAGATGCTTGGGTGCGGAAAGTTGTCTCTCTCAGGAACACTGTCTCTTTTAAGAGACGTCACCCTCGTCAGTTCTGCATGATGGTTATCCCTTCAGATCCGTTGAAAGCGCAAGCTCTAAATCTGGTTGTGTGATCCCTCCTGGACACAGGAGTGGTAGTGCCGGTACCTTTGTCCCAGAGAGGCAGGGGATACTATTCAACCCTGTTTCTAGTCCCAAAACCCAATGGGTCCTTCCGGCCTATACTCAACCTCAAATTATAGAACAAATTTGTGAGAGTGTCCAAATTCTGTATGGAAACTCTGCGCTCTGTTATACTGGCCATGGAACCCAAAGACTATATGGTATCCCTGGACATACAGGATGCTTACCTACATATACCTATTGCCATATCGCGTCAGCAATATCTGCAGGTTGCTATTGGCAACTTACATTATCAATTCCGGGCTCTGCCATTTGGACTGGCCACAGCCCATCGGATCTTCACCAAGGTCATGGCCGTGATGACGGCCCTTCTCCACCATCAGGGAATCGGTATCCTGCCGTATCAGATGTTCTCCTCAGTCATCTGGAACTGACAGTCCAATTCCTACAAGCCCACGGGTGGCTCATCAACTGGAAAAAGTCCTCGCTGGTCATTGCTCGGAGCATGGTGCTCCTGGAGGCACTGCTGGAAACACTCTGCCAATGATTGTTTCTGTCTCCAGAGAAAGTCCACGGTGACATACATAAATCATCAAGGCAGCACTCGAAGCCGCATGGCAATGGTCGAAGTGTCAAAAATCCTTCGTTGGGCGGAACACCATCTGCCAGCAATATTGACAGTGTTCATTCCCGGAGTCCTCAACTGGGAAGCGGATTTCCTCAGTCATCAGGACGTACACGCCGGAGAGTGGAGTCTTCATCCGGAAGTCTTTCAACTCTTGGTGGACAAGTGGGGCCTACCAGATGTAGACCTGATGGCGTCTTCACACAATCACAAGGATCCGGTCTTCGGATCAAGGACAAGGGATCCTCAAGCAGTGTTTGTGGACGCACTGGCAATTTCATGGAACTTTCAGCTGCCATACATGTTCCCACCAGTGTCACTCCGGCCCAGGGTACTATGGAAGTTCAAGCAAGAAGGAGGAATACTACCTCTAGTCGCTCCAGCGTGGCCCAGACAGCATTGGTTCTTAGACCTGCAGGGTCTATCGATCGAGCGGCCTCTACTACTTCCTCAACGCCCAGACCTCCTCACTCAGGGCCCTTGTGTCTACACGGACCTGGCCAGACTGGCTTTGATGGCGTGGCTCTTGAAGCCTCACTCCTAAGGGCAAAAGGATTCTCCGAGGTGGTTATCCAAGCTATGCTAAAGGCCCACAACCCGGCTTCTGCACGGATTTATTACAGGGTCTGGAATTCTTACTTCACCTGGTGTGCTGCTAAGAATTATGATGCATAAAATTTCAGTGCTTCCAGACTTTTTGCTTTTCTGCAACAAGGCCTAGACTAAGGCCTTCGTCTGGCCTCCCTCAAGGTTTATATTTCTGCCTTGTCGGTGTGGTTTCAGAGGAAGATTGCATCTATTCCTGACATTCATACTTTCACGCAAGGCGTTTTATGGATTCAGCCTCCCTATGTCCCTCCTGTGGCTCCATGGGATCTGTCTGTTGTCTTGAATGTCCTGCAAGAGTCTCCACTTGAACCTCTTGAGTCTGTGGACCTTAAATATTTTTCTCTTAAGGTCATGTTTCTGCTGGCTATTGCCTCTGCTAGGAGGGTGTCGGACTTAGGAGCTTTGTCCTGTCATCCACCCTTTCTGATTTTTCACCGTGACCGGGCAGTTCTTAGAACTCGTCCCGGTTATCTACCTAATGTGGTGTCATCTTTCCATCTTAACCAAGAGATTGTGGTTCCGGCTTATATCTCTCCAAAGAGCAGTCTTTGGATGTGGTACGGCTCTCCGTATTTACGTGGAGAGGACTGCCTCTCTCAGGAGGTCAGATATCCTTTTTGTACTTTTTGGTTTTCACAAACGTGGCTGGCCTGCGAATAAGCAAACCTTGGCCAGATGGATTAGAATGTATTAGAATGGTGATTGCACAAGCATATGCACAGGCTGGTTTTCCAGCTCCTGCTGCTATCAAAGCCCATTCTACTCAGTCTGTTGGACCTTCTTGGGCGGCCCGCCGAGGTGCGTCTGCTGAACAATTGTGCAAGATGGCTACGTGGTCCTCAGTGAACACATTCATTAGGTTTTATGCCTTTGATACTTCTGCCTCCCAGGATGCTTCCTTTGGATGCCGGGTTCTTGTGCCCGCTACGGAACTGCTTTTGGACATCCCCAATGTATTCCCTGTGGAACACAGTGCACCCCGCTGCAGAAAAGTAGATTTATGGTAGACTTACCATAGTTAAATCTCTTTCTGCGAGGTACACTGGGTTCCACAGGGCGCCCAGCCTGACGCACTTAGCAACTTTGGGTTTGTATGGCTTTAGCCGCTGGTCCCTTCTCCTGTCATGAGAATGTGGTTCTATGTGACTAACATCTGCCTTCTCTTTTACTTGCTACTGCATTGGACTGGTTAACGAAACTGAGCTCCAGTGTCCGGAGGTGGGTTTATAGAGGAGGCCAGTGTACCTCGCAGAAAGAGATTTAACTATGGTAAGTCTACCATAAATCTCCTTATCTTGCCAAGATTAACCCATCCCTTAAATGCACCTGTGATCGGCCCATAAATTGATTTGAGCAACTTTAATTCTTTGTATAACTTATATGTGTATGCTGTATGTGTACATACTTTAGATGTGCTGTTTGGTTCTATAGAAATCCAAATCCACACGAATTTTGTGGGTCCAAACAGAACCAAAATCTGGTCCCATTCAAATCTTCACGTGGTTTGGAATTGGGATTGTAACTGCATAATTGCATATTTGGGATTTTGGATTGCAAAAATTACATGATTTTAGCTGTTTTTATAGATTTTTATAGATTTTTTTAATCGATTTTTTTAACCGCACCACAAAGCACCTGAGGGTGGTTTTGCCAAAACCAAAACATAACAATGTTTTAAACCAAAACTCGAGGGGTTCACTCACATCTCTAGTACATACATGTCTAGCTGCTAACAGCTCGTACTCTGTGGTTAGTACATGCAATCCCAGATACACCTGGTAGCTGAACTTTGAACATGGGATTTGTGAACCATTGGTCATTATTCTGTTTATACAGATTAGTCGCTGTAGATTTCCAACTTCAAAGCATTTTATATCTTCAGTAAGATATTTTGGCACAATTACTGCTCACTGGTTTTCCCCAGTTTTGCAGCTGCACGTCTTAGGAAATAACCACTTTTTATTAAGGATACAGAGAGTTTTATACAGTATTCCCCTTTTTATTGGGACTGTAACATTGTTTAGTATATTAATCCCAGATGTGATGCATTAGTAAATAGACCCCAAATCCTGTTTATAATCTGCTTAATATATGTGGTTTGGTTTCCATTGTTTTATCAGCAAAGTCCAGGTTTATTGATTATAAATGTAAATTTCATCATGTTCCGTTGGTGAATGAACAGATAAAGTGCAAATTGCTACACTTATCTGTAATCATACTGTAAGAGTACAGAAACATCTGGTTATTGAGAGCTGGACACTGGGCAATAAAATGTAAGTACAAGATAAACCTGTTACTCTATGCCAGATAAAGACACCGTGAAAGAACCTAGAGCTGGCAAAAATATCCGTTCTTTGTGGTGTTTGTATGTTGTTTCCCATGTTCTAGGGTAGCGACAAATGTGAATGTTTAAAGAACATCTTTTATATTTAGTTTCTGTATAATATATACAGAAACTATATATACGGGTAAAAGATACAGTATTTGCATCATGCAACCCTGTATTGCCATGTACAGTGCTAGGCGATGAGTGTGCAGGACTTAGGTGATGTTACGTGGTGGTTATGAAGTGCAAATACAATAAGCTGCATGTCAGACCATCTCTGTTCTACAGTAAATATATTTTCCTTGATGCACACCTCCTTCTGCACATTACTTGCTTGCAATTTGACAAAGGAAAAATATCTCCTTCTCCCCTCCTGCACAATACTTGTGTTATTATAATGACAATATATACAACTCCTTCTCCCTTCCTGCACAGCACTTGGGTTATGACAATGACAATATATACATCTCCTTCTCCCCTCCTGCACAATACTTGTGTTATTATAATGACAATATAAACATCTCCTTCTCCCCTCCTGCACAGCACTTGGGTTATGACAATGACAATATATACATCTCCTTCTTCCCTCCTGTGCAGTACATGGGTTATGACAACGACAATATATACATCTCCTTCTCCCCTCCTGCACAGCACTTGGGTTATGACAATGACAATGACAATATATACATCTCCTTCTCCCCTCCTGTGCAGTACTTGGATGATAACAATGACAATATATACACCTCCTTCACCCCTCCTGCACAGCATATGGGTTATGACAATGACAATATATACATCTCCTTCTCCCCTCCTGCACAGCATATGGGTTATGACAATGACAATATATACATCTCCTTCTCCCCTCCTGCACAGCACTTGGGTTATGACAATGACAATATATACATCTCCTTCTCCCCTCCTGCACAACACTTGGAATATGACAATGACAATATATACATCTACTTCTCCCCTCCTGCACAGTACTTGGATGGTAACAATGACAATATATACATCTCCTTCTTCCCTACTGCACAGTACTTGGATGGTAACAATGACAATATATACATCTCCTTGTTCCCTCCTGTGCAGTACTTGGATTATGACAATGATAATATATACACCTCCTTCTCCCCTCCTGCACAGCACTTGGATGATAACAATGTCAATATATACTGTACATCTCCTTCTCCCCTCCTGCACAGTACTTGGATTATGACAATGACAATATATACATCTCCTTTTCTCCTCCTGCACAGTACTTGGATTATGACAATGACAATATATACATCTCCTTTTCTCCTCCTGCACAGTACTTGGATTATGACAATGACAATATATACATTTCTTTCTCCCCTCCTGCACAGCACTTGGATTTTAACAATCACAATATATACATCTCATTCTCCCCTCCTGCACAGCACTTGGGTTATGACAATGACAATATATACATCTCCTTCTCCCCTCCTGCACAGCACTTGGGTTATGACAATGACAATATATACATCTCCTTCTCCACTCCTGCATAGTACTTGGGTTATGACAATGACAATATATACATTTCTTCTCCCCTCCTGCACAGCACTTGGATGGTAACAATTATAATATATACACCTCCTTCTCCCCTCCTGCACAGTACTTAGGTTATGACAATGACAATATATACACCTCCTTCTCCCCTCCTGCACAGTACTTAGGTTATGACAATGACAATATATACATCTCCTTCTCCCCTCCTGCACAGCACTTGGGTTATGACAATGACAATATATACATCTCCTTCTCCCCTCCTGCACAGCACTTGGGTTATGACAATGACAATATATACACCTCCTTCTCCACTCCTGCACAGTACTTGGGTTATGACAATGACAATATATACATCTCCTTCTCCACTCCTGCACAGTACTTGGGTTATGACAATGATAATATATACATCTCCATCTCCCTCCTGCACAGTACTTGGATTATGACAATGATAATATATACATCTTCTTCTCCCTCCTGCACAGTACTTGGGTTATGACAATGACAATATATACATCTCCTTCTCCCCTCCTGCACAGTACTTGGATGATAACAATGACAATATATACATCTCCTTCTCCCCTCCTGCACAGCACTTGGATTGTGACAATGACAATATATACATCTCCTTTTCTCCTCCTGCACAGTACTTGGATTATGACAATGACAATATATACACCTCCTTCTCCACTCCTGCACAGCACTTGGATTATGACCATGACAAGATATACATCTCCTTTTCTCCTCCTGCACAGTACTTGGATTATGACAATGACAATATATACACCTCCTTCTCCCCTCTTTGCACAAACTTGGATGGTAACAATGACAATTTATACATCTCCTACTCCCCTCCTGCATAGCACTTGGATGATAACAATGACAATATATACATCTCCTTCTCCCCTCCTGCACAGTACTTGGATTATGACAATGACATTATACACACCTCCTTCTCCCATCCTGCACAGCACTTGGATGATAACAATGGCAATATATACATCTCCTACTATCCTGTTGCACAGTACTTGGATTATGACAATATATACATCTCCTTTTCTCCTCCTGCACAGTACTTGGATTACGACAATGACAATATATACATTTCTTTCTCCCCTCCTGCACAGCACTTGGATTGTAACAATTACAATATATACATCTCCTTCTCCCCTCCTGCACAGCACTTTGGTTATGACAATGACAATATATATATCTCCTTCTCCCCTCCTGCACAGTACTTGGATTATGACAATGACAATATATACATCTCCTTCTTCCCTCCTGTGCAGTACATGGGTTATGACAACGACAATATATACATCTCCTTCTCCCCTCCTGCACAGCACTTGGGTTATGACAATGACAATATATACATCTCCTTCTCCCCTCCTGTGCAGTACTTGGATGATAACAATGACAATATATACACCTCTTTCTCCCCTCCTGCACAGCATATGGGTTATGACAATGACAATATATACATCTCCTTCTCCCCTCCTGCACAGCACTTGGGTTATGACAATGACAATATATACATCTCCTTCTCCCCTCCTGCACAACACTTGGAATATGACAATGACAATATATACACCTCCTTCTCCACTCCTGCACTGCACTTGGATGATAACAATGACAATATATACATCTCCTTCTTCCCTACTGCACAGCACTTGGATGATAACAATGTCAATATATACATCTCCTTCTCCCCTCCTGCACAGTACTTGGATTATGACAATGACAATATATACATTTCTTTCTCCCCTCCTGCACAGCACTTGGGTTATGACAATGACAATATATACATCTCCTTCTGCGCTCCTACACAGTACTTGGGTTATGACAATGACAATATATACATTTCTTTCTCCCCTCCTGCACAGCACTTGGATGGTAACAATCACAATATATACATCTCCTTCTCCCCTCCTGCACAGCACTTGGGTTATGACAATGACAATATATACAACTCCTTCTCCCCTCCTGCACAGTACTTAGGTTATGACAATGACAATATATACATCTCCTTCTCCCCTCCTGCACAGCACTTGGGTTATGACAATGACAATATATACATCTCCTTCTCCCCTCCTGCACAGCACTTGGGTTATGACAATGACAATATATACATCTCCTTCTCCACTCCTGCACAGTACTTGGGTTATGACAATGACAATATATACATCTCCTTCTCCCCTCCTGCACAGTATTTGGATGATAACAATGACAATATATACATCTCCTTCTCCCCTCCTGCACAGTACTTGGATTGTGACAATGACAATATATACATCTCCTTTTCTCCTCCTGCACAGCACTTGGATTATGACAATGACAATATATACACCTTCTTCTCCCCTCCTGCACAGCACTTGGATGATAACAATGACAATTTATACATCTCCTTCTCCCTTCCTACACAGCACTTGGATGATAACAATGACAATATATACATCTCCTTCTCCCCTCCTGCACAGTACTTGGGTTATGTCAATGACAATATATACATCTCCTTCTCCCCTCCTGCACAGTACTTGGTTGATAACAATGACAATATATACATCTCCTTCTCCCCTCCTGCACAGCACTTGGGATTGTGACAATGACAATATATACATCTCCTTCTCCCCTCCTGCACAGCACTTGGGTTATGACAATGACAATATATACATCTCCTTCTCCCCTCCTGCACAGCACTTGGGTTATGACAATGACAATATATACATCTCCTTCTGCGCTCCTACACAGTACTTGGGTTATGACAATGACAATATATACATTTCTTTCTCCCCTCCTGCACAGCACTTGGATGGTAACAATCACAATATATACATCTCCTTCTCCCCTCCTGCACAGCACTTGGGTTATGACAATGACAATATATACAACTCCTTCTCCCCTCCTGCACAGTACTTAGGTTATGACAATGACAATATATACATCTCCTTCTCCCCTCCTGCACAGCACTTGGGTTATGACAATGACAATATATACATCTCCTTCTCCCCTCCTGCACAGCACTTGGGTTATGACAATGACAATATATACATCTCCTTCTCCACTCCTGCACAGTACTTGGGTTATGACAATGACAATATATACATCTCCTTCTCCCCTCCTGCACAGTATTTGGATGATAACAATGACAATATATACATCTCCTTCTCCCCTCCTGCACAGTACTTGGATTGTGACAATGACAATATATACATCTCCTTTTCTCCTCCTGCACAGCACTTGGATTATGACAATGACAATATATACACCTTCTTCTCCCCTCCTGCACAGCACTTGGATGATAACAATGACAATTTATACATCTCCTTCTCCCTTCCTACACAGCACTTGGATGATAACAATGACAATATATACATCTCCTTCTCCCCTCCTGCACAGTACTTGGGTTATGTCAATGACAATATATACATCTCCTTCTCCCCTCCTGCACAGTACTTGGTTGATAACAATGACAATATATACATCTCCTTCTCCCCTCCTGCACAGCACTTGGGATTGTGACAATGACAATATATACATCTCCTTCTCCCCTCCTGCACAGCACTTGGATTGTGACAATGACAATATATACATCTCCTTCTCCCCTCCTGCACAGCACTTGGATTATGACAATGACAATATATACATCTCCATTTCTCCTCCTGCACAGTACTTGGATTATGACAATGACAATAAATACATCTCCTTCTCCCCTCCTGCACAGCACTTGGATTATGACAATGACAAGATATACATCTCCTTTTCCCCTCCTGCACAGCACTTGGATTATGACAATGACATTATACACACCTCCTCCCCTCCTGCACAGCACTTGGATTATGACAATGACATTATACACACCTCCTCCCCTCCTGCACAGCACTTGGATGATAACAATGACAATATATACATCTCCTTCTCCTCTCCTGCACAGCACTTGGATTATGACAATGACATTATACACACCTCCTCCCCTCCTGCACAGCACTTGGATGATAACAATGACAATATATACATCTCCTTCTCCCCTCCTGCACAGTACTTGGATTATGACAATGACAATATATACATCTCCTTCTCCCCTCCTGCACAGTACTTGGATTATGACAATGACAATATATACATCTCCTTCTACCCTCCTGCACAGTACTTGGATGATAACAATGACAATATATACATCTCCTTCTCCCCTCCTGCACAGTACTTGGGTTATGACAATGACAATATATACATCTCCTTCTCCCCTCCTGCACAGCACTTGGGTTATGACAATGACAATATATACATTTCTTTCTACCCTCCTGCACAGCACTTGGATGGTAACAATGACAATATATACACCTCCTTCTCCCCTCCTGCACAGTACTTGCATTATGACAATGACAATATATACATCTCCTTCTCCCCTCCTGCACAGCACTTGGATTATGACAATGACAATATATACATCTCCTTCTCCCCTCCTGCACAGCACTTGGATGATAACAATGACAATATATACATCTCTTTGTTCCTTTCGAGTAGCTGTAAGTAGCTAGAACTACTCACAGTCATCTGTGGATTCCTGATGGCACCTACTGCCAGTCTGTTCTGCTGGTCTCTTCCCAGCAGTGGTGTATAATGGGTGCTGTGAGTGCGGTACACACTGGCCCCAGGGGGGCCCACACCGCGCATCCTGCACCCATTAATTGAAATATTTACCCTTGGGAGTCCCGCGGTACAGCAGCAGCACTGCCGAAATCACTGGTAAAATGGGTGCAGCACCATTTTCCTAGTGATTTGCACATGCACAGTAGGAAAATCACTGGAAAAAAAGGCAACCACACAATTTTCCCTGAGATCTGCGCATGACCTGTAGACTCTGGGACAGCGCTAGGGTCTACACAGCGCTGCCGGCTAGAAAGGAGGGGGCCCAGCTGAAGCCTGCACAGGGACCTCCTCCTCTCTAGAAACGCCCCTGCTTCCCAGACTTCAGTAATACCAGAGACATTCTCAGTGCTAGTCTGCCTGTAACACACTTTTACTATTCTCCAGTGTATACCTTAACCTGCCAGCTCTCCAAGCTTCTTCAGTCTGCAGCTGAGTTATTCCTAATACCAGAGTTCCAGAGTGTTCCTAGCTGGTGACCACTGACCAGAGATTCTTGTTCACATTCAGCCCCCCTAGTAACGAGACCCTGTACATTGAGCCCTATCAGTTATTTGTTTTCATCTATGTTCAATAAACCAGTTCCATTTATCTAGAGATGAGCGGATTTGGTTCCCCGAGAACTGAACCCTCTCCCCCCCCCCCCCATCCCCAACATCCCATTTCAAGCCCGGATCTGAGTCCGGCTCGGGACATCCCGCCAGACTCAGAAACCAGAACGAGGCAAAACGTCATCATCCCGCTGTCGGATTCTCGCGGATTTTGGATCCCATATAAACAGCTGCGTGTCGCCGCCATTTTCACTCTGGACTTGGAGAGTGAGGGAGACAGACCTCTGTCTCTCTGTGGGTGGTGGCGTTGGGTGGGGTTAGTGTGTGCTCTGTAGGGGTGCTGCTGCAGTCACTGTGTTGTACCTGTGCTGTGTTAGGCGTGCTGTCCTGGCTGTCACTGGTGTTTCATGTGCTGCAGCTATACATGGGTGTTGCTATCCTGGCTGTTACTGTGTTGTACAGGGTGCAGGCCAGGGGCACTGTCCTCAGTGGCAAACGCAGGATTTCTAGAGGGGGGTTTCCAAATGCCAGTCCACAATCTCCCACTCTGCATAATGTTGGAGCAAACGCGGAAGTCTGGGGGAGCAGCGGGATGATGACGTTTTGCCTCGTATAGTTGTTTTCCACAACATCCTCACCCGCTGTTGCTCAGTGTCGCTCCTGTTTGCCTGTGCCCCATGACATACATGAATGGATACATTTATGGCTTAAACGCAGAAGGGGGGCAAGGGTGCCCATGGCCCCAAACAGAGGGAGATGAGAGCCATGTCGTCGACAACAGCGAGTCCACCTACCTCCCCAGCTGAGAAAAATGTTCGCTCGGGTGTGTCTGATCCCACTGCCTATAGTGCGGCCTCGGTGGCCAAAGCTCAAGAGATATCCGATTTGCTGTCGCCTCTATTGGATAAAAAGTTAGCAGGCATAAAAGATGCTATTGAATCCGCCCTTACACAACTGAAGGAACATAGTGCTCGCTTTGACGAAGTGGAGCAACGTATCTCTAACGCGGAGGATGACTTAGCTATTGCCAAAGCCACTATCGCTTCTCAAGCAGCCTCGCTACAAGCTGGATGACCTCGAAAACCGCAGTTTTCGTAATAATTTGAGACTCATTGGATTACCTGAATAAATCAAACAACGTGATTTGCTGGACTTGGTATCCATTTGGCTCCCGAAGGAGCTGGGCTGCTTACCGGAATCAGGCTCCATGCTGGTGGAACGTGCTCACCGAATTGGTCCCGATCGCCTCATAGATTGCCGTAGACTCCGCCCGGTTATCTTTAAATTACTCAACTATACTGACAAGATACGTATGCTGGACGCATACTGGAAATCACAAACACTGCATTACCAAAGCGACAAACTTCTCCTTTTCCAGGATTTCTCATACCAAGTGGCGATGAAACGCAGGGAATTCTCCCCTGTCTGCAAAGCGTTATTCGACGTGGGAGTGCATTTTGCCTGGCTTTATCCCACCAAACTGAGAGTGCAGCACAACGGCAAACAGTACTACTTTGATGATTCGTGTCCACGGCAAAATCGTTTGATGATTCCTTATTGGATTCGGACTCCGTCTCATAGGATGACGCTGATTGACTCTAGAGTTTGCCTGCAAGTATCCAGCCCTCTTTGTGCTATGATGTATCTGTTATTGATATTGTTACTGTTTTGCTTTTTTGATACTGATATGTATGTTTATCTTGTTCAGTGCGGCATCTTAGATGTACTCAAGTTTTTTCAGTACCAATTGTTTCCTCCTTTTTTTTATTTTCTTCTATGCCACTGGGCATGATGTACCCCGTTTTCTGCTCTCCCCCCCCCCCCCCCCCCCTTATCCGATTCCTGCTTGATTCTAGTGTGCAAGGTTGGCCCAGTGGGCATTTTGTTTGGGTTCGGAAAAAACAGAAAACTGGATTGGACTGCACTACACACTTCTTATTTACACCTATTCTTGTTGTTACTAAGTTTTTTCAGAGAACACACATTATGTTTTCTGATGGTGCCCCTGCTAGCTGGGACGAGGGACACCATTGTTTCTTCATTGCTCATTTTCTCCGACATGTTTACAAAATCCGGTATAGGTTGATATGGCTCCCCCACATTCTATATCATCCTCCACAATGGACCACATTAAGTTTTTGACATGGCATGTGGAGGGTCTTAATACACCGTTGAAACATAGAAACGTTTTACAGCATCTAAAGAGATTTAAACCTGATGTAGCGGTGCTACAGGAGACGCACTGGAGGAAAGGGGACCCTAATTCAGTGTTCACTTCTCTGACTCTACCTCCTCTTCTCTACCTCTATCAGTTGAAGTACCGCAAGGCTCAGTCTTAGGTCCTCTGCTTTTCTCAATCTATACCTCCTCTCTTGGTAAACTAATCAGCTCCTTTGGATTTCAGTATCATTTGTATGCTGATGATACTCAAATCTACCTATCCTCCCCAAATTTGTCACCACCAGTATTGGCTCGTGTCACTGGATGCCTGTCTGTCATTTCATCTTGGATGTCATCTCGCCACCTCAAACTCAACATTTCCAAAACCGAATTAATTATTTTCCCACCAGCTAAGAGTAGTTACCAACCTGATATCTCTCTAACTGTTGACAATGAAACTATCCACCCCACCCCACAAGCTCGTTGCCTAGGTGTCACCCTTGACTCTGAACTGTCCTTTGTTCCACACATTCAATCTGTCTCTAAATCATGTTACATGCACCTTAAAAACATATCCAAAATACGCCCTTATCTTACACAAGACACTGCAAAAACTCTAATCCATGCACTCATCATCTCCCGCATTGATTATTGTAATAGTCTCCTTACTGGTCTTCCCAAACATAGGCTATCACCACTTCAATCCATTTTAAATGCAGCTGCGAGGCTAATCTTCCTCGCCAGACGTTCTTCATCTGCTGATCCGCTCTGTCAGTCCCTCCATTGGTTACCGGTATTCTACCGTGTCAAATATAAAATACTTTTACTTACAAACAAGGCTATTAACCAAACTGCACCATCATACATCTCCTCACTCATCTCAAAATATCTCCCTACCAGACCTCACCGCTCTGCACAAGATCTGCGTCTCTCATCCATATGTATTACCTGTTCCCACTCAAAATTACAGGACTTTACCCGGGCTTCACCCACTCTGTGGAATGCACTCCCACGCACAATAAGACTCTCCTCTATTCTCCAAACCTTTAAACGTTCTCTGAAAACTCATCTCTTCAGACAAGCCTACCAAATTTCAGACCCACACACATAACCTTCACAGCTTCCCTGTCAAGTTACATCCCCTCTGTACAGTCCACATAAACTCACATTTTGTCTTCCAACATTGCTGGGTGATCATATCATATACAACCCATTAAGAACCTAGCAACCTGGGGAACCATTATGTGACAGGTAGCATCTATCCTTGTGTATCAATGCCTATTTCCCTATAGATTGTAAGCTTGCGAGCAGGGCCTTCCTACCTCTGTCTGTCTGTCTGTCTGTCTTTGCCCAGTTTTGTTCTATAATTGTTGTTCTAATTGTAAAGCGCAACGGAATATGCTGCGCTATATAAGAAACTGCTAATAAATAAATAAAAATAATACGTTTCGGGACACTTGGTTTACTGACTATTTCTCTGCTTCATATCACTCTAAACGTAGAGGTGTGTTACTCCTTGTTAATCGGTCTATTCATTACACAGTGCTTGATAAATTATGTGACCCTGAGGGTCAGTATTTGTTTATGAAGTTATGTCTTGAAGGAGAAATATACATAGTTGCCACTGTTTGTGCTCCCACTAATGAATTTTATACCGATTTCTATGTTAGATTACAGGACTGGGCAGAGGGACACGTTATAATGGGAGGGGATTTAAATACCACCCTTAACCTCCTGCTTGATAAATCTGGGATGTCTACTCGCACTACACCATCATCTGCCCTTTCTCTACTTCCTTCCTCATTGAATTTATCTGATCCCTGGTGGTTTCAACACCCTGTAGACAAGGGACAATATTTACAAAAAAATCGAGTTTGTCCGATTTGTGTTTTTTTTTTTCTAAGTCCCAACACGGGAATTCACTAAGCACCAATCTCGGCAGTGTTTGGACTATTCGTAATGGTTTGAATGACAAAGTTCAGAAATACGAATGAATAGACCATCGGTCAAACGCGGCTGTTATTTCATACAACACGGGTATTAACTATTCATTCATATTTGGGTGTTAGTCTCTGAGTGCTCAATTGCGGTCGTATTTTTTTGCGAATCGTTAAAAAAATCTGCCAAAAAATAGACCTGCTTTTTTCAGCCGTGTTTACATGTGTTGACACTTACAAATTATTTACACCTGACTTATCATGCCTATAAAAGGGACACAAACTTGTCTCATCCAAAATAATTTATTGCCTTATGTTTGCTGGAGTAAATTTGGAGTTTTAAAAGTCAATACACATTTTTCAACATATATCCATTATTACACACATTAGTGTTAAAAGTTAAAATCATTTTCATTTTGTGGGTTGTGCCTCAGGTTTTTAAATATGATTACTCGTTTTTTACACACACAAACATGCCACAACAATAATGTCATTCATTTTGGTTATTAAAATTTAAAAATTTACACAAACATATTAGGACACTTTTACACAACTCTATTGTGTTTTTCTTGTAAAGTCGTCTACAGAAGAAATGTAAACCAGTTTTAATTCACATTGTAAGTTGCATTGGTCATGGATGATTATGCCTGGCTGCCAATTATTGTGTCTGCAGGATCTGAGACTGATTTGAATCTAGAAAGAGTAATGATTAGAAAAAAATCAAGTGGTCTGTTTACTTCCTGCTAAAGACATTCTGGCTGGCTGCCAATTATTGTGTCTGCAGGATCTGAGATTGATTGGAATCTAGAAAGAGTAATGATTAGAAAAAAATCAAGTGGTCTGTTTACTTCCTGCTAAAGACATTCTGGCTGGCTGCCAATTATTGTGTCTGCAGGATCTGAGATTGATTGGAATCTAGAAAGAGTAATGATTAGAAAAAAATCAAGTAGTCTGGTTACTTCCTGCTAACATCTATGTGCAGCTCAAACATTTCCCTCCTCCAAAAAAATTCAAAGATGGTAAAGAATAAATGTGCATACTAATTTCCTGTTGTTGTTTGTACCACTTATCATTAATGATGTTGTACAAGTTGTCAAGGAGCTAAGTGTTATATCTATTTTGACAAACATACACTTACTAAGTATTTTGATTTACTTCTCTGAAATTTAAAATGTGAGGTTTATTTGTTAATTTTTTTTGGGTGGCTGCTTGTCCTGCCCTTTGCCTTTAGCACGGTCATATTGGTGTGCTCTGGTGGAGCGTCTTGGTGGTGATGACACTGGCGTGATATTTGGAGTAGTCGTACCAGAACTGCTGCTTGTTTGCTGTTGGTGCATGGATCTGAGTGTTTCATTGAGGTTAGTGAGGGCGGCATTGAGTTCACGTGTAGCAGCATTTTGATTGTCTACAATTCGGAAATAAAGTTTCATTTATCTTTTGATTGTTTTGAAAAATGTTCATATAGCTTTGCTGTTGTCTGTGCTGTTCTTCCATTAGTCTGTGCTGTTCTTCCATTATGCGCTGTAAGTTGGCAATGATGTATCTGCACACACACAATTTATTCAATAATAAATTGGAACACAAGTTCCAAAAAGAACCCCTATAGATTGTTGGTAATTACCATTCTTTATGGGGGTGCTACCAACTACAGCTATGGTGAGTACAAAGGAAAAGAGAAGAGAAGGCTGTATTATCGGTGCACATGAAGAGGAGTGACCTGGTTATCATATCCACTTAAAACGTAACTTTTATTATTGTTTCCATAAAAAATAATGTGAAATTACATACATACATAAACTACGAGCTTAGGCGAAACATAGAGGTTAAAAATGCTTGATATAGACAAAACATACAGTGTGCAATGAAAGTTAATAGATGTGATTAAAGATTAAAAAATGTGTGTCGACGTGTTTATTCTAATGTCCAAATATATATAGTATTTTTCATACGTTAGGCCAGTGGTCCCTTATTATTTCATCCACAGTTTGTCTCCCAATATTAATCTACGTATTAAATAATAGATAATGATTTTGTGGGGACTTAGACTTATATCTTATACATTCCAGTGGGACACTCACATATTATGAATGTATGTGAACATTGTGATGGTATAGTGGAAAAATACTATCTTGGAGAGTGGCAGTATAATACTAGATATAGATTCGATTGAGACCAGATATGATGAAACAGTTGCTATTACATCCAATTTAAATAAAGGATGCTCTAGCAGCTATTAATTTATCAAGTACACTGTTTATAGTGTTCTTATAATTATGCTAATATTGCACTGAAAAATGTTCTTATGGTGAATGTAGTGAGAGTTGTTAATTACATAAAGTATACGTTCCTAACACATATATAGTCCACTGTGAAAACGCAATACACCATCAAGGATATAGATCACTGATGGGGGCGATGCACTAGACCTAGTTCCAATATATACCTTGGGGAATATAATAAAAGTTAAGTTTTAGGTGGATGTGATAACCAGGTCACTCCTCTTCATGTACAGCATTCTCTTCTCTTTTCCTTTGCGCTGTAAGTTGGCCATGACCTGTGTAATGTCTGCACGCATGAGTTCCATCAGAGCCGGCCCTAACCAATATGATGCCCTAGGCAAGATTTTGGCTGGTGCCCCCTAGCACCACCGCTGGTTCCGTCTCTGACCTTGCATCTCTTTCCCAGCGCCATCACCCCTCACCCATAACAGTCCTTATTTTGGTGTTTGTACCCCCTATATTTCAAATAGGAACAGTTCGCACATTTGGCGCACAGCCCAAAAAGGGGGGTGTTTTTGCTGGCAAGGGGCATGGCCACACAATAGTACCCCCAATTCAAATTACGCCACACAGTGCTGCAACTTTATTCACATTTGATCCTGCAATAGTGTCCATAATTCACATTACATCCCACAGTAGTATCACTTTACCTTATAAACGTTACTCTTCACAGTAGAGCTCCTTAATCACATTACATCACACTGAATTGCTCTTTTTACATTACACCACACCCTATTGCTCTTTATTCACATTAGACGACACAGTAATGCCCTTTCTATACGCAATGCCACATAGTAGAGCACCTTATACGCATAATGCCACACATTAGTAATGCATTTATACACATAATTCCACACAGTAATGCCCCTTACACATCATGAGACACATCATTAATGTCCTTAGAAACATATTGGGGGAGATTGAAATGTTTGAAAAGTCGTTGGGTGTCTGTTTTTTCCTGTCTATTATAAAGGAAAAAACAGACTCCCAACTGAATTTTCAAACATTTGAATCTCCCCAATGCGTTGTACACATTATGACACCCTTTATTAATGCCCTTTTACACATAATGTCCCTTACACATATGCCACACATTATTAATGCCCTTATACACATAATGACACACATAGTGCCCCCTACACATTTGCGGCACATTATTAGTGCCCCTATACACATAATGACACACATACAGTAGTACCCTGTTACACATATGCCGCACATTATTAATGCCCTTATACACATAATGACACACATAGTGCCCCTTATACATATGTTGCACATTATTAATGCATTTTTACATGACACACATAATGCTCCTTACACATATTCCAAACACTACTGCACAACCAACCCACTCACATGCACACAGCACTCACACTGCCACTAACACTGTGACCTCTGCCTCTGCTTGGATACAGATGTGTCTTCATAAATCTTGCCTCAATGCTAATGCCGGGCACCTTTTTTATTAAAATGCATCTTATTTGCATTGATATGTGGCTAGGATACACAAGCAGCTTCTGCTGATTAAAATGATATGCAGCATGCCTATATACTGTGTGAGACAGTGACTGTATCTGCATATGAAATGCTACACACAGAATATAGACATGCTGCATATCATTTTAATCAGCAGAAGCTGCTGATGCCCCTAGGCATATCAAATGCCCTAGGCAATTGCCTAGTTTGCCTATGCCTATGGCCGGCTCTGAGTTCCATGGTATTGGCAATTCTCGTGGTTTGTTCATTTTGTCTACTCATATTTCTTGTTATTCTTCTGAGGTGACATGGTAGGCTTGCAAACATTTGTGTCTGCCTACGCAGGCAATCTTCATTAGTGGCCTGCTGTCTAGCCCAAATGTTCCAAAACACGTGATCAGGGCCTTGTGTTACTGGTGTTGTTGGACTGTGTTGTGGTGGTGGTGGTGTGCTTTGCTGTGGTGGTGTACTCACAGGTGCTGGGGGGCTGATTCCTTGGCTTAATGGCTGCATTTCTAACATGATTGTCTCATCCATGACACTGTGTTGCTGTTGTTGCGGAGGGATGCCGTTACCAGGACTAGAAGCTGTAATTGTAAAAAACTATCCGTTAGTTATCCACATGTTAGATAAATTATAACAAATCACTAAACATGGAACACATGTCATTGACTGGTGCTTTCACATATCCTGCCTAGCAACATCATCACTCATAACGTAAATACATACATATGCCTGTTTGTGGCTAATGTGTCTGGTTACTTCATTGTGAAAGCAAACACATTATTTTTATTGTAGATCAGACATACTCCACCATAAAAACTCATTGTAATCCATAATGTGTTACCTTATAGTTTTTCAAAAACAAACATAGGAATGTTTGTATATGTATTTGCCAATGTTAGGTCAAACACACATGTGAAAAATTGTAAAACAACCTTACTATTTTATAAAATTACACATAAGTTTCTGTTGCAGCATCTTACACACAATGTGCTACTGTATGGCTGAAGTGGACATACATATATTTACAGGATGTGGACAAGGCCATTTTGCTAGGATTCCATTTCATGTTTTATTGACTTTGGTAAGTATATCATATTTTGATGTGTTTTGACTTAATGCGTTTAAGTGAAAGTTTTATTAGGATCTGAAATTTATTAAATTTATTTCAGTTTGATACTCACAATCAAGATGAGGGGAGTGTGGTTTACGTCTTGGAGGTGCGTCCAAAATTTGGAGTGGGGGGACCGAACATACTGTCGATAATCTTCATGGCGGGGTTGCCTGCTGTGGTTGGCCCTGGACATCAGACCTTGCTTTCTTTGGTGCCACATATTTTTTTTGGTGGTGTGTTACAGAAGTCCGACTTCTGCTGCACCAGACTTCTTTTGATGGACCTAGTATTGAAAGTGAAATTTTGTTATGGCCATTCCTATACAAACATACCCTATACTACAATGGACACTTTACCTGCTTCCGCAGCGTCATCATCATCAGATGTCATGGGAGTTACTGTAGGACGACCAGTACTGCTTTTTTCCAACACTGTAAAACCAAAAAAAAAAAACATGTAATCATGCTATTTTTGATACATCCACCCATTATGCTTATAAACATTAATTCATTAAAAAATGCTTGGTTTTTATTTAAAAAAAACATAAGGACCGTAAACCAAAAAACCACTACATAAAACAATAAAGATTGTCCAATAACCATATGCACTATGGAAAGTGCAACACAGGAAAACATGTACAGGACACAGACATAGGACACAAGTAAAAATACATACACTAACAACCAAAAACACACACATCTTCATTTTGTAATGGAAGTAAAAAATTTACAGATGCAATATAGAAATTGCTCTGTGATGTGGCACTCCAAACACACATTACCACTAAAGATAAAACATAGTCCAAATTAAAAACTTAAAAATGTGCAAAAGGAAAACATTATTGCTGGACAATTCAATGACACACCAAGTCCAAACTACACATGGAAAATATAATGAAAAAAAACACATGACATACAATAAAGTAAGATGTTACATTGGCTTTTGTATAAAACATTACCCAAAAAAATGTATTTGCTGACACACACTTGAAGATGGGTGTAATATGCAACGTCACATGACACACATTTGAAAAAAAAAAAAAAAAGGTCATAGAATGTTAATGCAAATACACATGCTCACCATTCTTCCTGGGCCTATCTGAATCCCGGACATGGGTTGCAAAGCAGAAGCGTAGCTAGGGTTTTTGGAGCCCAGGGCAAGATGTAAAATGGCGGCCCCCCCCAAAAAAAAGCACACAAAAAGAAGCATGTGCACGCGCCTAAGGCGCGTGCGTCGAAAAATGGGCGTGGCCACACTCCAGAAGGGGTGTGGCCACGCTCCAGAAGGGGTGTGGCCACTGAAAATGTCCCACAGTGCCAGTTACATTGCCCCACAGTGCCGGATACATGCCCCACAGTGCCGGATACATGCCCCACAGTGCCAGTTACATTGCCCCACAGTGCCAGTTACATTGCCCCACAGTGCCAGTTACATTGCCCCACAGTGCCAGATACAATGCCCCACAGTGCCGGATACATGCCCCACAGTGCCGGATACATGCCCCACAGTGCCAGTTACATTGCCCCACAGTGCCAGTTACATTGCCCCACAGTGCCAGATACAATGCCCCACAGTGCCAGATACAATGCCCCACAGTGCCGGATACATGCCCCACAGTTCCAGTTACATTGCTCCACAGTGCCAATTACATTGCCCCACAGTGCCAGTTACATTGCCCCACAGTGCCAGATACAATGCCCCACAGTGCCGGATACATGCCCCACAGTGCCGGATACATGCCCCACAGTGCCAGTTACATTGCCCCACAGTGCCAGTTACATTGCCCCACAGTGCCAGATACAATGCCCCACAGTGCCAGATACAATGCCCCACAGTGCTGGATACATGCCCCACAGTGCCGGATACATGCTCCACAGTGCCAGTTACATTGCCCCACAGTGCCAGTTACATTGCCCCACAGTGCCAGTTACATTGCCCCACAGTGCCAGATGCAATGCCCCACAGTGCCGGATACATGCCCCACAGTGCCGGATACATGCCCCACAGTGCCAATTACATTGCCCCACAGTGCCAGTTACATTGCCCCACAGTGCCAGATACAATGCCCCACAGTGCCGGATACATGCCCCACAGTGCCGGATACATGCCCCACAGTGCCAGTTACATTGCCCAACAGTGCCAGTTACATTGCCCCACAGTGCCAGATACAATGCCCCACAGTGCCGGATACATGCCCCGCAGTGCCGGATACATGCCCCGCAGTGCCGGATACATGCCCCACAGTGCCAGTTACATTGCCCCACAGTGCCAATTACATTGCCCCACAGTGCCGGATACAATGCCCCACAGTGCCAGTTACATTGCCCCACTGTGTCAGATACATGCCCCACAGTGCCAGTTACATTGCCCCACTGTGTCAGATACATGCCCCACAGTGCCAGTTACATTGCCCCACAGTGCCAGTTACATTGCCCCACAGTGCCAGTTACATTGCCCCACAGTGCCAGATACAAAGCCCCACAGTGCCGGATACATGCCCCACAGTGCCAGTTACATTGCCCCACAGTGCCAGTTACATTGCCCCACAGTGCCAGATACAATGCCCCACAGTGCCAGATACAATGCCCCACAGTGCCGGATACATGCCCCTCAGTGCCGGATACATGCCCCACAGTGCCAGTTACATGCCCCACAGTGCCAGTTACATGCCCCACAGTGCTAGATACATGCCCCACAGTGCCAGGCCCCACTCAGTGCCAGTTACATGCCCCATTTGGTGCCAGATACATGCCCCACTGTGCCCGTGCCTTCCCCCCCCTTTCACTCACCGGCCGCTTATGTGAGGGGAGGAGAGCGCAGCGCCTCTCCTTCCCCTCACCTCTCCGTCCAGGTCTCCCGTCCAGGTCTCCCGTCCCGTCTCCGGCGGCTGTGTCTGGCGCCGGTTCGCTAGCCAATCAGAGCTCGCGGACCGGCAGCCAATCAGGAGCCAGTCCGCAAGCTCTGATTGGCTAATGCCGGAGACCGGACACAGCAGCGCTGCTGGCAGCGCTGCTAGTGCTGGCAGCGGCGGTGAGGGGAGGGAGAGACACTGCGCTCTCCTCCCCTCACATTTAGGGTTGACGGGGGCGAGCGGGGCATGATGCCCTGGCCGCCGGCGGCGCCCCCCTCTCCTGGGCCTGCCAAGGCGCCCAGGGCACGTGCCCCACTCGCCCTACCCTAGATACGCCTCTGTTGCAGAGACTACTTCAGGAGGTATTACACTCCGCATGGGCTCCTCATACTCCAGATATCTTGCAATATAGGGCTGCCCACCACCGGTTTTTCGAGCCGACTTCGCCTCCTTGGCCATTTTGGACTTGACACGTCGCTTTATGTCATAGTACCGTTTGCGGCACGTGTCCTCCGTCCACTTGACCACCCCCTCACTATTGACAGCAGCAACAACTTTCGCCCACAACACCGTCTTCTTCCGTGTTGGCACCTTGGCGGACTCAGGCCCAAATAGCTGCCGCTGATACTTCATCAGCTCCCGCACCAATGCCACATTTTCTGCATAACTAAACTTGACATTCCGCCCAGTCTTAGTAGTGGTGCATGGCTGCGGAGCTCTCTGACTGTCACTATCACTGTCACTTGAGGCTGCTGCAGCAACCTCACCCACCTCCTCCACCTCACTAACCTGACTCACACTCACCTCCTCCACCTGACCGACCTCCTCCCCCTCACTCACACACCTGTGAGTCACACATAATTGTGTGTCTAAACACTTAACACAGAAAGATAAAAAGACAAACAACACACTCCTCCACTACCACTGCACAAATCACACACACACACACACACACACACACTGACAAGGGACTATCAATAAAAAATACTTGGACCAAAAATTAGACAAAACCACAAAAAACAAGACTACAAGAATGACAAGACTACTTTCAAACACAATACTACACTCAGAAATCGCCCAAAAAACTCCTCACCAAGCCATCTACTCACCAACCTCCACAGCACAACCTCCCTCCTCACCACTAACTAAACCCACGAGGTGCGGACGGTTTGGGGCGAATTTATATGGTTGCGCACAGACACTCCTACCATCTGAAACACAACCAATCACGAACGGGGATTAAAAACGAAACTAAAAGTGAAAATGCGGCCGCGGTTTATGAAAAAACCCTGCCGCGTTTAACTTAGTAAAAAAACCAGGAAAAACAACAAAAACACGTACGCAAACGACAATGACGGCCGTAAATGTGCCAAAAAATGACTGGCATCGACATCGGAAAACGCGAAAACCATAAAGTCGACTGCTTCGTAACTTGGCGTATATAGTAGAGATGAGCGCCTGAAATTTTTCGGGTTTTGTGTTTTGGTTTTGGGTTCGGTTCCGCGGCCGTGTTTTGGGTTCGACCGCGTTTTGGCAAAACCTCACCGAATTTTTTTTGTCGGATTCGGGTGTGTTTTGGATTCGGGTGGTTTTTTCAAAAAACCCTAAAAAACATCTTAAAACATTGAATTTGGGGGTCATTTTGATCCCATAGTATTATTAACCTCAATAACCATAATTAACACTCATTTTCAGTCTATTCTGAACACCTTACACCTCACAATATTATTTTTAGTCCTAAAATTTGCACCGAGGTCGCTGGATGACTAAGCTCAGCGACCCTAGTGGCCGACACAAACACCGGGCCCATCTAGGAGTGGCACTGCAGTGTCACGCAGGATGTCCCTTCCAAAAAACCCTCCCCAAACAGCACATGACGCAAAGAAAAAAAGAGGCGCAATGAGGTAGCTGTGTGAGTAAGATTAGCGACCCTAGTGGCCGACACAAACACCGGGCCCATCTAGGAGTGGCACTGCAGTGTCACGCAGGATGTCCCTTCCAAAAAACCCTCCCCAAACAGCACATGACGCAAAGAAAAAAAGAGGCGCAATGAGGTAGCTGACTGTGTGAGAAAGATAAGCGACCCTAGTGGCCGACACAAACACCGGGCCCATCTAGGAGTGGCACTGCAGTGTCACGCAGGATGTCCCTTCCAAAAAACCCTCCCCAAACAGCACATGACGCAAAGAAAAAAAGAGGCGCAATGAGGTAGCTGTGTGAGTAAGATTAGCGACCCTAGTGGCCGACACAAACACCTGGCCCATCTAGGAGTGGCACTGCAGTGTCACGCAGGATGTCCCTTCCAAAAAACCCTCCCCAAACAGCACATGACGCAAAGAAAAAAAGAGGCGCAATGAGGTAGCTGACTGTGTGAGAAAGATAAGCGACCCTAGTGGCCGACACAAACACCGGGCCCATCTAGGAGTGGCACTGCAGTGTCACGCAGGATGTCCCTTCCAAAAAACCCTCCCCAAACAGCACATGACGCAAAGAAAAAAAGAGGCGCAATGAGGTAGCTGACTGTGTGAGAAAGATAAGCGACCCTAGTGGCCGACACAAACACCGGGCCCATCTAGGAGTGGCACTGCAGTGTCACGCAGGATGTCCCTTCCAAAAAACCCTCCCCAAACAGCACATGACGCAAAGAAAAATAAAAGAAAAAAGAGGTGCAAGATGGAATTGTCCTTGGGCCCTTCCCACCCACCCTTATGTTGTATAAACAAAACAGGACATGCACACTTTAACCAACCCATCATTTCAGTGACAGGGTCTGCCACACGACTGTGACTGAAATGACGGGTTGGTTTGGACCCCCACCAAAAAAGAAGCAATTAATCTCTCCTTGCACAAACTGGCTCTACAGAGGCAAGATGTCCACCTCATCATCATCCTCCGATATATCACCGTGTACATCCCCCTCCTCACAGATTATCAATTCGTCCCCACTGGAATCCACCATGTCAGCTCCCTGTGTACTTTGTGGAGGCAATTGCTGCTGGTCAATGTCTCCGCGGAGGAATTGATTATAATTCATTTTAATGAACATCATCTTCTCCACATTTTCTGGATGTAACCTCGTACGCCGATTGCTGACAAGGTGAGCGGCGGCACTAAACACTCTTTCGGAGTACACACTTGTGGGAGGGCAACTTAGGTAGAATAAAGCCAGTTTGTGCAAGGGCCTCCAAATTGCCTCTTTTTCCTGCCAGTATAAGTACGGACTGTGTGACGTGCCTACTTGGATGCGGTCACTCATATAATCCTCCACCATTCTATCAATGGTGAGAGAATCATATGCAGTGACAGTAGACGACATGTCCGTAATGGTTGTCAGGTCCTTCAGTCCGGACCAGATGTCAGCATCAGCAGTCGCTCCAGACTGCCCTGCATCACCGCCAGCGGGTGGGCTCGGAATTCGGATTTGGGATTTCGAAGAATGCACAGTTCTTTGCTGTGCTGCTTTTGCCAGCTTGAGTCTTTTCATTTTTCTAGCGAGAGGCTGAGTGCTTCCATCCTCATGTGAAGCTGAACCACTAGCCATGAACATAGGCCAGGGCCTCAGCCGTTCCTTGCCACTCCGTGTGGTAAATGGCATATTGGCAAGTTTACGCTTCTCCTCCGACAATTTTATTTTAGGTTTTGGAGTCCTTTTTTTTCTGATATTTGGTGTTTTGGATTTGACATGCTCTGTACTATGACATTGGGCATCGGCCTTGGCAGACGACGTTGCTGGCATTTCATCGTCTCGGCCATGACTAGTGGCAGCAGCTTCAGCACGAGGTGGAAGTGGATCTTGATCTTTCCCTAATTTTGGAACCTCAACTTTTTTGTTCTCCATATTTTATAGGCAGAACTAAAAGGCACCTCAGGTAAACAATGGAGATGGATGGATTGGATACTAGTATACAATTATGGACGGACTGCCACGGTTAGGTGGTATAAAAAAACCACGGTTAGGTGGTATATAATACAATTATGGATGGACGGACTGCCTGCCGAGTTCCGACACAGAGGTAGCCACAGCCGTGAACTACCGCACTGTACACTGGTTGATAAAGAGATAGTAGTATACTCGTAACAACTAGTATGACACTATGACGACGGTATAAAGAATGAAAAAAAAACCACGGTTAGGTGGTATATATTATAATAATAATACAATTATGGATGGACGGACTGCCTGCCGACTGCCGACACAGAGGTAGCCACAGCCGTGAACTACCGCACTGTACACTGGTTGATAAAGAGATAGTAGTATACTCGTAACAACTAGTATGACACTATGACGACGGTATAAAGAATGAAAAAAAAACCACGGTTAGGTGGTATATATTATAATAATAATACAATTATGGATGGACGGACTGCCTGCCGACTGCCGACACAGAGGTAGCCACAGCCGTGAACTACCGCACTGTACACTGGTTGATAAAGAGATAGTAGTATACTCGTAACAACTAGTATGACACTATGACGACGGTATAAAGAATGAAAAAAAAACCACGGTTAGGTGGTATATATTATAATAATAATACAATTATGGATGGACGGACTGCCTGCCGACTGCCGACACAGAGGTAGCCACAGCCGTGAACTACCGCACTGTACACTGGTTGATAAAGAGATAGTAGTATACTCGTAACAACTAGTATGACACTATGACGACGGTATAAAGAATGAAAAAAAAACCACGGTTAGGTGGTATATATTATAATAATAATACAATTATGGATGGACGGACTGCCTGCCGACTGCCGACACAGAGGTAGCCACAGCCGTGAACTACCGCACTGTACACTGGTTGATAAAGAGATAGTAGTATACTCGTAACAACTAGTATGACACTATGACGACGGTATAAAGAATGAAAAAAAAACCACGGTTAGGTGGTATATATTATAATAATAATACAATTATGGATGGACGGACTGCCTGCCGAGTTCCGACACAGAGGTAGCCACAGCCGTGAACTACCGCACTGTACACTGGTTGATAAAGAGATAGTAGTATACTCGTAACAACTAGTATGACACTATGACGACGGTATAAAGAATGAAAAAAAAACCACGGTTAGGTGGTATATATTATAATAATAATACAATTATGGATGGACGGACTGCCTGCCGACTGCCGACACAGAGGTAGCCACAGCCGTGAACTACCGCACTGTACACTGGTTGATAAAGAGATAGTAGTATACTCGTAACAACTAGTATGACACTATGACGACGGTATAAAGAATGAAAAAAAAACCACGGTTAGGTGGTATATATTATAATAATAATACAATTATGGATGGACGGACTGCCTGCCGAGTTCCGACACAGAGGTAGCCACAGCCGTGAACTACCGCACTGTACACTGGTTGATAAAGAGATAGTAGTATACTCGTAACAACTAGTATGACACTATGACGACGGTATAAAGAATGAAAAAAAAACCACGGTTAGGTGGTATATATTATAATAATAATACAATTATGGATGGACGGACTGCCTGCCGACTGCCGACACAGAGGTAGCCACAGCCGTGAACTACCGCACTGTACACTGGTTGATAAAGAGATAGTAGTATACTCGTAACAACTAGTATGACACTATGACGACGGTATAAAGAAAGAAAAAAAAATACCACAGTTAGGTGGTATATATTATAATAATAATACAATTATGGATGGACGGACTGCCTGCCGACTGCCGACACAGAGGTAGCCACAGCCGTGAACTACCGCACTGTACACTGGTTGATAAAGAGATAGTAGTATACTCGTAACAACTAGTATGACACTATGACGGTATAAAGAATGAAAAAAAAACCACGGTTAGGTGGTATATATTATAATAATAATACAATTATGGATGGACGGACTGCCTGCCGACTGCCGACACAGAGGTAGCCACAGCCGTGAACTACCGCACTGTACACTGGTTGATAAAGAGATAGTAGTATACTCGTAACAACTAGTATGACACTATGACGACGGTATAAAGAAAGAAAAAAAAATACCACGGTTAGGTGGTATATATTGTAATACAATTATGGATGGACGGACTGCCTGCCGAGTTCCGACTGCCGACACAGAGGTAGCCACAGCCGTGAACTACCGCACTGTACTGTGTCTGCTGCTAATATAGACTGGTTGATAAAGAGATAGTATACAATACATACAACAATATACTACTATACTGGTGGTCAGGCACTGGTCACCACTAGTCACACTGGCAGTGGCACTCCTGCAGCAAAAGTGTGCACTGTTTAATTTTAAATTAATATAATATTATGTACTCCTGGGGGCTCCTGCTATAACAACCTGCAGTGCTCCCCAGTCTCCCCCACAATTATTATAAGCTTTGCCTTTTATACATTGATGTGCAGCACACTGGGCTGAGCTGAGTGCACACAGACTGAGTCACACTGTGTGACTGGCTGCTGCTGTGTATCGTTTTTTTTCAGGCAGAGAACGGATATAGCAGAGAACGGATATATTATATTAAAATAAATAAAAGTTAACTAACAACAACTGCACTGGTCACTGTGGTAAACTCTGTCTGACTCTGCACAATCTCTCTCTCTCTTCTAATCTAATTTCTAATGGAGAGGACGCCAGCCACGTCCTCTCCCTATCAATCTCAATGCACGTGTGAAAATGGCGGCGACGCGCGGCTCCTTATATAGAATCCGAGTCTCGCGAGAATCCGACAGCGTCATGATGACGTTCGGGCGCGCTCGGGTTAACCGAGCAAGGCGGGAGGATCCGAGTCTGCTCGGACCCGTGAAAAAAACATGAAGTTCGTGCGGGTTCGGTTTCAGAGAAACCGAACCCGCTCATCTCTAGTATATAGTTTCAAAAAGTTGCATGAAAATGCACCCGATACAAGACGAGTTTAAATCACTACACAAACCGACTCAAACACGAATATTAGTAAATATAGGCCAAGGAATACACATTTTATTCCCATCCTCATCACACCTCCACTAGAATACATTATTGGCTCATTCCCACTACTCTTCTTTCTAGGGTTTGCCGGTCTAAAATAGAAAATATTGCTATATCCGATCATGCCCCGACCTGGTTCACGTTATCTCATTCTTCCCCTAGACCACTCTCCTTTAATTGGAGATTCCCGTCTTACCTAGCCAATTCCCCTGATTTCAAATTGTCGTTAGAACATTTTTTTAAATTTTTGTTGCTGATATAAATTTGTTTTGGGCCACTTCGAAACCAGTACTTCGGGGGCATGTTATAGCATATGTCACGGCTAAACGCAAAAAATTGAACCAACGACTGCAAGACCTCAGCTTAGCTGTCTCTACCTCCTACTCTGCTATGCTACATAATAACACTCCAGACACTCGACAAATTTATACTGACACCAAGGCTATGTATGATGCGATTAGCACTGAAAAGGCCCAATATTCTCTTGACTATCAAAAGAATCGTTATTTCCGATGGGGTAATAAAGCCGGAAAACTGCTGGCCTCGGTGGTTCGTAGTCAACGCCCCCTTACGATGGTCTGTAAACTTAACTCTGACAGTGGCCAGTTGACCTCTACATCTTCAATAGCTGCATCATCTCCTATATAATAGCCCTATTCTGTGACCTTGTGATTCATTTGCTAACGCTGGGCGGAGTTACAACACTGGGCGGAGTTAGTCAAATGAGTCACAGAGATCTGGCCAAATCTACAGGAGACTAGGAGCAGAAGCAGATAGCATGGGCATTGGGCATGTCACAGGCAGGGGTGCAGACCTCCCAGCTTTCTGCAGGAGCTTTATCCAGGCAGAAGGAGGGAAACACACTCGGCGAAAAGGGGGCGTGGCTTCACGGGAGGGCCCCGTTTTCGTCAGTGAGGGAGCATGCCCAGCGCTCTGTGAGCTGCTGGCATGCCCCCAGGGGCTGATTATGAGTCCGGGGGGCACAGGGCACTTGTGACAGGGGAGCCCTATCTCATGGCTGTGCCTGCTGTGTGTTAGGGGCGTGGCCTAATCGCGCCCGTGTGGCCACGCCCCCTTATGCAAATTTCTATTTTTATTTTTATTTTTTTGATGGGATTTTGGCCCCTCAGCTAGGGCTAAATCCAGAGGAGGTGGTCGCTCCCCCTTACACACCCGCACAGGGAGAAGAAAGCAGGGAGGCTGCTGCCTCCCTGCTACACCACAGACCTGCCAATATGCAGCAGCGTGTGCTGACTGCAGCACAAATGCTGCCGCTGTTGCTGGCAGGACGGGGGGGGGGGAGCTTCTGAGCTGGGACAGAGCTACTCCAGCCGGGGGGCCCCCTAAAACTGTGGGGCCAACGGTACGTATCCCCTGCCCCCCCCCCCCCCACCTTAATCCGGCTCTGCTGCTGGAACCCCCCCATTAATCCGTACCCCCGATGCCCCCTCTCCCTCTGTCTCCACTATTCACCGCTGCTCTGCTAAGCAGAACAGCGAGTACAGGAGCTTTCCAACTACCCCCCCCCCCCCCCCCCCACCGCGGGACACTGCGACCCGCGGGTGGGACAGCGGGACAGACCCCCAAAAATGGGACTGTCCCGCGAAAATCGGGACATTTGGGAGGTATGGGGGTGTGTGAGGGGTATGTCATACAGACAGACGGGCACCGGCTCACTGTGTGCTTGACCCCCCACATCGGCATACTCAGCAGGGTCTCTCTGGTGCGGAGGAGCGTCACTTTCTGGCACACTCCACGCTTCTTAGCTGCAGTTTTGTGGGTCACCAGCCGCTGTGCAGGTTCCGTACTGCCTCTGTTATCTCCAGCCCCAGCAACCCCACCGCTAGCTGCAGCACTGCCACCCGCAGTGAGGTGCACCCAGCTCCTTCACACACTTTAGCTGGCGGGTAGCGCTACAGAAATCCGAGCTGCTTGCAGGCTCTGACCCACTCCTCCCTCCAGCCGCAGCGCCTCCTGGGAGCTAACCAGTCACTCCCAGTCTCCCCTTACCACAGTGCCCGGAAGCCGTGAGGTCCGCGCCACGTGCATGCTATGACCCCCTCCTCCCTCCAGCCGCAGCATCTCCTGGGGGCTAACCAGTCATTTCCAGTCTCACCTTACCACAGTGCCCGGCAGCTGCGCGAGGTCTGCAGTGTGTGACTGAGGAGGGGGGGAGGGATGCGGACGGGCAGAGGAAGCAGGAATCCAGCCTGAGAGAGTCAGCCATGCCAAGTCTCCAGCAGCAGCAGATCCCAACAGGTTGGAGTGGAACAGCAGCAGCCAGCAGCAGTGACTCCGGTAAGACACATCTGTCTGTCACCACTGTTTTGTCCCTAATACCAATCTCTCCCGTGCCCTGTGTTCTGTCATGTCCCTGTCACCCCTGGCCTTGCCCTGCCACCCTTATCTTGGCCCTTTCACCCTTATCCTGGCCCTGTCACCCTTATCCTGTCCCTATCATTTCTGTCCTGGCCCCGTCACCCCTGTCCTGGCCCCGTCACCCCTGTCCTGGCCCTGTTACTGCATACCCTCCAACTACCTTTTATGGCATATACAGTACCCGCAGCGCCTCCAGACCTCTCCCCAATGCACCACACCTCCGCACCTTCCCCTCCACCACATGCGGCACTCCACCCCTCCCCCACATGCTGTGCCTCCAGACCCCCTACACCACCCGTGGCTCCCACTCCTCCACCCCTTCACCACCCACAGCACCTCCAGGCCCCTTCCACCATTCACCCCCCTTATATGTCTCCCCCCACACCTGCCCCCCTCCACCCGCAGCATCTGCAGACACCCTCCTCCATCAGCGGTCCCCCCCTCACCCACCAATGGCACCCCCGCACCTGCCCCTCCACCACCTGCAGCACCTCCGGACCTCCTTTCCCATCCGCCGCAACACCCGTACCTGCCCCTACCCTACCCATGGTGCCTGCGGTCCCCTACCCCACCCCCGGCACTCCCGTCCCTTCCCATCCCACAGCACCTCCGGAACCCTTCATCCATCCACAACATCCCCACACCTGCCCCTCTCCCACCCGTGGCACCCCTGCCCCTCCCCCACCTTCAGTGCCTCCGGACCCCTCCCCCATCTGCATCCCCCACTCCTCTGCCCCTCCCCCACGCGCAGCACCTCCCGAACCTTCCCCATCCGCAGCATCTACAGACACCATCCGCAGTCCCCCCGCACCCGCTACATTCTGTACATCGTGCCCTGCAGGTGCTGTTCACGCCGTCGCAAGGGGCTGCGCCTCCTTCACCATCGCACACCCTTTCATTGTGCAATATTTAACCACTAACAAAGGAATGCAGGTAATACTACATATAATACAAATATTAAACCCCAGAAAGGCATGCAAGGGTTAAGGGGGCGTAGCCCCTTGCGACGGTGTGAAGAGCGCCCGTAGGGCGCGATGAAGCACCTAGTTTTTAGAATATTATACAAAGTTGTACACTGCTTCCCCTGACAACCCATCTTTAGGTATGGAATTTATACGGAGAGCTGATGCTCCACTGTTGACGGTTGAAGAAAGTGAGACATTAGTCGACCCAATTTCTGAATTAGAATTGCACTCTGCCATAGGCAAATTGGCCAACGATAAAGCCCCGGACCCGGATGGCCTAGGAGCTGAATACTATAAATTGCTGTCCCCGCATTTATTGCCATATCTTTTATCTTTGTTTAACTTGTCTGGCAAGGACCCCCCATCTGATTTTAATCAGGCATGAATCATCGTGCTTCCTAAACCAGGCAAAGACCGCGCACTAGTTCAGTCGTATCGACCAATCTTCTTATTGAACCAAGACCTTAAATTGCTAACTACCATTGTAGCGCAACGTCTGCAGCCTCTATTTCCAAAATTATTGCATCCTTCCCAGACGGGCTTTGTAAAAGGCAAGTCCTCAGTCCATAACATCCGACAAGTTGTGGCTGCTTTAACTCATTCCTTATCCAATCCATCGGGTAAAACTTTACTAGTTAGTTGTGACCCTGACAAAGCATTTGATAGGGTATCCTGGATACATTTACGTAGGGTATTTCATTTGTATAACCTTGGCACTGGATTTATTTCCTTTTTTTCGTAGTCTGTATGATTCCCCTAAAGCATTCCTTCTGTCAATGGCTTAAATACGGCTAGTTTTTCCCTTTTCCGTGGTACTCAGCAGTGCTGTCCTCTTTCCCCTCTCCTTTTTAATTTAGCCTTGGATCCCTTGATCCGACGATTTTGCTTGTATACTCCATGGCGAGGCGTTGTGCTGGCCTCTAACACCCTAAAAGTCTCTGCTTATGCAGATGACTTATTATTATATTTTTCCAGCCCCCAGGAGGCATTTCCAGGTTTCTTGAGTCTTTTAAATGACTTTGAGAATATCTCGGGATTTCTAATAAATCAATCAAAGACTGAAGCATTAGCCCTACATACCGGTGCTTCCGAAGATTGGTCGTCCAGTTTCCCTTTTGTTTGGGCTGCCTCCTCATTACAATATCTTGGCCTTAATATCCCAGTGAACCCAACAGACCTGTATCGGCTTAACTTCCCTAGGGTGATAACACGTATATTGTCAGACTTTCAATCTTGGCGTCATTTACCATTATCATATATTGGTAGGTGCCACTTTATTAAGATGATTTCCTTCCCGTTTTTGTTGTACTATCTTCAAATGCTTCCCTTCTTGTTGAAGGATTCAGATTTAAAGATAGTGAACCGGGCAATTAGCATTTTTTTCTGGGCCGGCAAAAAACCCAGGTTTTCATTATTTAAACTAAGTCAACCTGTCACTTCTGGAGGTATAAATTTACCCTGTATTTGGAGCTACACCCTAGAAGCGAATTAAAGAGATGCTGTGGATTGGATTGGTGCCACAAATAATTATGCAACCCCTGAGTTAGAACAGTTCTTTTGTCCTAACCAACACTCCACTATATCCAACAACTTATTGCTGGCCACTACCTGCACAGCCTGGCAACTTTCTCGCTCCCGTTTGGGCCTCTCATCACATAACACCGTCTTTCTCCCACTTCCTCATGTCACCTATAGGGACTCTACTTCACGTGCTTCATGGCAAAAGGGTGGACTCCGACTGGTTCATCACACTCTAAACGCAGATGGTTCAAAATGCTGTCCTTTTCCCAATTGGTGGAAAACTATTCTTCATTGTATATACCCCTATTTTCATGCTTTCAAATGTGAAGTTACGTTTCTAATGTGCTGTCCCACCCTGCTACTGCTAACGTCCATAATGACATTGATTCCTTGGTCAGAACTTCAGGAGATAGGGTTTGCTCCACATCATTATTGTATTCTTACATCAAACGAAAGCTTAATTTGGACACCTTACTAACGGGTATGGCCAAATGGCCTATAGATTTGACTACTGTTTCCCTTAACTCACTTCTTACTGCGTTCGCTCGCCTTAACAAGATTTTAGTCTCCTCTTCATATGTGGAAATGCAATACAAACTCCTGCACAGAGCATATTATACCCCAAAATTACGGATGCTGATTGTTGCCTCTTCAGATTCATGATGCTTTAAATGCACCACTCCTGATGCTGATCTATTTCATTGCATGTGGAGCTGTCCTGAGGTTCACACATTTTGGTTCACAGTGTGTCAGTATTTAAAAGATGTCTATGATATTCTTTTCACCCCCACTCCGGAATGGGCTCTGTGGGATATATACACTACCGCAGTACAGACTAGACCACATTTGGGACGATTGCTGTTGGCTAAATTTGCAGCAGCTACGAGAAAAACCATACTGTCCCAGTGGAACTCTTCTGATACCCTGAAACAGTCTTCAGTGCCATAACTAGGCACAAGAAAGATAGGGGCAGCGCGCCCCCCCCCCCCCCCCCCAAAAAAAATAATATTGATATATATGGGGGCGTGGCTTCATGGGTAATGGGCGTGGCCACAAATTAATACCAATTCATACTACGTTGCACAGTAGTCTCCATTATTCAAATTCCACTGCACAGTAGCGCCACTACACCAGGTAGAGTCTCTTTTACACTTTACGGTGGACAGATTCCCCTTTTTACACATTACGACAGACAGTCCCCCTTTTTACACATTGTGGCAGACAGCGTCCCCTTTTTACACATTACGGCAGACAGCGTCCCCTTTTTACACATTACGGCAGGCAGCGTCCCCTTTTTACACATTACGGCAGGGAGCATCCCCTTTTTACACATTGCGGCAGACAGCGTCCCCTTTTTACACATTTGCGGCAGACAGCGTCCCCTTTTTACACATTACGGCAGGCAGCGTCCCCTTTTTAAACATTACGGCAGAAAGCGCCTCCTTTTTACACATTACGGCAGACAGCGCCTCATTTTTACACATTACGGCAGACAGCGTCTCCTTTTTGCACATTGCGGCAGACAGTGTCCCCTTATTACACATTACGGCAGACAGTCCCTCCTTTTTACACAGTGCGGCAAACAGCGTCCCCTTTTTACACATTACGGCAGACAGCGTCCCCTTTTTACACATTACGGCAGACAGCGTCCCCTTTTCACACATTACGGCAGACAGCGTGCCCTTTTTACACATTATGGCAGACAACGTCCCCCTTTTTACACATTACGGCAGCCAGTCCCCCTTTTTACACATTACGGCAGACAGCTTCCCCTTTTTACACATTGCGGCAGACAGCGCCTCCTTTTTACACATTACGGCAGACAGCGCCTCCTTTTTACACATTACGGCAGACAGCGTCCCCTTTTTACACATTACGGCAAGCAGCGTCCCCTTTTTACACATTACGGCAGGCAGCGTCCCCTTTTTACACATTATGGCAGACAGCGCCTTCTTTTTACACATTACGGCAGACAGCGCCTCCTTTTTACACATTACGGCAGACAGCGTCTCCTTTTTACACATTGCGGCAGACAGCATCCCCTTATTACACATTACGGCAGACACTCCCCCTTTTTACACAGAGCGGCAAACAGCGTCCCCTTTTTACACATTACGGCACACAGCATCCCCTTTTCACACATTACGGCAGACAGCGTGCCCTTGCTACACATTATGGCAGACAACGTCCCCCTTTTTACACATTACGGCAGCCAGTCCCTCTTTTTACACATTACGGCAGACAGCTTCTTCTTTTTACACATTGCGGCAAACAGCGCCTTCTTTTTACACATTACGGCAGACAGCGCCTCCTTTTTACACATTACGGCAGACAGCGTGCCCTTTTTACACATTACGGCAGACAGCATTCCCCTTTTTACACATTACGGCAGACAGCGTCCCCTTTTTACACATTACGGCAGGCAGCGTCCCCTTTTTACACATTACGGCAGACTGCCTCCTTTTTAAACAATACGGCAGACAGCGCCTCCTTTATACATATTACAGTAGACAGCGTCCCCTTTTTACACATTACGACAGACACTGTCCCCCTTTTTACACATTACGGCAGACAGCGTCCCCTTTTTTACACATTACGGCAGACAGCGTCCCCTTTTTACACATTACGGCAGACAGCGTTCCCCTTTTTACACATTACGGCAGCCAGCCCCCCTTTTTACACATTGCGGCAGACAGAAGGAGGGAGGGGGACTGGAGCCGCAGCAGCGCTATGTAATTGGTTGCGGTGCCGCTGCAGCAGTCCCTCTGCTTCCGCATTGGCTGCCCGCCGCCGCTGTGAATGCTGGGATGATGGAAGCGCATCCCAGCATTCACAGCAGTGCCGGGCAGCCAATGCGGAAGGAGAGGTACTGCTGCAGCGGCGCCACTACCAATTACATAGCACTGCTGCGGCTCCAGTCCCCATCCCTCCTCCTCCCCTGCCTTGGTCTTCTCCAGCGCGGGCGCAACCAGCACAGCAGAGGTGGCTTGTAGTGAGTCAATTGCGCCCTCAGTGCGACTGCGCTGTGTTCCAGGCACACCTGGCACACGTAGTTATGGCGCGGACTGTCTTTACTACTACCTCAAGTTTCCTACTTATTTCATATGGACTGGGTAGAAATGTGTCTTGATAAGGAACACAAAGTAGAAAAATTCTTTAATGTATGGTTGCCCCATGTCAGATCCTTGTCCCCTACTCTCCGTGATACACTACGGTCTGCAGTGTTTCTGACCTCATGGTATAATCTCGAAGTAGTCACAGCTGGTCACCCTCCTGTTTAGTACCGTCGACTACCTATACGCTCTTTTGCCCTTTTTACTGGTTACCTGATTTATGGAAGCATATTCATTACTGATGTATCCTTTTGCTAAGTAATTCCAGTGTTCTCCCTCAATTTTCTTTATTTATTTGTCGCAATGTCATAATGTGCTTTCTCTACCTGTTTGTATCCTTTTTATTTGGAATCTGTATTCTTTTTCTGTACAATTCTCCAATAAAATATGTTTAAAAAAAAAAATCAAAAGCACACTGCTGTATGCTGTAACATATAGGGGTGCTGCTGTTTAAATAACATTACACTAGCCCTGTATGCTATAAAAATTCAGGGGTGCAGTGAAAATCAATGTACACTGGCCCTGTCTTGTATACTGTAATAATTCTAGGGTGCAGTGAAAAAATTAATGTACACTGGCCCTGTCTTGTATACTGTAATAATTCTAGGGTGCAGTGAAAAAATCAATGTACACTGGCCCTGTCTTGTATGATGTAATAATTCTAGGGTGCAGTGAAAAAATCAATGTACACTGGCCCTGTCTTGTATACTGTAATAATTCTAGGGTGCAGTGAAAAAATCAATGTACACTGGCCCTGTCTTGTATGATGTAATAATTCTAGGGTGCAGTGTAAAAATCAATGTACACTAGCCCTGTCTTGTATGCGGTAATAATTCTAGGGTGCAGTGGAAATCAATGTACACTGGCCCTGTCTTGTATGCTGTAATAATTCTGGGGTGCAGTGAAAATACAGGGGTGCTGGCACTGTCTGTGGTTGTGATATCTATCCCTGACCTTCACAAGACTGTATGGACAGAGGAGGATCCTACCACCATTTGCACGCTCCCTGCAAGTGCTGGGAGGAGCACCGCCAGTCCATTTGCTGATATTGAGATTGAGGATACCACTTTAGAAGTACACCAGGATGAGAAGGATATGGGTGTAGCTGGCGCTGAGGAGGAAGTTAACATTACACTGGTCCTGTATGCTATTAAAATTCAGGGGTGCAGTTGTTAAAAATTAAAAGCACACTGATGTATAATGTAAAATATAGGGGTGCTGCTATTTAAATAACATTACACTGGCCCTGTATGCTATTAAAATTCAGGGATGCAGTTGTTTAAAATCAAAAGCACACTGCTGTATGCTGTAAACTATAGGGGTGTTGCTGTTCAAATAACATTACACATTCAGGGGTGCAGTTGTTAAAAATTAAAAGCACACTGCTCTATGCTGTAAAATATATGGGTGCTGCTGTTTAAATAACATTACACTGGCCCTGTATGCTATAAAAATTCAGGGGTGGAGTTGTTAAAAATGAAAAGCACACTGCTGTATGCTGTAAACTATAGGGGTGTTGCTGTTCAAATAACATTACACTGGCCCTGTATGCTATAAAAATTCATGGGTGCAGTTAAAATCAATGTACACTGGTCCTGTCTTGTATGCTGTAATAATTCTAGGGTGCACTGAAAAAATCAATGTACACTGGCCCTGTCTTGTATGATGTAATAATTCTAGGGTGCAGTTAAAATCAATGTACACTGGCCCTGTCTTGTATGCTGTAATAATTCTAGTGTGCAGTGAAAATCAATGTACAGTACACTGGCCCAGTCTTGTATGCTGTGAAATTACAGGGGTGTTGTGAAAATACAGGGGTGCTGGCACTGTCTGCGGTTGCGATATCTAGGCCTGACCTTCATAATACAGTATGGGAAGAGGAGGATCCTACCACCATTTGCACGCCCCCTGCGAGTGCTGGGAGGAGCACCGCCAGTCCATTTGCTGATATTGAGATTGAGGATGCCACTTTAGAAGTACACCAGGATGAGAAGGATATAGGTGTAGCTGGCGATGAGGAGGAAGTTGACGATGAGGATTCTTATGGTGATATGGTTTGTTTGAAAAAGGCACCAGTGGAGACAGTTGTTGGCCATGGGATGAAATACCATTGTCATGCATGAGCAAAATACCAAAAAAGCCACCTCTTTGGTGTGGAATTATTTCTCCACAAATCTGGACAACAGGTGTCAAGCCATCCATTGCCTTTGTCAATCCATAGTAAGTAGGGATAAGGATGTTAACTACTTAGGAACATCCTCCCTTATATGTCACCTGCAGCACATTCATCATAAGTCATTGTCAAGTTCAGAAACTTTGGGTAATAGCGTAAGCAGTCCACTGACACCTAAATGATGTGGTTTTGTTTGAATATTATTTCTCTGTGAGGATGAGGATGTAAACACTGAAAGGGAAGAGAAAATCTGAGGATGAGGACGACATCTTGCCACTTTAGAGCCATTTTGTGCAAGGAGAGATTAATTGCTTTTTTCTTATGGGGACTTAAACAAACCAATCATTTCAGCCACAGTCGTATGGCAGACCCTGTCGCTGAAATGACTGGTTTGTTAAAGTGTGCAGGTCCTGTTTATACAACATAATGGTGGGTGGGAAGGCCCAAGAACCATTCCATCTTGCACGTCTTTTCTTTGTCACATCATTCCAGGGGTGCTGCCCTATATGGGGTGCTGCCCCTCTGCCCTATCAGTTCAGGGGTGCTGCACCACTGCCGTTTAAGTCCAGGGGTGCTATTGCCTGTCTGCTGTGCTGTGTAATTCTCATGGGGTGCTGCCTATGCTGTATAAGTCCAGGGGTACTGCTGTACTTGATCCTAGGTTTAAATGAAAGCCTAGAGCAGATATGAAACAAGCTTCAGCATCACAAACAGATTTGTGAAAACCAGCTGCAAAAGTGGAAATGGAAATTGCCAGAGTGTTTTTAAATAAAGTGGGGAGACTTCACATTTTGTGGCCAAAGTCAGTGTGACTCAGAAGAGACTGAATCATAAACCAGCGTAACTGTCGGAGAGGTAAACGTGATGTTTTCTGCTGGAGAATTAGAGAGAAGTTCTTCTCAATTTTTTCATGTTAGGGACTCACTCAAATGAATGGCTTCAATTAGTCAACCTTAATTTTGATTTATTATTGATGTTTCCCATTTTGGGATTATTTATTTAGAAGATGCGCATTTGTTGTACAGGGATCTTCTTTTCCTAAGGGCTGCGTAGGGTTATGGCCAGACCTTGCGGTGTTAAAAGAATAGAGTTTCAGTGATTTTGCATTGCATCAGCTTTCCATTGCACTGCAGCACTAGATGGGTCAGGAGCTCCTGTGAGTCACAAACAGTTACTGAATAAGGCCCAGTATGGAGTCTCATGGTGGATTACAGCCAGGAAGATGTCTGGCTTGCCAGGCTAAGGCATGCTGTGGGCACGAAGGTTAGCATTGCTTCCTCCCACAGTCCTACTTATGAAATGAGTTTGGACTGTAAAGTGGTAAGCTCCACTAGGGCAGGAGCTCAATAACAAAAAAAATTACTGCACAGTCATGCTTAGTACTTAATATGAATAAAATAAATAAGACACACAGGTATGCTCATTTGCGTGTAACTGGGATACACAGGTATGCTCACATGCGTGTAACTGGGAGCTGTGAAAAACAAAAAAAAGGCATCTGCCACAAAATATGTCAATAAAAATGCAATAAAGGGAAAAAAAACAACCAAAAAACAAGATTTTCACAAAATAAGTCTCCAGACTCCGTGGAGGGGAAAATATCCAGTCTTGATCCTGTGGTATACACCGGTTTATTTGAATCCCAGCACTAAATTCGAGATTATCTTAATCCCTGAAAATGGAGAAGGGGGTACAATTTTGGAGGCTTTGGCCCCAAGTTTTTCAGTTTGTCCAGTAATGTGGTGGTAATTAATAATTAAATATTTGCTTGGTTGAAGTCCTTTCTGTTCCACACCAATATAGGAGTGGAGGTGAAAGCTTATGTGCTGTTCCTGATTGCGTGTGCCTCTCTATTTTTTAATCACCTTCTTGAAACTGTCTTCTCCCTCTTGCCTCTTCTCATAATGTGAAAAGTCATCAAATATGGAGGTGGTATGTTTGTAGCTAGCTATGATTCTGAGAACTTGGCAAACTTTTTCCAGGGGGCCCATCTGTCGCTGAAATGATTGGTTTATTAAACTTTGCATGTCCCGTTTAAACAACATAAGGGTGGGTGGGAGGGCCCAAGACAATTCCATCTTGCACCTCTTTTTTTTTTCTTTGCATTATGTGCTCCTTGGGGCCTAGTTTTTAAAACTGCAACCCTGTCTGACACTGCAATGACGCTCCTAGATGGGCCAGGTGTTTGTGTCGCACACTTGTGTCACTTAGCTTAGTCATCCAGCGACCTCGGTGCAACCTTTTGGCCTAAAAATAATATTGTGACGTGTGAGGTGTTCAGAATAGACTGAAAATGAGTGGAAATTAATGTAATTGAGGTTAATAATACTGTAGGATCAAAATTACCCCCAAATTCTGTTATTTTAGCTGTTTTTATGTTTTTTTCAAAAATCTTCCAGATCCAAAACCAAAACCCGAAAGGGTGGTTTTGGCAAAACCATTCCAGATCCAAAACACGAGCGAGGACACAGATCCAACACCAAGACACAAAACCCGAAAAGTGAAACTTTATTAAAGCTCCTCCACACGTCCTCCAGCCATGTAAGTTCTTCGGGTCCTGCACCGACTTCAGCCAAATCACAGAAACTGACAAACGTTTTCATGTATATAATAATCAGGGTCTCGGCCATTGAATGATCTATGGCTGTTAGTGGCTCAGATCTTGGTAAAAGTCCTGATTAAGGGGGTAATTCAGACCAGATCGCTGCTGTGTGTTTTCAATTTGCGATCGCAAACCTGCACACAGCATATGCCCTCCCCCTGTAGGCGGCGACTATGCAGGGAAGCAGGTCTGAATTACCCCCAAAGTCTCTGACTTCTCTGGCCCTGCACATAACATCCTGCAGGTAGACTCACTATACAGCAGTGGCGTAACTACTGCCCCCGCAGTCCTCGCGGTGGCTTGGGGGCGAGGGGCTGCGGGGGCGCCACTGACTTTGCACAGATTGACATGCGGACGAGCGTCCGCATGTCAATCTGCGGTCTCCTCTCCCTCCTTCCCTCCGCTGCTGCCTCCTGTGTTGGAGGGACATGGAGCGCACATCACGCGCCCCCCTGTGTCCCTCCTGGCTCTCCCCCGGCAGGTCTAATAAAGGAAGTGCCGTTCGTGAGCTCTGATTGGCTCACGAACCGGCACTTCCTTTATTAGACCGGCCGGGGGAGAGCCAGGAGGGACACTGGAGAGGCGCGCTATGCGCTCCGTGTCCCTCCAACACAAGGGAGGGGGGGGAAGCAGGCACTGGGGGGGGGGCATATACCTGGCACTGGGGGCATATACCTGGCACTGGGGGGGCATATACCTGGCACTGGGGGGCATATACCTGGCACTGGGGGGGCATATACCTGGCACTGGGGGGAGGAATATCTGGCACTGGGGGCATATACCTGGCACTGTGGGGGAAGATCTGGCACTGGGGGCATATACCTGGCACTGTGGGGGAAGATCTGGCACTGGGGGCATATACCTGGCACTGTGGGAGAAGATCTGGCACTGGGGGCATATACCTGGCACTGTGGGGGAAGATCTGGCACTGGGGGCATATACCTGGCACTGTGGGGGAAGATCTGGCACTGGGGGCATATACCTGGCACTGTGGGGGAATATCTGGCACTGGGGGCATATACCTGGCACTGTGGGGGAATATTTGGCACTGGGGGAGCAGGCACTGAGGGGGCATATGTGGCACTGTGGGGGAATATCTGGCACTGGGGGCATATACCTGGCACTGTGGGGGAATATCTGGCACTGGGTGCATATACCTGGCACTGTGGGGGAATATCTGGCACTGGGGGCATATGTGGCACTGTGGGCACGGCCCTAGCAACAAGCACTACCCCCTAGCAACGAGCATGACACCCAGTGCATGAAACCCCTGGCAACGAGCATGACACCCTGAGCATGAAAACCCCTGGCACCGTGCATGGAACCAAGAGCATGAAACCCCTGGCAACGAGCAGGTAATTTAAAAGTAATTGGAAGCCTTACTGTAGAACTTAATGTGTAATGGGCATTACGGTGTGTGGTATACTATATCACGGGCATTGTGTGGTATGTGGTATAATGTCTCAGGGTCACTGCAGTGTTAGGCATAATGTATCACGGACATTGCGGTGTGTGTCATAATGTGTCAGGCATTACGGTGTGTTGTATACTATATCACGGGCATTGTGGTATGTGGTATAATGTCTCAGGATCATTGTGGTGTGTGTCATACTGTGTCACAGACATTGTATGTACTATAATGTATCAGGGGCATTGCAGTGTGTAGCATAATGTATAACGGGCATTGCGATTCCTGTCATAATGTGTCACAGGCATTACGGTGTGTGGCATAATGTGTCGGGGGCATTACAGTGTGTGCATATTGTGTCATGTGCATTATTGTGTGTGGAATAATGTCTAAGGGCCATTGCAGTATGTGGCATAATGTATACTGGGCATTACTATAAGGAGGAAAAATGACAAATAATGTAAGGGGCATGAATCAGGATTATTTTTCTTTCCTGTGGTGGCTACCGTCTGGGCGTGCAGGTTGCAAAACTGGGGTATAAGGTAGTCTTTTCCTGCAATACCACGCCCCTTTACGCGAAGCCACGCCCATTTCAATGAAGCCACACACCCTTTTTGGCGGCGCGCGTCTGCGGCGCGCGCATATTTGTCCCTTTACTAGTGCCAATTATAGGGGGTATGGGGGGTGGGGGGGGCGCCGAAGGATTTTTTGGCTTGGGGGAGAAAAATTTCTAGTTACGCCACTGCTATACAGTATGTTGGGTTGACAAAGTCACCAATGGATCAGTAAATATTTCTGAACCACCATTAATTTACCATTTATTACTATTGCCCTGGAAATCCATCGTCCAAAGCAGTCGATCATATGCTTCCTAAATTCTATGTTGAGTAAACCTTCCCCCTGGTCTCGACTTTATCTATAAATTAATTGATATATTAATATATTATGAATATACTGTAATCAATGAATTTCTACAATACAGAAATATATTAGCCAATCTATCCTATAGACCAGAGGTTCTCATAAATGGAGCTCAAGGCACCCCAACCGTCCAGGTTTTAAGTTTATCCAGGTTTGACCACAGGTGACTTAATCAGCACCTCAGTCAATTTAATTTAACCATCTGTGCTGAGCCATGGACATACCTAAAACCTGGACCGTTGCGGCGCAATGAGAACCGTGGGGCAGACGTATTAAGCCTGGAGATGTGATAAAACAGTGATAAATCAATCTCTCCCTCTCATCAGGCACTGTTCCCCCTCCCTTCAAGCATGCACTCGTCTCTCCTATTCTTAAAAAAACCTACCCTTGATCCAACACTCTCTCCAACTACCAAACCATCTCTCTCCTCCCTTTTGCCTCCAAACTCCTTGAGCATATTGTCTACAACCAATTCCTTCCTTTCCTCACACTCGCTGCTTGACCCATTCCAGTCTTCCGTCCTCTCCACTCCACTGAAACTGCCCTTACAAAAGTCTGCAATGACCCCCATGCTGCCAAATCTAAGGGCAACTACTCTCTACTTATTCTTCTTGACCTCTCTGCTGCATTTGACACTGTGGACCACCCTCTCCTACTGCAAATCCTTCACTCCATTGGTCTGCATGATACTGCCCTCTCTTGGTTGTCTTCCTACCTCCCTTACCGTTCATTCTCTGTCTCCTCTCATGACTCCACCTCCCCCTCACTTCCACTAACTGTATTTCTCTTACGTCCTAGGGGATATTGGGAAACCATATAGTACCATGGGGTATGTCCACTTGGAGCCATGGGCACTATAGAAGTTTGATAACATGTGCTGGCTCCTCCTTCTATGCCACTCCTACCAGACTCAGTTAAGAAAATGTGCCCGAGGGAGCCAGTCACATCTCTGGAAGCTCCTGAAGAGTTTTATGCATTTATTTTCAAAGATGGCAGTGTCGGCACGCAGGGCATTACGGCTACATCAGTGGATAGCTGAAGCAGACTCCAAAAAAGGTGTGGCAGGCCTGCCTTTCACAAATGAGGCCTTATTTGGTGATGAACTCGACAAGTGGATTTTGCGAGCTACTGCGGGTAAATCCACATACTGTATCTACCATCTGCAGCTCCACCTGCTAGAAAGGCCTACCTACTCAGCACCAAATTTACAGTCCTTTCAGACTGCAAAGTTTCAGGGCAAGAGCAGAGGTTCTTCTACCACCACCAGAGGTGCTAGAGGTAATCCACACAAACCAGCAGCTACTGGTTAAAAAATTAACAGAGCTCTGGCTCTGCCTCCTCAAAGCCTTCCGCATGACGGTGGACTGCAATGCCTGGGAGATAGGCAGATGGGAGCCTGGCTAAAATTCTTCAGTCACACCTCGACAAGATCTTGCCAGGATCCCTGGCAAGATCTTATATCTTATATCCCAGGGCTACAGGCTGGAGTTCCAGGATCTCCCACCTCACAGATTCTTCAAATCAGGCTTACCAGTTTCACAGGAAGCAAGAGTAACCTTACAAGAAGCCATTCAAAAACTGTTAAAGACCCAGGTCATTGTTCCAGTTCCACCTCATCTACAAAACAAGGGATACTATTCCAGCTTGTTTGTAGTTTCGAAACCGAACGGTTCGGTAAGACCGATTCTGAATCTCAAGTCATTGCATCCATACTTACGAATGTTCAAGTTCAAAATGGAGTCTCTGAGAGCGGTGATCTCAGGTCTGGAAGAGGGGGAATTCCTAGCGTCTCTGGATGTCAAGGATGCGTACCTTCACATTCCGATCTGGCAGCCTCCTCAGGCTTATCTATGGTTTGCACTGCAGGACTGTCACTACCAGTTTCAGGCCCTCCCATTTGGTCTCTCCACGGCACCGAGGGTGTTCACAAAAGTGATGGCAGAGATGATGATGTTACTCTGCAGACAGGGTGTAAACGTAATTCCTTACCTGGATGATCTTCTGATAAAGGTTGCGTCCAGGGAGCAGTTGTTGGGGAACATTGGTCTCATGACCAGATTACTCCTGGATCATGGGTGGATTCTGAACCTACCAAAATCTCACCTAGAACCAACGCAGAAGCTTCATTTCCTGGGAATGATACTGGATACGGAGTCTCAGAGAGTGTTCCTTCCCTTGGAAAAGGCAATGGTGATCCAGTCGATGGTTTGGGCTGTCTTGAAGCCGACCCGAATCTCAGTACATCTGTGCATCTGCCTTCTGGGGAAAATGGTGGCTTCTTATGAAGCAATTCAATACGGAAGGTTTCCTGTGAGGGCCTTCCAGCTGGATCTGTTGAACAGATGGTCTGGATCACATCTTCACATGCATCAGAGGATTCGTCTGTGGCCAAAGTCAGGATCTCTCTCTTGTGGTGGCTACAAACTTCTCACCTAGTGGAGGGTTGAAGGTTCAGGATTCAGAATTGGATTCTTCTAACCACAGACGCAAGCCTCAGAGGTTGGGGTGCAGTTTCAAGGAAGATGGTCAAGTCAGGAAATCGTTCTTCCAGTAAACATCCTAGGACTCAGGGCTATCTACAACGCCCTTCTGCAGGCCTCATTTCTTCTTCAGAATCAGGCCATTCAAGTTCAGTCGGACAATGTGACAGCGGTGTCTTACATCAACTGACAGGGCGGAACGAAAAGCAGGACCGCAATATCAGAGGTGTCAAGAATTCTCCTCTGGACGGACAAACAAGCCATGGTGTTGTCGGCGATCTTCATTCCGGGAGTAGACAACTGGGAAGCAGATTTCCTCAGCAGACATGGACTGCACCCAGGGAAATGGGGCCTCCATCCGAAGGTGTTCCAGTGGCTGACGCATTGGTGGGGTTATCCACAGATCAACATGATGGCCTCTCGACTCAACAAGAAGCTCCTATGATGTTGTTCCAGATCGAGGGACCCACAAGCTGTAGCGGTCGGCGTCTTGACAACTCTGTGGGCCTACCGGCTGGTATACTTGTTTCCTCCCATTCCTTTGATCCCAAAAATTCTCAAAAGAATAAAAAGGGAAAGAGTTCAAGCAATTCTCATTGCTCCAGACTGGCCACGAAGGGCCTGGTGTGCGGATCTTCTCGAGATGCTAATCGAAGATCCGTGGCCTCTGCCTCTTCGAGAGGATCTTCTGCAACAGGGCAATATTCTACTGTGGAATTTCATCTGGGACGTTTCCTGCTTTTTCTGCGGTCGGGAGTTGATGTGGGCTCACGTCTAGGCTCCATAAAAGTTCAACTTTTAGCCTTATCTATTTTCTTTCAGAAACAATTGGCTTCTTTCCCTGAGGTCCAGATGTTTTTGAAAGGTGTTCTTCATATCCAACTTCCCTTTGTGCCTCCCACTGCACCTTGGGATCTCAATTTGATTCTGAAATTCCTCCAATCGGACTGGTTTGAACCGTTACAGGAGGTAGACGTAAAATATCTTACGTGGAAGACCATCACGCTGTTGGCCTTGGCTTCGGCAAGGTGCAGATCGGAGCTGGGGTCGTTGTCTCACAATACCCCTACTTGATTTTCCATGAGGACAGAGCTGAACTCAGAACTCGTCAGCAATTCCTTCCTAAGGTGGTGCCGGCATTTCATATCAACTAGCCAAATGTGGTTCCGGTTGTTACTGACACCTCTGCTACTTCACAGTTTTTGGATGTTGTAAGGGCTTTGAAGGTATACAGGTATGTAAAGCGAACTGCTCGTCACAGGAAATCGGACTCGCTGTTCTTTCTATATGATGCCAATAAGATTGGGTGTCCTGCTTCAAAGCAGTGAATTACACGCTAGATCAGGCTCACTATCCAGCATGCTTATTCCACGGCAGGTTTGATGATTCCGAAATCTGTACAAGCCTACTCTACTAGGTCGGTGGGTTCCTCTTGGGCGGCTGCCCGGGGTGTCTCGGCTTTACAGCTCTGCTGAGCAGCTACTTGGTCAGGTTCAAACACGTTTGCCAAGTTTTACAAGTTCAATACCTTGGCCTCTGAGGACCTTCAGTTTGGTCAATCTGTTCTGCAGGAACCTCATCACTCTCCCACCCAGTTTGGGAGCTTTGGTACATCCACATGGTACTAAATGGACCCCAGTATCTTCTAGGACGTAAGAGAAAATAAGATTTTAATTACCTACCGGTTAATCCTTTTCTCATAGTCCGTAGAGGATACTGGGCGCCCGCCCGGTGCTTCGTTCTTCCTGCACAGTTACTTGTTTAAGTAGTGTTGTTTGGTTCAGCTGTTGCTGTTTTCTGATTTGGTTAGCATGGCTTTCCCCTTGTTCTGGTTGTGCTGGTTCGAAATTTCACCACTTTCCTTATCTATTTCCTTCTCTCAAAGTATGTCTATCTCCTCGGGCACAGTTTCCTAGACTGAGTCTGATAGAAGGGGCATAGAGGGAGGAGCCAGCAGAAGTTATCAAACTTCTATAGTGCCCATGGCTCCAAGCGGACCCTTCTATACCCCATGGTACCACATAAATTCCCAGTATCCCCTATGGACTACGAGAAAAGGATTTACTGGTATGTAATTAAAATCCTATTTTGTACCTGAAGGTTCTGTCCTTGGTCCTCTTCTTTTCTCTCTCTATACGTCCTTACTATGTAAGCTCATTAGTTCTTTTGATTTCCAATATCATCTCTATGCTGATGACACTCAAATCTATCCTCTCTGGACCTCTCCCCTGCTCTCCTCACTCGAATCTCCAACTGTCTCTTTGCTATCTTTGTTTGGATGTCCCAGCGCTTTCTTAAACGTAACATGTCTAAGACCAAGCTGATCATCTTCCCACCCTTCCGCATAAACTCCCCTCCCACAATCTTTATCTATTGATGGCACTACTATCTCCTCTAGCCCCCAAGTGTGCTGTCTTCGAGTAATCCGTTTTCATCTAAAAATATTTCCAGGATCAGACCCTTTCTCACACAGGATGCTACCAAAACCCTCATCCACTCACTGGTCATCTCCAGATTGGACTACTGTAATCTCCTCTTGACTGGCATTCCTGACAAATACCTCTTTCCTCTCCAATCTATCCTCAATGTTGCAGCCCGGATCATCTTCCTCACCAAACGCACTACGTCCACCTCTCCTCTCCTACAAGCCCTTCACTGGCTTCCCTTCACTTTCAGAATCCAATTTAAAGCTTCTCACACTCACTTACAAAGCCCTCACCCACTCCTCTCCCATCTACATTTCTGACCTTATCTCCCCTTACAATCCCACCCGTCCTCTTCACTCTGCCAATGCACGCCGATTCTCCTGCCGACTGATTACCTCCTCCCACTCCTACCTCCAAGATTTTTCACATCCTGCCCCCTTTCTCTGGAATTCTCTACCTCTCCCCATCAGACTCTTCGCAAAACTTCAAACGGGCTCTCAAGACCCACTTCTTCACCAAACGCAGCCAAATTAGTGATGTGCACCGGACATTTTTCGGGTCTTGTGTTTTGGTTTTGGATTCGGTTCCGCGCCCGTGTTTTGGATTCGGACGCGTTTTGGCAAAACCTCCCTGAAAATTTTTTGTCGGATTCGGGTGTTTTTTACAAAAAAACCTCAAAAACAGCTTAAATCATAGAATTTGTGGGTCATTTTGATCCCATAGTATTATTAACCTCAATAACCATAATTTCCACTCATTTTCAGTCTATTCTGAACACCTCACACCTCACAATATTATTTTTAGTCCTAAAATTTGCACCGAGGTCGCTGGATGACTAAGCTAAGCGGCCCAAGTGGCCGACACAAACACCTGGCCCATCTAAGAGTGGCACTGCAGTGTCAGACAGGATGGCATTCCAAAAAAAATAGTCCCCAAACAGCACATGATGCAAAGAAAAAAAGAGGTGCACCAAGGTCGCTGGATGGCTAAGCTAAGCGACACAAGTGGCCGACAAAAACACCTGGCCCATCTAGGAGTGGCACTGCAGTGTCAGGCAGGCTGGCACTTCAAAAAAATAGTCCCCAAACAGCACATGATGCAAAGAAAAATGAAAGAAAAAATAGGTGCAAGATGGAATTGTCCTTGGGCCCTCCCACCCACCCTTATGTTGTATAAACAGGACATGCACACTTTAACAAACCCATCATTTCAGCCACAGGGTCTGCCACACAACTGTGACTGAAATGACTGGTTGGTTTGGGCCCCCACCAAAAAAGAAGCAATCAATCTCTCCTTGCACAAATTGGCTCTACAGAGGCAAGATATCCACCTCCTCCTCATCGTCCGATTCCTCACCCCTTTCACTGTGTACATCCCCCTCCTCACAAATTATTAATTCGTCCCCACTGGAATCCACCATCTCAGGTCCCTGTGTACCTTCTGGAGGCAATTGCTGGTGAATGTCTCCACGGAGGAATTGATTATAATTAATTTTGATGAACATCATCTTCTCCACATTTTCTGGAAGTAACCTCGTACGCCGATTGCTGACAAGGTGAGCGGCTGCACTAAACACTCTTTCGGAGTACAAACTGGAGGGGGGGCAATTTAGGTAAAATAAAGCCAGTTTCTGCAAGGGCCTCCAAATTGCCTCTTTTTCCTGCCAGTATACGTACGGACTGTCTGACGTGCCTACTTGGATGCGGTCACTCATATAATCCTCCACCATTCTTTCAATGGTGACAGAATCATATGCAGTGTCAGTAGACGACATGTCAGTAATCGTTGGCAGGTCCTTCAGTCCGGACCAGATGTCAGCATTCGCTCCAGATTGCCCTGCATCACCGCCAGCGGGTGGGCTCGGAATTCTTAGCCTTTTCCTCACACCCCCAGTTGCGGGAGAATGTGAAGGAGGAGCTGTTGACGGGTCACGTTCCGCTTGACTTGACAATTTTCTCACCAGCAGGTCTTTGAACCTCTGCAGACTTGTGTCTGCCGGAAAGAGAGATACAACGTAAGTTTTAAATCTAGGATCGAGCACGGTGGCCAAAATGTAGTGCTCTGATTTCAACAGATTGACCACCCGTGAATCCTAGTTAAGCGAATTAAGGGCTCCATCCACAAGTCCCACATACCTAGCGGAATCGCTCTGTTTTAGCTCCTCCTTCAATGTCTCCAACTTCTTCTGCAAAAGCCTGATGAGTGGAATGACCTGACTCAGGCTGGCAGTGTCTGAACTGACTTCACGTGTGGCAAGTTCAAAGGGTTGCAGAACCTTGCACAACGTTGAAATCATTCTCCACTGCGCTTGAGTCAGGTGCATTCCCCCTCCTTTGCCTATATCGTAGGCAGATGTATAGGCTTGAATGGCCTTTTGCTGCTCCTCCATCCTCTGAAGCATATAGATGGTTGAATTCCACCTCATTACACCCTCTTGCTTCAGATGATGGCAGGGCAGGTTCAGGACTGTTTGCTGGTGCTCCAGTCTTTGGCACGCGGAGGCTGAATGCCGAAAGTGGCCTGCAATTCTACGGGCCACCGACATCATCTCTTGCACGCCCCTGTCGTTTTTTAAATAATTCTGCACCACCAAATTCAATGTATGTGCAAAACATGGGACGTGCTGGAATTTGCCCAGATGTAATGCACGCACAATATTGCTGGTGTTGTCCGATGTCACAAATCCCCAGGAGAGTCCAATTGGGGTAAGCCATTCTGCAATGATGTTCCTCAGTTTCCGTAAGAGGTTGTCAGCTGTGTGCCTCTTCTGGAAAGCGATGATACAAAGCGTAGCCTGCCTAGGAACGAGTTGGCGTTTGCGAGATGCTGCTACTGGTGCCGCCGCTGCTGTTCTTGCTGCGGGAGGCAATACATCTACCCAGTGGGCTGTCACAGTCATATAGTCCTGAGTCTGCCCTGCTCCAATTGTCCACATGTCCGTGGTTAAGTGGACATTGGGTACAACTGCATTTTTTAGGACACTGGTGACTCTTTTTCTGAGGTCTGTGTACATTTTCGGTATCGCCTGCCTAGAGAAATGGAACCTAGACAGTATTTGGTTCCGGGGACACAGTACCTCAATCAAGTCTGTAGTTGCCTGTGAATTAACGGTGGATACCGGAAACACGTTTCTCACCGCCCAGGCTGCCAAGGCCTGAGTTATCCGCTTTGCAGCAGGATGACTGCTGTGATATTTCATCTTCCTCGCAAAGGACTGTTGGACAGTCAATTGCTTACTGGAAGTAGTACAAGTGGTCTTCCGACTTCCCCTGTGGGATGACGATCGACTCCCAGCAGCAACAACAGCAGCGCCAGCAGCAGTAGGCGTTACACTCAAGGATGCATCAGAGGAATCCCAGGCAGGAGAGGACTCGTCAGACTTGACAGTGACATGGCCTGCAGGACTATTGGCTTTCCTGTGTAAGGAGGAAATTGACACTGAGGGAGTTGGTGGTGTGGTTTGCAGGAGCTTGGTTACAAGAGGAAGGGATTTAGTTGTCAGTGGACTGCTTCCATGTCACCTAAAGTTTTTGAACTTGTCAATGACTTCTGATGAATGCGCTCCAGGTGACGTATAAGGGAGGATGTTCCGAGGTGGTTAACGTCCTTACCCCTTAATTATTACAGCTTGACAAAGGCGACACACGGCTTGACACCTGTTGTCCGCATTTGTGTTAAAATAATTCCACACCGAAGAGGTGATTTTTTTGTGTAATTTGACCAGGCATGTCAATGGCCATATTCGTCCCACGGACAACAGGTGTCTCCCCGGGTGCCTAACTTAAACAAACCACCTCACCATCAGAATCCTCCTTGTCAATTTCCTCCTCAGCGCCAGCAACACCCATATCCTCATCCTGGTGTACTTCAACAGTGACATCTTCAATTTGACTATCAGGAACTGGACTGCGGGTGCTCCTTCCAGCACTTGCAGGGGGCGTGCAAATGGTGGAAGGCGCCACCTCTTCCCGTCCAGTGTTGGGAAGGTCAGGCATCGCAGCCGACACAATTGGACTCTCCTTGGGGATTTGTGATTTAGAAGAACGCACAGTTCTTTGCTGTGCTTTTGCCAGCTTAAGTCTTTTCTTTTTTCTAGCGAGAGGATGAGTGCTTCCATCCTCATGTGAAGCTGGACCACTAGTCATGAACATAGGCCAGGGCCTCAGCCGTTCCTTGCCACTCCGTGTCGTAAATGGCATATTGGCAAGTTTACGCTTCTCCTCAGACGCTTTTAATTTTGATTTTTGGATCATTTTACTGAACTTTTGTTTTTTGGATTTTACATGCTCTCTACTATGACATTGGGCATCGGCCTTGGCAGTCGACGTTAATGGCATTTCATCGTCTCGGCCATGACTAGTGGCAGCAGCTTCACCACGAGGTGGAAGTGGATCTTGATCTTTCCCTATTTTACCCTCCACATTTTTGTTCTCCATTTTTTAATGTGTGGAATTATATGCCAGTATCAATAGCAATGGCCTACTACTATATATACTGCGCACAACTGAAATGCACCACAGGTATGGATGGATAGTATACTTGACGACACAGAGGTAGGTAGAGCAGTGGCCTTCTGTACCGTACTGCTATATATTATATACTGGTGGTCAGCAAACTGTGCAAAACTGAAATGCACCACAGGTATGGATGGATAGTATAATTGACGACACTGAGGTAGGTAGAGCAGTGGCCTACTGTACCGTACTGCTATATATTATATACTGGTGGTCAGCAAACTGTGCAAAACTGAAATGCACCACAGGTATGGATGGATAGTATACTTGACGACACAGAGGTAGGTAGAGCAGTGGCCTTCTGTACCGTACTGCTATATATTATATACTGGTGGTCAGCAAACTGTGCAAAACTGAAATGCACCACAGGTATGGATGGATAGTATAATTGACGACACAGAGGTAGGTAGAGCAGTGGCATATTGTACCGTACTGCTATATATTATATACTGGTGGTCAGCAAACTGTGCAAAACTGAAATGCACCACAGGTATGGATGGATAGTATACTTGACGACACAGAGGTAGGTAGAGCAGTGGCCTACTGTACCGTACTGCTATATATTATATACTGGTGGTCATCAAACTGTGCAAAACTAAAATGCACCACAGGTATGGATGGATAGTATACTTGACGACACAGAGGTAGGTAGAGCAGTGGCCTACTGTACCTTACTGCTATATATTATATACTGGTGGTCAGCAAACTGTGCAAAACTGAAATGCACCACAGGTATGGATGGATAGTATACTTGACGACACAGAGGTAGGTAGAGCAGTGGCCTTCTGTACCGTACTGCTATATAATATATACTGGTGGTCAGCAAACTGTGCAAAACTGAAATGCACCACAGGTATGGATGGATAGTATACTTGACGACACAGAGGTAGGTAGAGTAGTGGCCTACTGTACCGTACTGCTATATATTATATACTGGTGGTCAGCAAACTGTGCAAAACTGAAATGCACCACAGGTATGGATGGATAGTATAATTGACGACACAGAGGTAGGTAGAGCAGTGGACTACTGTACCGTACTGCTATATATTATATACTGGTGGTCAGCAAACTGTGCAAAACTGAAATGCACCACAGGTATGGATGGATAGTATAATTGATGACACAGAGGTAGGTAGAGCAGTGGCCTACTGTACCGTACTGCTATATATTATATACTGGTGGTCAGCAAACTGTGCAAAACTGAAATGCACCACAGGTATGGATGGATAGTATAATTGACGACACAGAGGTAGGTAGAGCAGTGGCCTTCTGTACCGTACTGCTATATATTATATACTGGTGGTCAGCAAAATTATGCACTGTACTCCTACTATATACTACAATGCAGCACAGATATGGAGCGTTTTTCAGGTAGGGAACGTATAATACTGGTGGTCACTGGTCAGCAAAACTCTGCACTGTACTCCTCCTATATAATACAGCTGCTCCCCAGTCCCCACAATAAAGCAGTGTGAGCACAGATATATGCAGCACACTGAGCACAGATATGGAGCGTTTTTCAGGCAGAGAACGTATAATACTGGTGGTCACTGGTCAGCAAAACTCTGCACTGTACTCCTCCTATATAATACTGCTGGTCCCCAGTCCCCACAATAAAGCAGTGTGAGCACAGATATTTGCAGAACACTGAGCACAGATATGGAGCGTTTTTCAGGCAGAGAACGTATAATACTGGTGGTCACTGGTCAGCAAAACTCTGCACTGTACTCCTCCTATATAATACTGCTGGTCCCCAGTCACCACAATAAAGCAGTGAGCACAGATATTTGCAGCCCCCTGAACAAAACTGAGAGGACGCCAGCCACGTCCTCTCACTATCATTTCCAATGCACGAGTGAAAAATGGCAGCGACCCGCGGCTCCTTATATAGAATCCGAATCTCGCGAGAATTGAATGATGATGACGTTCGGGCGCACTCGGGTTAACCGAGCAAGGCGGGAAGATTCGAATCTGCCTCGGAACTGTGTAAAATGGGTGAAGTTCGGGGGGGTTCGGATTCCGAGAAACCGAACCCGCTCATCACTAAGCCAAATCTCATCCTAACCCTCTGTTCCACGCTCTCTATGTACCCCATCTGTGTCACCCCTGTCTGTCTACCTCTCCCCTTTAGAATGTAAGCTATCACGAGCAGGGCCCTCTTCCCTCATGTGCTTATCATTTTCTTACTTTAATAATCTTCAGCTGCACCAAATCCAGCAGTCTTCTGCCACCTGATACTTATTCCAGTGTCATCTGCTGATGTAGCTATGTATATATACCCTGTACTTGTCCTATACTGTCATCAACTGTAAGTTGCTGTTTTCCTGTTTTGATTATTTGTTTATGTACTCTGTAATTGGGCGCTGCGGAACCCTTGTGGCGCCATATAAATAAAGGATAATAATAATTTAAAAAAGTGGAAGAGGATAACGCACCAGCCAATCAGCTCCTAACTGTAATCTTTCAAACATGTAATGATTGGCTGGTGCGTTACCACCTTCCACTTATCATTGCTTTATCACTTCTCCAGGCTTAATACATCTGCCCCATGTTTGATAACCTCTGCTATAGACCTTGATTTAATAAGAGCAATATACAATAGATTTAAACGTGTGAGTATTGTTCCAATGTAATGCAGGGAAGTGTGTAGGAAAAGTATTATTAGGAGCAGTGGTGCAAGTACAATTTATTTCTTAGTGGTACTGATAGTAAAAATGGGCGTGGTCACGTGTCATGAGGGGGCATGGTCACACAAAACTAGGGGAGTGGCTACATGACAATAGGGTCATGGCCACATTATGCCACACACCGTAATGCTGCTTATATGCCACACACCATAATGCCCATTACACAGTATGCCACACACCGTAATGCATATTACACATTATGCCACACACAATAATGCCCATTACAAAGTATGCCACACACCGTAATGCATATTACACATTATGCCACACACCATAATGCCCATTACAAAGTATGCCACACACCGTAATGCATATTACACATTATGCCACACACCGTAATGCATATTACACATTATGCCACACACCGTAATGCCCATTACACATTATGCCACACACCATAATGCCCATTACACATTATGCCACACACCATAATGCCTATTATACATTATGGAACACACTGTAATGCCTATTATATATTATACCATACACCGTAATGCCTATTACATATTATGCCACTGACATCATTTTACAAACATGCCCCTTATAAATTATGCCACAGCGTTGGGCTGGTGGTACTGAGTACCACCACCATATTTCTTAATGGTACGCCATACCACTCCGTATCACCCTACTTTCAGCACTGATTAAGAGTCATGTTTATCTGTGCAAGCGACGGCCTGTAAAAGTAATGTTATTTGCATTGCTAAACATTCCAATCATCAAGTACTTCCTAACTCTCCGAACATGCCAATAAGTAACAATCACACACACACACACACACACACACACACACACGTCACATTACATAACATGCTGGGAAAGCATTCAAGTGATAAACAAAATTGATAAAAGTTGTGGTGAAGTTTGTGCAATGCGGCTGATTCTCTGCTGTTACTGTATGTATCATATGGCAGCAGGAGGCTGTATATACACTGCTCAAAAAAATAAAGGGAACACTAAAATAACACATCCTAGATCTGAATGAATGAAATATTCTTATTAAATACTTTGTTCTTTACATAGTTGAATGTGCTGACAACAAAATCACACAAAAATTATCAATGGAAATCACATTTATTAACCCATGGAGGTCTGGATTTGGAGTCGCACTCAAAATTAAAGTGGAAAAACACACTACAGGCTGATCCAACTTTGATGTAATGTCCTTAAAACAAGTCAAAATGAGGCTCAGTAGTGTGTGTGGCCTCCACACCTCTGCCTCTGTCTCCTTGATTCCCGCAACGATGATCGGCGCTGCCAGCAGCTCCTATAGACAAAGCTCTCCTGCGCTACGGCTGGCAGCTTCGGGCACCCGGCATCAGGTTAAGCGGTAGGACCGGCAGTGGTGGCAGGCACTAAACAGCAATGCACAAAGGGGACGCTGTCTGCCGTAATGTGTAAAAAGGGGACGCTGCCTGCCGTAATGTGTAAAAAGGGGCTCTACCTGGTGTAGTGGCGCTACTGTGCGGCTTAATTTGAATAATGGAGACTACTGTGCACCATTATGAATTGGTATTATTTTGTGGCCACACCCCTTTCCCAAGAAGCCACGCCCATATATTTTTTGCTTGCGCCTGCGGCGCGTACTGCCGCCGGTTTACATTAAGGGGGGGGGGCGCCGATGCCGTCTCTTGCACACAGCGCTAAAATGTCTAGTTACGGCACTGAGATCAGCCACACAGACATAAAAGAAAACCTCAAGCACACAGAAAGCATAATGCAGGATTGGTGTAGGCATTCTGAGTAATAACTTCCAAGGGTTGTGTATTCCACCTTCACAAGGTACCAGGTGCGGCAGCCATCTTGGGCGCACAGCCTAGGAATACCCAGGGTGGAACAGTCTACCCCTAGAAGAGATGACACAAAATGGGGAGATTGCAGAGTCCTAAAGTTCAGAGTAGGGTTCCAACAAAACCATCAGGTCCATGTATATTCATCCCATCCACAAGCGTACCAGATAAGGCAGCCATGTTGGGTGCACTATAAAAGTTACTCTGTGGGAGATGAGCCATACAAGGGCCAAATGCATGTATGGGAAAACTGACACGTGTGTAGTAGTATGCTATACCCTGCATGGAAAGATCCAAATGAAGCACACCCTGCCCACGGAGGAGCCACCTGAGGCAGCCATGTGGGGCGCACTGCGTAGGTTGCAGCAGGCAGGGTGTGCAATCAGTGGAGGTACACATTACAGGACTAGCACACAGTGGTATGATACAACTCGCTATTTGCGTTCGCACAAAGAGATGCGTCCCATGCAGAATCCGCCAAAATCTCTCTTTGCCTGACTTTGGTGCACCCAGCCTGTCAGAGGACTAAATATGAGATATCCTCACTTTGTAAGTTCACAGAACATTCCCCCCCCCCCCCCCCCTCCCCCAAGTGTAGCCTTCTCTGATGTATAACCACCTCTGCAGGTAGCACATGGCAGCCCCAGGCTTATCTCAGTCAGCAAGGTGCGCTGTTCCCTTAGAGGAAAAACGGGCAGAAATCAGGCTCTGGGCTCCCAGCCAACCTTCATCAGAGCAGCCTATAAATACAGGGAGGGACGGAGGAGAAGCATGGACTGTGGAGAGCCTCTCACTGCTCACCATGGGGAGAAGCTGGAGTCTGCTCATCCTGGTGGTCCTCATGTCTGCCACAGTCTACATGCAAGGTAAGTCCTGGCTAACCTCCGGTGTGACCAATTCTCAGCCCCAGTGTGACGGCAGACTGTGATACCCATAGGGCTACTTCATATACAATCACTGGCTGCTGCACGCTCTTATATATCACTGAAAATCAAACAATGTAATCGGTAAGTTCTAAAGCATATTCCTATCTGAGCTGATGTTATCAGATTAATGGGAACTATTCAGAAAATGTACGGACACTGAGGTAGAGATTCAATCGGGCACAGAAATTTACCACTGCTTATTGATCAGAGCTATCCAACTGGCCCCAAAAGCTGACACTCATCTGGGATTCTTTATCACCTGCCTGAAGCAGGTGGAAAAAAATCCCCGATACTGTATCTGCCCAGTTTTTTCACGGCCGTGATCGCAAAATCACATCGGTCCATGAATTTATCACAAATGTGTTTTCACAACAAAAAAAATTTGAGCAAAAATAAAAAAACGGGGATTAATTATATTGCATGGGGAAAAATATTGCAAAAAAAAAAATACTTTTTCATGGCCAATTTTTTTTTTTTTTTTGTGGGGGGGCTGATTGAATTCTCCCTTAGTATAAACCAACATATTTCAGGGGTACTCAGTATATATTAACACACTAGTTACCGGCCCGTCAAAATGACAGAACGACATACAGTAACAGTAATGTCAGCGCCAGCAGCTGCATACAGCCAAACGGAGCAGCATTTGAATTGCTCCGTCAGGCTGCCATCTAGTGGCCACCGTTGTGCAAAACACTTGAATTCCCCCCGTAGAAGTGAGGAACAGCTTTAGACTTTTATTATATACATCTTCTATGCATGTACTGTACTTTTATCTTCCTTCCCTCCCTCCAGAACATGTTCTGTCACATTCATACTCAGCACATCCAGCCCCCTAAAATACTTCTGAACTTAGAGGGGTCTATTTATTTACTCAGCCAACCAATCAGCTCCTAACTGTCATTTTTCTCAGCTTGTGATATGGCAGTTAGGAGCTGATTGGCTGGTACTTTATCTTCATCCACTTTATCTCCATCCAAGGATTAGTAAATAAACCACTTAATTTGTTATCTCTGTCCTGTTCCCTGATCGCGCAGCGCCGTTACCTCTGTCCTGTTCCCTGATCGCGCAGCGCCGTTACCTCTGTCCTGTTCCCTGATCGCGCAGCGCCGTTACCTCTGTCCTGTTCCCTGATCGCGCAGCACCGTTACCTCTGTCCAGTTCCCTGATCACGCAGCGCCGTTACCTCTGTCCTGTTCCCTGATCGCGCAGCGCCGTTACCTCTGTCCTGTTCCATAATCGCGCAGCGCCGTTACCTCTGTCCTGTTCCCTGATCGCGCAGCGCCGTTACCTCTGTCCTGTTCCCTGATCGCACAGCGCCGTTACCTCTGTCCTGTTCCCTGATTGCGCAGCGCCGTTACCTCTGTCCTGTTCCCTGATTGCGCAGCGCCGTTACCTCTGTCCTGTTCCCTGATCGCGCAGCACCGTTACCTCTGTCCAGTTCCCTGATCACGCAGCGCCGTTACCTCTGTCCTGTTCCCTGATCGCGCAGCGCCGTTACCTCTGTCCTGTTCCATAATCGCGCAGCGCCGTTACCTCTGTCCTGTTCCCTGATCGCGCAGCGCCGTTACCTCTGTCCTGTTCCCTGATCGCACAGCGCCGTTACCTCTGTCCTGTTCCCTGATTGCGCAGCGCCGTTACCTCTGTCCTGTTCCCTGATTGCGCAGCGCCGTTACCTCTGTCCTGTTCCATAATCGCGCAGTGCCGTTACTTCTGTCCTGTTCCCTGATCGCGCAGCGCCGTTACATCTGTCCTGTTCCCTGATCGCGCAGCGCCGTTACATCTGTCCTGTTCCCTGATCGCGCAGTGCCGTTATCTCTGTCCTGTTCCCTGATCGCGCAGCGCCGTTACCTCTGTCCTGTTCCCTGATCGTGCAGCGCCGTTATCTTTGTCCTGTTCCCTGATTGCGCAGTGCCGTTACCTCTGTCCTGTTCCCTGATTGCGCAGCGCCGTTAACTCTGTCCTGTTCCCTGATCGCGCAGCGCCGTTACCTCTGTCCTGTTCCCTGATCGCGCAGCGCCGTTACCTCTGTCCTGTTCCCTGATTGCGCAGTGCCGTTACCTCTGTCCTGTTCCCTGATCGCGCAGCGCCGTTACCTCTGTCCTGTTCCCTGATTGCGCAGTGCCGTTACCTCTGTCCTGTTCCCTGATCGCGCAGCGCCGTTACCTCTGTCCTGTTCCCTGATCGCGCAGCGCCGTTACCTCTGTCCTGTTCCCTGATTGCGCCGCGCCGTTACCTCTGTCCTGTTCCCTGATTGCGCAGCGCCGTTACCTCTGTCCTGTTCCATGATCGTGCAGCGCCGTTACCTCTGTCCTGTTCCCTGATCGCGCAGCGCCGTTACCTCTGTCCTGTTCCCTGATCGCGCAGCGCCGTTACCTCTGTCCTGTTCCCTGATCGCGCAGCGCCGTTATCTCTGTCCTGTTCCCTGATCGCGCAGCGCCGTTACCTCTGTCCTGTTCCCTGATCGCGCAGCGCCGTTACCTCTGTCCTGTTCCCTGATTGCACAGCGCCGTTACCTCTGTCCTGTTCCCTGATTGCGCAGCGCCGTTACCTCTGTCCTGTTCCCTGATTGCGCAGCGCCGTTACCTCTGTCCTGTTCCATGATTGCGCAGTGCCGTTACTTCTGTCCTGTTCCCTGATCGCGCAGCGCCGTTACATCTGTCCTGTTCCCTGATCGCGCAGCGCCGTTATCTCTGTCCTGTTCCCTGATCGCGCAGCGCCGTTATCTCTGTCCTGTTCCCTGATCGCGCAGCGCCGTTACCTCTGTCCTGTTCCCTGATCGTGCAGCGCCGTTATCTCTGTCCTGTTCCCTGATTGCGCAGCGCCGTTACCTCTGTCCTGTTCCATGATCGTGCAGCGCCGTTATCTCTGTCCTGTTCCCTGATCGCGCAGCGCCGTTACCTCTGTCCTGTTCCCTGATCGCGCAGCGCCGTTACCTCTGTCCTGTTCCCTGATCGCGCAGCGCCGTTACCTCTGTCCTGTTCCCTGATAGCGCAGCGCCGTTACCTCTGTCCTGTTCCATGATCGTGCAGTGCCGTTACCTCTGTCCTGTTACCTGATCGCGCAGCGCCGTTATCTCTGTCCTGTTCCCTGATTGCGCAGCGCCGTTACCTCTGTCCTGTTCCATGATCGTGCAGCGCCGTTATCTCTGTCCTGTTCCCTGATCGCGCAGCGCCGTTATCTCTGTCCTGTTCCCTGATCGCGCAGCACCGTTACCTCTGTCCTGTTCCCTGATTGCGCAGCGCCGTTACCTCTGTCCTGTTCCCTGATCGCGCAGCGCCGTTACCTCTGTCCTATTCCCTGATCGCGCAGCGCCGTTACCTCTGTCCTGTTCCCTGATCGCGCAGCGCCGTTACCTCTGTCCTGTTCCATGATCGCGCAGCGCCGTTACCTCTGTCCTGTTCCCTGATCGCGCAGCGCCGTTACCTCTGTCCTGTTCCCTGATCGCGCAGTGCCGTTACCTCTGTCCTGTTCCCTGATCGCGCAGCGCCGTTACCTCTGTCCTGTTCCCTGATCGCGCAGCGCCGTTACCTCCGTCCTGTTCCCTGATCGCGCAGCGCCGTTATCTCTGTCCTGTTCCCTGATCGCGCAGCGCCGTTACCTCTATCCTGTTCCCTGATCGCGCAGTGCCGTTACCTCTGTCCTGTTCCCTGATCGCGCAGCGCCGTTACCTCTGTCCTGTTCCCTGATTGCGCAGTGCCGTTACCTCTGTCCTGTTCCCTGATTGCGCAGTGCCGTTACCTCTGTCCTGTTCCCTGATCGCGCAGCGCCGTTACCTCTGTCCTGTTCCCTGATTGCGCAGTGCCGTTACCTCTGTCCTGTTCCCTGATTGCGCAGTGCCGTTACCTCTGTCCTGTTCCCTGATCGCGCAGCGCCGTTACCTCTGTCCTGTTCCCTGATCGCGCAGTGCCGTTATTTGGATTAAATTTAGAACTTATTTGTTTCTGTTTGGTTGCTACTATCGTCCTTTTTGTACAGACGTGATTCCATTGCACATCATGTAATAAACATGCTACAGGTCTGTATCACATGTAGGCTGCAATCTGCATACATGTGTCTACTGTACACGGCTTATCTAATATAGGGGGTCATTCTGACCCGATCGCACGCTGTAGTTTATCGCAGCGGTGCGATCGGGTCAGAACTGCGCATGCCAGACGGCAGAAGGCCGTCGGGTCTCTACGATCAAGCAGAGGCTGTCGCTGGGCGGGATGGAGGGGGGGGGGCGGAGCAGTGGTGTTTGGCCGCCGCTTCGTGGCCGCGGTCCAGCCAACGCAGGAGTAGGCGGACCGAATGGGGGGCGGGCTGCAGCGGCTGCGTGACGTCACACGCAGTTGCTGAGGGCCGGGGAACGATGAGTAGCTAAAGCTGCGCTGGCTGGAAGCTACTCTTGAAGTGCAAAGGCACCGCTGCTGTGCGATGCCTTTGCACTTCTGCGTGGGGGGGGGGCGGTACTGAAATGCGGGGCGGACTAGCCCTGTGCTGGACGTACCCCCGCATGTCAGTGTGAATTATCGTAGCTGTGCTAATTTAGCACAGCTACGATCATCTCGGAATGACCCCCATAGTCCCTCCAGTAACCTGCTAGTAATGCGCAGTGACACTGTATTGTACATAACTGAATAGGCGCGTGCATGAAGGTCATGACCTGGGATCACTATAACATCAATGTCACTGTAAACGTTGGAAGACTGTTTACTGATATATTTTGTGGATAAAAGTGCTCTGTCCTGTTCTTATGTTCTAATCATTTCTCTTTAACGGTGGATATCTGAGATTCTTCTAAACGTACCACGCAGTAACCCCTTCATCCTCACGCCTCTACAGCTGTCTGACCGGGTCACGTTTGGCTTCTCAGTTAGGTGCACTGTACATAGGGGGTCATTCAGACCTGATCGCACGCTAGGTTTTTTTTGCTGCGCTGCGATCAGGTCAGAACTGCGCATGCACCGCAATGCGCAGGCGCTTTGTACGGGTACAATGCGGATCGTTGCTGAGCTATGGATTTAATGAAGAATCCATTCGCACGGCCGATCGCAAGGAGACTGACAGGAAGAGGGCGTTTGTGGGTGGCAACTGACCGTTTTCTGGGAGTGTTTGGAAATACGCAGGCATGTCCAGGTGTTTGCAGGGCGGGTGTCTGACGACAATTCTGGGGATGGGCATGCTGAAGTGATCGCTGCGGCTTTGTAAGTTCTGGGCAACTCAGAAACTGCACAAACCTTTTTTGTACCGCTCGGCTGCGCATGCGTTCGCACACTTGCAAAGCGAACATACACTCCCCTATGGGCGGCGACTATCTGATCGCAGGGCTGCAATAAATAGCTAGTGAGCGATCAGGTCTGGATTAGGCCCATAGTACATTTGGGATTGGTGTAGAGAGAGAAAAGTACATTTGTCCCCTAAATATACAGTAGCTGAGAGGTTTCTGTTCTCTCCATGCAGGAACTGACACCAGATCATTCACACCACTACTGTACATGTAATAACTAGAGATGAGCGGGTTCGGTTTCTCTGAATCCGAACCCGCCAGAACTTCATGTTTTTTTTCACGGGTCCGAGCGACTCGGATCTTCCCGCCTTGCTCGGTTAACCCGAGCGCGCCCGAACGTCATCATGACGCTGTCGGATTCTCGCGAGGCTCGGATTCTATCGCGAGACTCGGATTCTATATAAGGAGCCGCGCGTCGCCGCCATTTTCACACGTGCATTGAGATTGATAGGGAGAGGACGTGGCTGGCGTCCTCTCCGTTTAGAATTAGAATAGATTAGAGAGACACTTGATTTACTAATTTTGGGGAGCATTAGGAGTACTCAGTAGTGTACAGTGCAGAGTTTTGCTGATAGTGACCAGTGACCACCACTTTTATTTATAATCCGTTCTCTGCCTGAAAAAAGCGATACACAGCACACAGTGACTCAGTCACATACCATATCTGTGTGCACTGCTCAGGCTCAGGCCAGTGTGCTGCATCATCTATTATCTATATATAATATTATATATATCTGTCTGACTGCTCAGCTCACACAGCTTATAATTGTGGGGGAGACTGGGGAGCACTACTGCAGTGCCAGTTATAGGTTATAGCAGGAGCCAGGAGTACATAATATAATCCGTTCTCTGCCTGAAAAAAGCGATACACAGCACACAGTGACTCAGTCACATACCATATCTGTGTGCACTGCTCAGGCTCAGGCCAGTGTGCTGCATCATCTATTATCTATATATAATATTATATATCTGTCTGACTGCTCAGCTCACACAGCTTATAATTGTGGGGGAGACTGGGGAGCACTACTGCAGTGCCAGTTATAGGTTATAGCAGGAGCCAGGAGTACATAATATATTATATAGTGAGTGACCACCAGACACACAGTGCAGTTTATTTAATATATCCGTTCTCTGCCTGAAAAAAGCGATACACACAGTGACTCAGTCAGTCACATACCATATCTGTGTGCACTGCTCAGGCTCAGGCCAGTGTGCTGCATCATCTATATATATTATATATCTGTCTGACTGCTCAGCTCACACAGCTTATAATTGTGGGGGAGACTGGGGAGCACTACTGCAGTGCCAGTTATAGGTTATAGCAGGAGCCAGGAGTACATAATATTATATTAAAATTAAACAGTGCACACTTTTGCTGCAGGAGTGCCACTGCCAGTGTGACTAGTGACCAGTGACCTGACCACCAGTATATAATATTAGTAGTATACTATCTCTTTATCAACCAGTCTATATATTAGCAGCAGACACAGTACAGTGCGGTAGTTCACGGCTGTGGCTACCTCTGTGTCGGCACTCGGCAGCCCGTCCATAATTGTATATACCACCTAACCGTGGTTTTTTTTTCTTTCTTTATACATACATACTAGTTACGAGTATACTATCTCTTTATCAACCAGTCTATATATTAGCAGCAGACACAGTACAGTGCGGTAGTTCACGGCTGTGGCTACCTCTGTGTCTGCACTCGGCAGCCCGTCCATAATTGTATATACCACCTAACCGTGGTTTTTTTTTCTTTCTTTATACATACATACTAGTTACGAGTATACTATCTCTTTATCAACCAGTCTATATATTAGCAGCAGACACAGTACAGTGCGGTAGTTCACGGCTGTGGCTACCTCTGTGTCGGCACTCGGCAGCCCGTCCATAATTGTATATACCACCTAACCGTGGTTTTTTTTTCATTCTTTATACATACATACTAGTTACGAGTATACTATCTCTTTATCAACCAGTCTATATTAGCAGCAGACACAGTACAGTGCGGTAGTTCACGGCTGTGGCTACCTCTGTGTCGGCACTCGGCAGCCCGTCCATAATTGTATATACCACCTAACCGTGGTTTTTCTTTCTTTCTTTATACATACATACTAGTTACGAGTATACTATCTCTTTATCAACCAGTCTATATATTAGCAGCAGACACAGTACAGTGCGGTAGTTCACGGCTGTGGCTACCTCTGTGTCGGCACTCGGCAGCCCGTCCATAATTGTATATACCACCTAACCGTGGTTTTTTTTTCTTTCTTTATACATACATACTAGTTACGAGTATACTATCTCTTTATCAACCAGTCTATATATTAGCAGCAGACACAGTACAGTGCGGTAGTTCACGGCTGTGGCTACCTCTGTGTCGGCACTCGGCAGCCCGTCCATAATTGTATATACCACCTAACCGTGGTTTTTTTTTCTTTCTTTATACATACATACTAGTTACGAGTATACTATCTCTTTATCAACCAGTCTATATATTAGCAGCAGACACAGTACAGTGCGGTAGTTCACGGCTGTGGCTACCTCTGTGTCGGCACTCGGCAGCCCGTCCATAATTGTATATACCACCTAACCGTGGTTTTTTTTTCTTTCTTTATACATACATACTAGTTACGAGTATACTATCTCTTTATCAACCAGTCTATATATTAGCAGCAGACACAGTACAGTGCGGTAGTTCACGGCTGTGGCTACCTCTGTGTCGGCACTCGGCAGCCCGTCCATAATTGTATATACCACCTAACCGTGGTTTTTTTTTCTTTCTTTATACATACATACTAGTTACGAGTATACTATCTCTTTATCAACCAGTCTATATATTAGCAGCAGACACAGTACAGTGCGGTAGTTCACGGCTGTGGCTACCTCTGTGTTGGCACTCGGCAGCCCGTCCATAATTGTATATACCACCTAACCGTGGGTTTTTTTTCTTTCTTTATACATACATACTAGTTACGAGTATACTATCTCTTTATCAACCAGTCTATATATTAGCAGCAGACACAGTACAGTGCGGTAGTTCATGGCTGTGGCTACCTCTGTGTCGGCACTCGGCAGCCCGTCCATAATTGTATATACCACCTAACCGTGGTTTTTTTTTCTTTCTTTATACATACATACTAGTTACGAGTATACTATCTCTTTATCAACCAGTCTATATATTAGCAGCAGACACAGTACAGTGCGGTAGTTCACGGCTGTGGCTACCTCTGTGTCGGCACTCGGCAGCCCGTCCATAATTGTATATACCACCTAACCGTGGTTTTTTTTTCTTTCTTTATACATACATACTAGTTACGAGTATACTATCTCTTTATCAACCAGTCTATATATTAGCAGCAGACACAGTACAGTGCGGTAGTTCACGGCTGTGGCTACCTCTGTGTCGGCACTCGGCAGCCCGTCCATAATTGTATATACCACCTAACCGTGGTTTTTTTTTCTTTCTTTATACATACATACTAGTTACGAGTATACTATCTCTTTATCAACCAGTCTATATATTAGCAGCAGACACAGTACAGTGCGGTAGTTCACGGCTGTGGCTACCTCTGTGTCGGCACTCGGCAGCCCGTCCATAATTGTATATACCACCTAACCGTGGTTTTTTTTTCTTTCTTTATACATACATACTAGTTACGAGTATACCATCTCTTTATCAACCAGTCTATATATTAGCAGCAGACACAGTACAGTGCGGTAGTTCACGGCTGTGGCTACCTCTGTGTCGGCACTCGGCAGCCCGTCCATAATTGTATACTAGTATCCAATCCATCCATCTCCATTGTTTACCTGAGGTGCCTTTTAGTTGTGCCTATTAAAATATGGAGAACAAAAATGTTGAGGTTCCAAAATTAGGGAAAGATCAAGATCCACTTCCACCTCGTGCTGAAGCTGCTGCCACTAGTCATGGCCGAGACGATGAAATGCCAGCAACGTCGTCTGCCAAGGCCGATGCCCAATGGCATAGTACAGAGCATGTCAAAACCAAAACACCAAATATCAGTAAAAAAAGGACTCCAAAACCTAAAATAAAATTGTCGGAGGAGAAGCGTAAACTTGCCAATATGCCATTTACCACACGGAGTGGCAAGGAACGGCTGAGGCCCTGGCCTATGTTCATGGCTAGTGGTTCAGCTTCACATGAGGATGGAAGCACTCAGCCTCTCGCTAGAAAACTGAAAAGACTCAAGCTGGCAAAAGCACCGCAAAGAACTGTGCGTTCTTTGAAATCCCAAATCCACAAGAAGAGTCCAATTGTGTCGGTTGCGATGCCTGACCTTCCCAACACTGGACGTGAAGAGCATGCGCCTTCCACCATTTGCACGCCCCCTGCAAGTGCTGGAAGGAGCACCCGCAGTCCAGTTCCTGATAGTCAGATTGAAGATGTCAGTGTTGAAGTACACCAGGATGAGGAGGATATGGGTGTTGCTGGCGCTGGGGAGGAAATTGACCAGGAGGATTCTGATGGTGAGGTGGTTTGTTTAAGTCAGGCACCCGGGGAGACACCTGTTGTCTGTGGGGGGAATATGGCCGTTGACATGCCAGGTGAAAATACCAAAAAAATCAGCTCTTCGGTGTGGAGGTATTTCACCAGAAATGCGGACAACAGGTGTCAAGCCGTGTGTTCCCTTTGTCAAGCTGTAATAAGTAGGGGTAAGGACGTTAACCACCTCGGAACATCCTCCCTTATACGTCACCTGCAGCGCATTCATAATAAGTCAGTGACAAGTTCAAAAACTTTGGGTGACAGCGGAAGCAGTCCACTGACCAGTAAATCCCTTCCTCTTGTAACCAAGCTCACGCAAACCACCCCACCAACTCCCTCAGTGTCAATTTCCTCCTTCCCCAGGAATGCCAATAGTCCTGCAGGCCATGTCACTGGCAATTCTGACGAGTCCTCTCCTGCCTGGGATTCCTCCGATGCATCCTTGCGTGTAACGCCTACTGCTGCTGGCGCTGCTGTTGTTGCCGCTGGGAGTCGATGGTCATCCCAGAGGGGAAGTCGTAAGCCCACTTGTACTACTTCCAGTAAGCAATTGACTGTTCAACAGTCCTTTGCGAGGAAGATGAAATATCACAGCAGTCATCCTACTGCAAAGCGGATAACTGAGTCCTTGACAACTATGTTGGTGTTAGACGTGCGTCCGGTATCCGCCGTTAGTTCACAGGGAACTAGACAATTTATTGAGGCAGTGTGCCCCCGTTACCAAATACCATCTAGGTTCCACTTCTCTAGGCAGGCGATACCGAGAATGTACACGGACGTCAGAAAAAGACTCACCAGTGTCCTAAAAAATGCAGTTGTACCCAATGTCCACTTAACCACGGACATGTGGACAAGTGGAGCAGGGCAGGGTCAGGACTATATGACTGTGACAGCCCACTGGGTAGATGTATGGACTCCCGCCGCAAGAACAGCAGCGGCGGCACCAGTAGCAGCATCTCGCAAACGCCAACTCTTTCCTAGGCAGGCTACGCTTTGTATCACCGCTTTCCAGAATACGCACACAGCTGAAAACCTCTTACGGCAACTGAGGAAGATCATCGCGGAATGGCTTACCCCAATTGGACTCTCCTGTGGATTTGTGGCATCGGACAACGCCAGCAATATTGTGTGTGCATTAAATATGGGCAAATTCCAGCACGTCCCATGTTTTGCACATACCTTGAATTTGGTGGTGCAGAATTTTTTAAAAAACGACAGGGGCGTGCAAGAGATGCTGTCGGTGGCCAGAAAAATTGCGGGACACTTTCGGCGTACAGGCACCACGTACAGAAGACTGGAGCACCACCAAAAACTACTGAACCTGCCCTGCCATCATCTGAAGCAAGAAGTGGTAACGAGGTGGAATTCAACCCTCTATATGCTTCAGAGGTTGGAGGAGCAGCAAAAGGCCATTCAAGCCTATACAATTGAGCACGATATAGGAGGTGGAATGCACCTGTCTCAAGTGCAGTGGAGAATGATTTCAACGTTGTGCAAGGTTCTGATGCCCTTTGAACTTGCCACACGTGAAGTCAGTTCAGACACTGCCAGCCTGAGTCAGGTCATTCCCCTCATCAGGCTTTTGCAGAAGAAGCTGGAGACATTGAAGGAGGAGCTAACACGGAGCGATTCCGCTAGGCATGTGGGACTTGTGGATGCAGCCCTTAATTCGCTTAACAAGGATTCACGGGTGGTCAATCTGTTGAAATCAGAGCACTACATTTTGGCCACCGTGCTCGATCCTAGATTTAAAGCCTACCTTGGATCTCTCTTTCCGGCAGACACAAGTCTGCTGGGGTTGAAAGACCTGCTGGTGACAAAATTGTCAAGTCAAGCGGAACGCGACCTGTCAACATCTCCTCCTTCACATTCTCCCGCAACTGGGGGTGCGAGGAAAAGGCTCAGAATTCCGAGCCCACCCGCTGGCGGTGATGCAGGGCAGTCTGGAGCGACTGCTGATGCTGACATCTGGTCCGGACTGAAGGACCTGACAACGATTACGGACATGTCGTCTACTGTCACTGCATATGATTCTCTCAACATTGATAGAATGGTGGAGGATTATATGAGTGACCGCATCCAAGTAGGCACGTCACACAGTCCGTACTTATACTGGCAGGAAAAAGAGGCAATTTGGAGGCCCTTGCACAAACTGGCTTTATTCTACCTAAGTTGCCCTCCCACAAGTGTGTACTCCGAAAGAGTGTTTAGTGCCGCCGCTCACCTTGTCAGCAATCGGCGTACGAGGTTACATCCAGAAAATGTGGAGAAGATGATGTTCATTAAAATGAATTATAATCAATTCCTCCGCGGACACATTGACCAGCAGCAATTGCCTCCACAAAGTACACAGGGAGCTGAGATGGTGGATTCCAGTGGGGACGAATTGATAATCTGTGAGGAGGGGGATGTACACGGTGATATATCGGAGGGTGAAGATGAGGTGGACATCTTGCCTCTGTAGAGCCAGTTTGTGCAAGGAGAGATTAATTGCTTCTTTTTTGGGGGGGGGTCCAAACCAACCCGTCATATCAGTCACAGTCGTGTGGCAGACCCTGTCACTGAAATGATGGGTTGGTTAAAGTGTGCATGTCCTGTTTTGTTTATACAACATAAGGGTGGGTGGGAGGGCCCAAGGACAATTCCATCTTGCACCTCTTTTTTCTTTTCTTTTTCTTTGCATCATGTGCTGATTGGGGAGGGTTTTTTGGAAGGGACATCCTGCGTGACACTGCAGTGCCACTCCTAGATGGGCCCGGTGTTTGTGTCGGCCACTAGGGTCGCTAATCTTACTCACACAGCTACCTCATTGCGCCTCTTTTTTTCTTTGCGTCATGTGCTGTTTGGGGAGGGTTTTTTGGAAGGGACATCCTGCGTGACACTGCAGTGCCACTCCTAGATGGGCCCGGTGTTTGTGTCGGCCACTAGGGTCGCTAATCTTACTCACACAGTCAGCTACCTCATTGCGCCTCTTTTTTTCTTTGCGTCATGTGCTGTTTGGGGAGGGTTTTTTGGAAGGGCCATCCTGCGTGACACTGCAGTGCCACTCCTAGATGGGCCCGGTGTTTGTGTCGGCCACTAGGGTCGCTAATCTTACTCACACAGCTACCTCATTGCGCCTCTTTTTTTCTTTGCGTCATGTGCTGTTTGGGGAGGGTTTTTTGGAAGGGCCATCCTGCGTGACACTGCAGTGCCACTCCTAGATGGGCCCGGTGTTTGTGTCGGCCACTAGGGTCGCTAATCTTACTCACACAGCTACCTCATTGCGCCTCTTTTTTTCTTTGCGTCATGTGCTGTTTGGGGAGGGTTTTTTGGAAGGGACATCCTGCGTGACACTGCAGTGCCACTCCTAGATGGGCCCGGTGTTTGTGTCGGCCACTAGGGTCGCTTATCTTACTCACACAGCGACCTCGGTGCAAATTTTAGGACTAAAAATAATATTGTGAGGTGTGAGGTATTCAGAATAGACTGAAAATGAGTGTAAATTATGGTTTTTGAGGTTAATAATACTTTGGGATCAAAATGACCCCCAAATTCTATGATTTAAGCTGTTTTTTAGTGTTTTTGGAAAAAAACACCCGAATCCAAAACACACCCGAATCCGACAAAAAAAATTCGGTGAGGTTTTGCCAAAACGCGTTCGAACCCAAAACACGGCCGCGGAACCGAACCCAAAACCAAAACACAAAACCCGAAAAATTTCAGGCGCTCATCTCTAGTAATAACCAGAATAATGAGGTGCTGAGGAAGTTAACAACATGTAAAAGCAACAGAAAAATAAAATTATATATATATATATATATATATATATATTACCAGAGTCTTTGCTGGTGATGTGAACGGAATCGGGTAATTTATTGCTACTGTGTGTGCGACAATCCCTCACGCTGCGTGTCCTGTACGCACATAGACGCTGTTTTTACGCATTGCTGCTTTAGTGGAACCCATCCCCAGAGTTGTGTCACAGCCCTTGCACATTCTGCGCACGGATGTACACAAGGGGAGGGGCTTTGTAGCGCCATCTGCATAAAGTTGCACACTTGTAATGAAGCTACATCTGACGCAATATCAGGCCCACATTGTAATAAATTCTTCCACACAGACAGCACCCACATGGCAAGGAACACTCGGAAAGGTCTAGTCACTATGAGTGCCAGTTCCCATAAAGACAATTGAGCTTTGCCATAGACACCTACGTGGTGACTGCGACATGAGACACAATGACGGGCGCTGTGGGAGTAATCAGTGTTCCTTCCAATAATAGTAAATATCCCAATCAGCTCCTAATACTGACCCAAATGTATTAAGCCTTAAAAAGTGGAGAGTGATAAAGAGTGATACAGGATCAGCCAATCAGCTCCCAGCTGTCATGTCACAAGCTGTGTTTGAAAAATGACACTTAGGAGCTGATTTGTTGGTACTTTACCACTCTCCATTTAAGACATTTGGGCCACTACATCATATTTCAGTCAATTATTTCTAATCAACAGTGGCCCACAACTGCGGTCTGTGCAGCCTCCACAGCACTCATTATCAGGGGATCTGCCCAATTATTATTTAATCAGATTTTAATTGTGTGCAATCTGGTTGGCATCAGTGTTTGATTCATGTCAACCCCACATCACCACCAAAACCGCATTCAGCCATTATGTCAAACAGACCTGTGAAATATGACTGTACAGCAGGAGGTCACATGACTTCAGAGTGTGTCCAAATGTACAGGGCCAGATTACGGTTTATGGTGGCCCCAGGGCACCTAATGTATGGGGGGCACCTACTAATAAAACTGTCAATAGGATTACTGGCGGTGGTGTTAAAAATGATAATATGCAAATACTCCCAGCACCACAAATGTGCCAAACACCCTGCAGTGTCCCCTGTTCACATCATACCACAGTGCCCCCCTAAGAAGGTAATGTAAGTGTGTGTGGGGGCCTCTTTTTGTGTGGGGGCCCCTTAGTGTGTGTAAGGGGCCCCCAGTTTGTGCGGGGGTCTCTCAGTGTGTGTGGTGGCCCCTCAGTGTGTGCGGGGATCCCCAGTGTGCGGGGGGTCCCCCAGTGTGTGCGAGGGCCCCTCATTGTGTGCGCAGGGGCCTTCCAGTGTGTGTTGGGGGGGTCCCCAGTGTGTGTGGTGGCCCCTCAATGTGTGTGGGGCCCCCAGTGTGTGTTGGGATCCCCTAGTGTCTATGAGCAATCACCATACAGGCCAATACTCTCCTTTGCATCATTCTTTGGGCTGTAGATGTTGTCACAAAGACGGTAGAGCAGCCAGCTGTGGCAGACGTCCTGGTTTGGTGTACGGTGATTCATTACAATGTTTTTCCACTGTGGACCCTAGCCGTCTTTCTCTGATAATATAAACCAACACTCAGAGGAACAATCCTCCCAACGTCACCCGTCGCACATTGGCCCTCATTCCGAGTTGTTCGCTCTCTAGCAGATTTTAGCAGCATTGCACACGCTAGGCCGCCGCCCTCTGGGAGTGTATCTTAGCTTAGCAGAATTGCGAACGAAGGATTAGCAGAATTGCGAATAGAAATTTCTTAGCAGTTTCTGAGTAGCTCGAGACTTACTCCTACACTGCGATCAGCTCAGCCCGTTTCGTTCCTGGTTTGACGTCACAAACACGCCCTGCGTTCGGCCAGCCACTCCCCCGTTTCTCCAGACTCTCCCGTGTTTTATGCTGTCACGCTTGCGTTTTTCCGCACACTCCCAGAAAACGGTCAGTTTCCGCCCAGAAACACCCACTTCCTGTCAATCACACTCCGATCACTTCAACGATGAAAATTCTTTGTTCGGACATGAGTAAATCTACTAAGTTTTGTGCTAAAATACTTAGCGCATGCGCATTTTTGCCTTAATCGCTCCGTTGCGAAAATCGTCAACGAGCGATCAACTCGGAATGACCCCCATTAATATCAGTCATACATAACAGCAGTATTACATAACATACATCTCTCGTATCTGAGCACATTACACTTATACACAGAAACATCTCATAAGAAAGGGGACATAAGACAGATACACCCGATCTATACAGCGAGGTTCTGGTGCAGCTTGTAATGCACTCTCGCCCCCAGGAGCTTGCAGTGTAAAACATACGGATTTGGGGGGTCATTCTGAGTTGATCGTAGCTGTGCTAAATTTAACACAGCTACGATCAGGCACTCAGACATGCGGGGGGACGCCCAGCACAGGGCTAGTCCACCCCGCATGTCAGTGCCGGCCTTCCCCTGCAGAAATGCATCGCACAGCTTTTGCATTTGAGGAGTAACTCCTGGCCAGCGCAGCTCCTGCAGTTGGCCGGGAGAACCCCTTCGCTGCCCGGGTCGCAGCGGCTGCGTGTAACGTCATGCAGCCGCCGCGGCCCGTTCCCCCCAACGGTCCGGCCAAGCCTGCGTTGGCCGGACCGCGACCCCTAAAAGGCACAGCGACCACCTCTGCCTATACATCAGGCAGAGTCGATCACTAGGGAGCAACAGCCTTCGGCCATCCAGCAGGCGCCGGCGCAATGCGGCGCCGGCACATGCGCAAATCCAACCCGATCGCTGCGCTTCGATAAACTGCAGTGAGCGATCGGATCGGAATGACCCCCTTGGTCAGACAATATCTTCAAACTTATTAGAAAGTTATATACTGTAAATCCAATTATTACCATGACTGTGGTCCTGTGGTTTCAGTTTGTTTTCCATCTTTCTATTAAAGGAGTTACTGTCTCTTGTGACACAACCACCAAATATAAAGTGTTTTTCTTTTCTTTGGGGAATTTTAGCAAAGAGTCGATCAATTCCTCTAATTAACTAATGTTTAGACTTCAACGATCCCTGGGAGCCCCCATCTGTTCAAATCAGACACCCAGATTGAAGTATGTGGACACTGAACGTCTCCATCCATATCAGTTCCAGTCACAGTATCCCTCTTGAGATTGAGGGCGGTGTTTCCCCAAAAATACATACAAACTATACAGCATATATACACTGATGCTCTACTTTATTAGCGGCAGGGGGCAGTATTGCTCCACTTATGGTTATACCTAATAATAACATGTCTATTTACCCGTTCTCAAGGCCAAATATATTATAAGAACCACCTTTCTATGCATTCAGCAATTATTAATCCCAATAATAATCCACCTGGACGTCAGTCTGAACAGCACCCATGGGAACAGGCGACGAGCTCTCTTCACATCCTACAACACACAAACATGCAGCCTTATAATGACGATCAATGCGGGACAAGGGTCACCGTTAACTGGTTAAAGTGTTTTCATTAGAGTAACATTATTATCTTCAGTTTGCTTGCCTCAGAGGTAATATATATTAAGACGCCTGTAAATCTGATCAGCAGATGACCACTGTCCAGGGACACATGTGTGGGTTGAAATACCAGGTGAGGGATCAGGAACTGAAAAGCTAATATTAGGTACATGCTACAAACCACCTGACATTGGTTTGACTGAAGAGATTCTAGTATTGCAGCAAATTGAAAAAGCAGCGGGGGTTGGGGGAAGTCATAATCATTGGGGATTTTAACTTCCCTGACATAAATTGGAACAATATATAATGTGCTACAACTAAGGGAAAAACATTCTTAAATACTGTATGCTAAGTGACCACTTTTTGTCTCAACTAATCGCGGAGCCTACTAGAAACAGTACAATACTGGACCTAGGAGCTAATTCAGACCTGATCACTGCTGTACCTGATTGACAGGCAGAGGCGGTCGCTGCGCAGGAGGGGGTGGGCCAGGCGGCGTTTTGCCGCCATTTAGGGGGTGTGGTCCAGGCAACGCAGGCATGCCCGGATCGTTGGGGGGACGGGCCGCGGCGGCTGCATGACGTCACACGCAGCCGCTGCGACCCGGGCAGCGATGAGTAGCTCCCTGCCAGCGCACAGGAGATGCGCTGGCAGGGAGCTACTCTTCCAGTACAAAAGCATTGTCGCTGTGCGATGCTTTTGTACTGGTGCGACGGGGCAGGGGATGACATGCGGGGCGGACTAGCCCTGTGCTGGGCGTCCCCCCGCATGTCAGGGAAGCTGATCGTAGATGTGCTATATTTAGCACATCTAGGATCAGGTCTGAATTTGCCCCCTAGTGCTAACTAATAATGTGGAGATAATTTCAAACACTAAAGTATGGGAGACATTGGGTAACAGCGATCACAATATGGTCACATTCGATATAGGTTTTCAAAAACACCACGATAAGGGTTCAACAAAGACTTTTAACTTCAGAAAAGCAAATTTCGACAGTCTCAAACAAGCACTGAAGGACATCGACTGGGATTCTTTGTTCAATGGTAAAAACACTGCGGAAATGTGGGATGCTTTTAAACGGTTGCTCAATAATTATACTCATAAATTCATTCCCATGAGCAGCAAACACAAATGTTCAAAATACAAACTGATGTGGCTTATTAAGAAGGTTAAGGTAGAAATGGATAAAAAGAGGCGCGCTTTCAAAGCTTTTAATCAGATGGGAAGAAATACAAAAAAGAAGCTCCTAACTGTCATTTTTCAATCCCAACCTGTGACACGGCAGTTAGACGCTGGTTGGCTGTTACCTTATCTCCATCCACTTTATCTTCAATCAGAGCTTAGTAAATAGACCCCAAAGTTACTATGTAAGTCACTGCCTGATAGGAAACAGAGCCTATTATGTGGCTCTGAGTCCTGACGCCAGTCCCCTGTGCCCGCTTTAGGCCCATCACACCAACCTTGTTGCTGTACTGTGAAGATTTGCCACCTAGTGAATATAAATCTTAGAAACAGAGCGGCTGACACTGAAGGACACAGCGAGAACCAGTGGCAGCGCCAGCAGTATCACAGCGCCAATGTAGAGGTTCTCTGGGGAATTGCACAGAAACTACACGCTATCTGTCCCCTGGAAATACTGTATATGTAACCAGGAAACATTCCGCCCTATATACACACAACATGTGTATCCTATTCCCATACTCCTCCTCTTCACATGTCTTTCATTTAGTTACACATTTATGTCCTCATCTACGGTTATTATTCCTTACCATAGTTTATATGTTGCAAATCATATTACACATGTCTACCAAACATACAGTATGTCATTCAGTCCCTGCACCAGTGGAGCTTACAGTCTAAATTCTTCAAAACACCGGGGCTCATTCTGCCAGAGGCCAATTATCCATTTTAGGGAGGAAAAGGGGGCGCCAGCGGCAGAACAGTACAAGATCCACACAGCATCCGGTGCTGCGGGGTAACATTACTAACCACTGCACCACTGTGCTGCCTGGGTAACTTGCTGTAATTGAAGATGGATAAATGCCATTTTAGTTTTGCATGCAGGGAAATATGTTTGGTTACAATACCGCTAGTCTGGATCCTGGAGGTCACAATGCCGACACCAGAATCCTGACTGGTGCTGAAATGCCGCTGCCGGAATACCAGCACCACAGGCTGTTATCCCTCTGTGGGTGTCCACGACACCCATAGAGGGAGAAATTTACCTGTGGTGAGCGCAGCGAGCCACCACGCCCGCAGCGTAGGGATCGCAGAGCGCCCACAATGGTTTTATAGCGCACACCCCGCTGCCGGCATAGTGGTGGCCGGGATGCCGCTGTCAGTATACTGACGGCCACCGGTATTGCATCCCTAACCCGTCTGCGCACATACTTCTATTTGAACAATGTGATTTTGAGTCGAGTTAAGAAATACCAACTCTAAATCTCCCTGCACACTTTATTTCCCCCCCTCAGAGAGACCTGTATATTCCTGTCTTTATCCCAGAACATGGATCCTCATACTTCCCAGGGGCAGAGCTTGTACAATATATGGTATTGTGGGCCTAATTCAGACCTGATCGCAGCAGCAAATTTGTTCTCTAATGGGCAAAACCATGGGGGTAATTCCGACCTGATCGATGGCTAGCGTTTGTTGCAGCGCTGCGATCAGGTCTGAACTGCGCATGCATATGCACCACAATGCGCATGCGTGTCGCACGGATACAAACTTGATCGCCGCTCAGCGATGGGTTTTGGGAAGAATCCATTTGCATGGGTGTTCGCAATGAGATTGACAGGAAGAAGGCGTTTGTGGGTGGCAACTGACCGTTTTCTGTGAGTGGTTGTAAAAACACAGGCGGGACCAAGCGTTTGCAGGGAGGGTTCCTGACGTCAATTACGGTACCGGACAGGCTGAAGTGATCGCAGCGGCTGAGTAAGTCCTTGGCTGCGCAGAGACTGCACAATATTAGTTTGTACAGCTCTGCTACACATGCGTTCCCACACTTGCAAAGCGAAAATACACTCCCCGGTGGGCGGCGACTATGCGAACGCAGGACTGCAAAAAAAAAACCCTAGCGAGCGAACAGGTGTGAATTAGTGCAGGTGGGGCAGATATAACATGTGCACTGCAGGAGGGGCAGATGTAACGTGCAGAGAGAGTTAGATTTGGGTGGGGTGAGTTCAAACTGAAATCTAAATTGCAGTGTAAAAATAAAGCAGCCAGTATTTACCCTGCACAGAAACAAAATAACACAAGTGACAATGCATGGAGACAGAAGACTCAAAAAGAAGTGTGTTTACTTTGATCCAAGGCCTAAAACTAACATTTATCAAACATGTATTTTACGTAAAAAATATACAAGAATAATTACTGCGCTTAGTTAGCTGAAAGGTAATTAATGTATATAATATCAAAAATATCTGTGTCTGCTTTCACTCAATTATTACACAAGAGACTTGCTTAAAATCCACCCGAGAAATATTTTACTTCATTTTGTTTAAAGTAATACGTATAAACATTTCAACAATTGTAACAAATGATCAATCATCTGGCACAGACTACAATAGTATCAAATGCACATTTAAAATGTAACTAAGTTCATAAAACATGTGGAGCTGCTCACAGAATAAGTGCACTGAGCATCAAGCTACTAGTGAGCACCAGTGTCACTTAAATTCCAAATAAACTGCTGCTGTAATTATGTTTCACCGAGTTCACAATAGCAACGGCACACTGATGTCAGTGTAATCCAGGTCGCTCACCCGTGAAAGGAGGCAGAGACACTGGTGTCGGTAGTAAGTCTTTCATGCGATAACCAAGCTCCAATTAGGGATGACGTCAACGCGTTTCATCCCGTCTATTCTCTGGACTTTCTCAAGAAACATGTCCAGTAATGTGCAAACAGACAAAACGAGGATGAAATCAAGAAACTGTCCTCAGGTGCATAGAAGTAGAATTAATCCTTCTTGAGATTCATCCGTGGGCAGGGAACTGACCCCCCATATAAAGCAATAAGATATCATTTATCCTTCTAATCCAACTATGGTCCAAAGATGGGCCTCTGGCAAGTACAAAGGGGCATACATATTATGTAGGGGATTGTTTCAGCCTAAATACAGTAGCTGAATGTTTGCCCATCTGGCTTATGTCAGCATCACATGTGGAGCCCTTAGTGTTACCTCCTAAATACAATTATGTCTTTACAAGATAATGATGGAAATCAAGTGACTACCTTCTAAAGACCCTTCATACATCAGCAATCACAAAAACACTAATTGCAGATTCTGAGATTTCTTCCCCAGCTGTAAAGATTCCCCAATTCACCAATCTGCACCCACACATTACATACTGTATATTGGGGGTCATTCCGAGTTGTTCGCTCGTTGACGATTTTCGCAACGGAGCGATTAAGGCAAAAATGTGCATGCGCATGGTACGCAGTGCGCATGCGGTTAGTATTTTAGCACAAAACTTAGTAGATTTACTCACGTCCGAACAAAGAATTTCCATCGTTTAAGTGATCGGAGTGTGATTGACAGGAAGTGGGTGTTTCTGGGCGGAAACTGGCCGTTTTTCTGGGAGTGTGCGGAAAAACACAGTCGTGCCAGGAACAAACGCGGGAGTGTCTGGAGAAACGGGGGAGTGACTGGCCGATCGCAGGGCGTGTTTGTGACGTCAAACCAGGAACGAAACTGACTGAACTGATCGCAGTGTAGGAGTAAGTCTCGAGCTACTCAGAAACTGCTAAGAAATTTCTATTCGCAATTCTGCTAATCTTTCGTTTGCAAGTCTGCTAAGCTAAGATACACTCCCAGAGGGCGGCGGCTAAGCGTGTGCAATGCTGCTAAAAGCAGCTGGCGAGTGAACAACTCGGAATGACCCCATTATACATTATTACAGATATGTCTCAATGGTTTGCAGACCATTTTCAGCAAATACAGATCTTCCAGTCTTGACAGGCTCATCAGTTTATTAGAAACGGTCTGCAAACAGCACCAATTGATCTGTGAAATCCGACATGTTGGACAACCTGATTTAACAATGGATTTTTGGTGTGAATCTGCGATCTGTGAACCCCATACACTGCAGGTTTATTTACACAATCATCTGCAAAATCTCAAATTGCTCCAACTTATTGCTGATGTATGGGGACCTTAAGAGTATAGAGAAGGTGAGTATACTGGTAATCTACACAATCAATATATCTCCTATATATTAGGCCAAATCTGTGACTCTGTGCCTGGCCGTAATGCTGGGTGGAGTCACAGCGGTGGGCGGAGTCAAGACCCCGCCCACCACATGTGCAGCAAGTCTCTGCTCCTGCTGCCTGGCCATCTCACCCCCCACCCCACCCCCATCAGTAACTCTGACTCCCCAGCCGCGGCGCCACCCGAATAACAATTGCTGCTGCTGCCACAGGCATAGACATTAGGCGGGACGGGTGGCGCAGGAGAAGGCTTCATAGCCCTCCCTGCGCCACGTACACAGATCCGCCGCCTCCTCCTCCACACACATCCAGCTGTCAGCTCTCCTGCTGTGACAGGAGCCGAGTGCTGCAGTGACGTCATCTCCTGTCACAGAGAAGAGCCGCCACACACTCCAGTCTCCGGGGGATGCCTGCATCTTCAGGAGAGCTGGACCCCCCCCCGGAGCGAAAGAGAAAACACCCACGAGGCTACGCCCCTTTTACATTAGGCCACACCCCCTTTTCAAACACTGCACGGTATGAGCAGGGGGCAGGGGGGGAATGTGTATAATAGTAGTACAGACTGCTCTCCGACACCCAGTGACGCCTGGATAGTGGACTGTTTCCCAGACTGCAGCAGCCGCCCACAGCCTCAACGGTGACTCCCTCCGGCCATCCTAACCACTGTTTCTATGTCTGGTCGCCACTTTACTAACGTCTCCGCTTCTGGTGTCCACCCCCTCCACTACTTTCCCCCTTCTCTTCATCAGCTTCCTCACTGGGGACCCTCGCTACCGCCCCGCGTCTCTCTATCCCCTCCCTACTGCCCCGCTTCTCTTTATCCCCTCCCTACTGCCCCGCGTCTCTCTATCCCCTCCCTACCACCCAGTGTCTCTCTATCCCCTCCCTACCGCCCTGCGTATCTCTATTCCCTCCCTACCGCCCCGCGTCTCTCTATCCCCTCCCTACCGCCCTGCGTATCTCTATTCCCTCCCTACCGCCCCGCGTCTCTCTATCCCCTCCCTACCGCCCCGTGTCTCTCTATCCCCTCCCTACCGCCCTGCGTATCTTATTCCCCTCCCTACCGCCCCATGTCTCTCTATCCCCTCCCTACCGCCCTGCGTATCTCTATCCCCTCCCTACCGCCCCATGTCTCTCTATCCCCTCCCTACCGCCCCGCATATCTCTATCCCCTCCCTACCGCCCTGCGTATCTCTATCCCCTCCCTACCGCCCGCTCCTCTCTATCCCCTCCCTACCGCCCCGCATCTCTCTATCCCCTCCCTGCCGCCCGCATATCTCTATCCCCTCCCTACCGCCCCACGTATCTCTATCCCCTCCCTACCGCCCTGCATCTCTCTATCCCCTCCCTACCTCCCTGCGTCTCTGTATCCCCTCCCTACCGCCCCGCATCTCTGTATCCCCTCCCTACCGCCCCACGTCCCTGTATCCCCTCCCTACCGCCCCGCATCTCTCTATCCCCTCCCTGCCACCCCGCGTCTCTGTATCCCCTCCCTACTGCCCTGCGTCTCTCTATCCCCTACCTCCCCACGTCTCTGTATCCCCTCCCTACCGCCCCACGTCTCTGTATCCCCTCCCTACTGCCCCGCATCTCTATCCCCTCCCTAACGCCCCGCGTCTCTCTATCCCCACCCTACCGCCCGCCCACCGCTGTGACTCCACCCAGCATTACGGCCAGGCACAGAGTCACAGATTTGGCCTAATATATAGGAGATATATTGATTGTGTAGATTACCCGCTTCTCTCTATCCCTCCTTAGTATATATATATATATATATATATATATATATATATATATATATATACGAATGGCAAAAAAAGCAATATACTAGGATAATGGTGGTCCTTCCGAGTTGATTGCTCGCTAGCTGTTTTTAGCAGCCGCCGCCCACTGGGGAGTGTATTTTAGCTCAGCAGAAGTATGAACACATGTGCAGCCGAGCTCTACAAAACCAGTTTGTGCAGTTTCTGAGTAGTTCTGAACCTACTCAGCGCTTGCGATCACTTCAGCCTATTCGTGTCCGGATTTAACGTCATACACCCGCCCAGCGAACGCCCAGCCCCGCCTGCGTTTTTTCAGACACTCCCTGAAAACGGTCAGTTGACACCCAGAAACGCCCCCTTCCTGCCAATCTTCTAGCGGCCGTCAGTGCGACTGAAAACTTCACTACAACCTGTGCACAACCACAACGGGCTTTGTACCCGTACGACGCACGTGCACATTGCGGCCCATACGCATGCGCATAAATGCCGTTTTTTAGCCTGATCGCTGCGCTGCGAACAACGGCAGCTAGCGATCAACTCGGAATGAGTCTTTAAATATAGACAAATACTGTATAAGGTATATACCAATGTGACAGAAAGTCTTATTAGATATCACATAATTACATGCTTGTGTGTATATTAGTCAAACATATATTTATCCCGTAAAGTATTAAACATAATGATTTACCTGGATAAAGCAGCTGAGTGGCTCAGAATAAGCCTGTGCCATTATTAGAAACAGTTTGGGCATAAAGTGTGTTCTCAGATCTTGTACGTCTCAGCAATGACATAACTCAGCAATGTAATCACTGGTTCTAGAGGAAGATGAACATCCTTCTATTCAGCACATTTAATCAGATTAAATAGCAGTCACCGTGCTTATATTGTTGGAAGGCTATAGGATGTATCAGAGTTTCTGTAAACAGCAGCGAACACATTACAACTACTGTACCAACAGACCAGTTACTTAACCAGTAGAGTGGTTTTATTGAAGATAAAGCAGGTACAGCTGTACTCACTGTTATACGCATGCTGCATGGCACCGAGGCAATATTATTCATGCTGCGTGGCATATTTGTTACGCACACCAGTGCTAACAGGAGTATACCGGTGTATGAACAGAGAGGGAAGCGAAGCAAACGAACTCACAGACAGTATAACATAACATACACAGGAGGTGATGGAATAACTAATAAACACAAAGTGAACGGAGAAGCCCAAAGGCTCAAAAATTGGGTGTCTCCCTAGTGTCAGGAATGCTCAGATGGAATAGAGCGGACAATGAAGCGAGGTGTAGTGATTTAACATGTGGAGCACCTGAAATGATGTTGCTAAGAGCAACAGAAAAACCCCAAAGGGTTACCAACGGGTGTGGGAATAAACTCCTTGGTCAGAGATAGAAATACAGACACAAGGAGAGTATCCACAGTCCTAACCCCCACTTGCAGGGCACAGGTTCAGCTTACTGCCACTAAACTGACACCTGGACGCCCTGCACAGTGAGGGAGGATTAAGCAAGCAGGTCTGAGAGTACAGCCGCAAACCTGCTGGGTTCACAGAATAGCAAAAGAACCCCAGCAGGTCAAACAACTGACTCCAGTCTTACTGCTAGGTCCGGATTGGCAGAATGAAGTACCGAATCCCAAGGCCTATTCGCAGTAAGCAACAAGTAAATACAAAGTCACACAGTACTAGCTAACTCTCTGGAACTGACTAACAAACAAAGATTCAGCAGCATTTGCCTAGCCTGAGAGGATGGTTTATATAGCAGGTGCTGTCCACGCCCCACTCAGACCTCACAGACTGTGAGCACAAAACCAGCGCCGGATTCCCTGCCGTGCACAGAGCCTGTAACCACTACACAGTAAAAACCCGGACCGGAGTATCAGCTACGCTCAGGTTACTTCGCTAACACTTGCCTCCCGGTTGCCATGGCGACATGGCAGCACAGAGCAGGAGATCCTAACAGTACCCCCCCTCTGACGAGGGGTCAAAGAACCCCTGCCACCGGGTTTATCGGGGAACTGCGAGAAGAAAGAGCGTATCAGTCTGGGGGCATGAAGATCACAACTGCGCACCCACGACCGCTCCTCCGGGCCATACCCCTTCCAGTGCACCAAAAATGACAGCCGACCCCGAACCATCTTGGAGTCAAGAACCCTTTCAACCACAAACTCCCTCTGACCCCGTATCAGAAGAGGAGAAGGTCTTCCACTGGAAGAAGGATTACTAACCGCCAGTTTTAAAAGGGAACAATGAAATGTTTTATTGATACCCAATGAACGGGGCAGATCTAACTGAAATGCCACCGGATTGATAACCCTGGTGATCTTATAAGGGCCGATGAACCGGGGGCCTAACTTATGAGATGGCTGTCTCAACTTCAAAATCTTGGTGGACAACCAGACGAAGTCTCCTAATTTGAAGCTGCAGGGTCTTCTCCGCTTATCAAAAACCCTTTTGGTCACTAATGACACAGACACAAGGGCTTTCTTCACTTTCCTCCAAATACCCCTAAGGACCGAAACAACAGAGGAACCACCAGGCGTGGAATCCAGGGAGTCAAAAGAATTGGCCTTAGGATGATGCCCATACACACAAAGAAAGGGAGAGATCCCTGTAGCAGAGTGAGCCGCGTTGTTATAGGCAAACTCCGCCATGGACAGATGAGCAACCCAGTCAGTATGACACTTGGAGACATAACACCTGAGGAACTGCTCCAAGGACTGGTTCACCCTCTCAGTCTGCCCATTAGACTGTGGATGGTAGCCTGACGACAAGCTCACAGAAATCTGGAGATCAGAACAAAATGCCCTCCAGAATTTGGCCACAAACTGGGATCCACGGTCAGAGACCACATCAAGTGGCAACCCGTGGAGGCGCACAACATGCTGCATAAATAACTCAGACAGGCGTCTGGCCGATGGCAACCCAACCAGTGGAACGAAATGCGCCATCTTCGAAAACCTGTCAACGACAACCCAAATGGCTGTCATCCCCGAGGATTTGGGCAAGTCTACCACAAAATCCATGGAAATGTGGGTCCATGGCTTAGACGGAATAGAGAGTGGATGTAATGGGCCGACAGGAACCCCTCTAGGAGTTTTATTTTGGGCACAAACGTCACATGCCCGAACCCACTGATCCACATCCCTAGCCACCGAGGGCCACCACACCGCCCTAGACAGCAACTCCTGAGTTCTGGCAATACCCGGATGCCCTGCCGACCTCTTGGCATGGAATTCCAGGAACACTCGCTGTCTTAACCTAGGAGGCACAAACAAGAGACCTACCGGAAGGTCTGGAGGAGCCTGCTCCTGTGCTCTAAGGACTAATGACAAGAGGTCCTGGGTAATGCCCACTTTAATACATGATGGAGACACAATGGGCAATGGCTCCTCGGTGGTCTCTTGAACTGGAGCAAAACTCCGCGAGAGCGCATCAGCCTTGATGTTTTTTGACCCAGGGCGATATGTTATCAAAAAATTAAAGCGAGCAAAAAACAAAGCCCATCATGCCTGCCTGGCATTGAGCCGCTTCGCTGACTCTAAATATGCCAGATTCTTATGGTCGGTGAGAATTGAGACCACAAACTTAGCCCCCTCAAGCCAGTGTCTCCACTCCCCGAGTGCATCCTTTATAGCCAACAATTCCCGGTTACCCACATCATAATTCATCTCGGCAGACGAAAATTTACGGGAAAAGTAAGCACAGGGATGAAGGCGATTATCAGACACCCCCATCTGAGAGAGCACTGCCCCAATACCTATCTCAGAGGCATCCACTTCTACCACAAAAGGACGCTCTGGATCTGGGTGTCGCAGCACCTTGGCCGAGACAAATGCCCTTTTGAGACGGGCAAAGGCTGCTTTGGCCTCACAAGACCAGTGAGCAACATCCGCCCCCTTTCTTAGTGAGTGCCACCAAGGGGGCCACTATAGACGAAAATCCAGCGATAAACCGTCTATAAAAATTTGCAAAGCCCAGAAAACGCTGAAGCGCCTTCAAACTAGTGGCTGCACCCAATCCAGGACTGCCTGTACCTTAGAACCCTCCATTTGGAAACCTTCTGAGGAGATAATATACCCTAGAAATGCGATTTGCTGGACTTCAAACTCGCACTTCTCCAGCTTCGCCCCAAGCTGGTGGTCTCTGAGTTTCTGGAGGACTAAGCGTACATGCTTCCGATGTTCCTCCAGGGAATGAGAGAAGATTAGGATGTCATCTAGATAAACAACTAAGAATCTATCCAAATATTCCCTGAGCACATCGTTCATGAATTCCTGGAAGACTGCCGGGGCATTAGAGAGCCCAAAAGGCATCACCAAATATTCATAATGCCCTGAGTGGGTATTAAAGGCAGTCTTCCATTCATCCCCCTCTCTTATTCGGATTAGATTGTAAGCACTGCGTAGGTCAATCTTAGAAAAAATGGTGGCAGTACGAAGCTGGTCAAACAAAACCGAAATGAGAGGCAGTGGGTACGAGTTTTTAATCGTGATACGGTTCAATTCCCTGAAATCGATGCAGGGTCGCAACGAACCGTCCTTTTTACCCACGAAGAAGAACCCCGACCCAACTGGGGACTGTGAGGGTCTGATAAATCCCTTAGCCAAGTTCTCCTGAATGTACTCTGCCATAGCCTGAGTCTCAGGACGTGACAGGGAGTACAACCAGCTCTTGGGAAGCTTAGCATCCGGCAACAAATCAATGGCACAGTCATAGGGGCGATGGGGAGGTAGTACCTCCGCAACTTTTTTGGAGAACACATCCGCAAAATCTGCATAACATCCTGGCAAACTTAGCTGCGAGAGCCTGACTGGAAGGCTCAAGCAACTCCTGAAACAATCACTACCCCAACTAAGAATCTCCCCAGAGACCCAGTCAAATTGAGGGTTATGGGCCCTTAACCAGGGTAACCCCAAACCCAATGGGGCAAAAGAACAGACAGTCACATAAAAAGACAATTTTTCAGAGTGTGTGGCTCCAATAAACAAAGAAATTTGGCTGGTGCAGGAGGTAATTTTACCCTGGGACAATGGTTCCCCGTTTAACCCACAGATCTCAATCTCTGATGCCAAAGGTACTGAGGGAACAGAGTGTTCCAGGGCGAATTGACGGTCCATGAAAACCCCATCGGCCCCACTGTCAACAAAGGCCTCAGTCTTGACAGTTTGACCGAGGATCTCCAAAGTCACCGGAATGAGAAAAGTCTTTTTGGGAAATTATGACTTCTGGCCTGACAGGATATTTCCCATCACCCTCAGGCCCTGAAGTTTTCCGTTTTTTTCTGGGCATGATACTACAACATGACCTTTATTCCCACAGTACAAACACAAACCCTGCTGTCTCCTCCGCGTCTTCTCACGCGAGGAGAGGCGGGTAGCCCCAATCTGCATAGGCTCCTCGGAATATTCCTCAGAGTCTGAGGTTCCCTTGGGAAAAAAGGAAACTGCGGTCTCCCTTTCAAGCCTACGCTCTCTCAGCCGTCTATCCACCCGGATGGATAACTGCATGAGCTGATCTAAGCTATCAGGCGAGGGATATTGTACCAGTTGGTCCTTTATCTGGTCAGAAAGGCCCCTTCAGTACTGGTTTCTCAGGGCTGGGTCATTCCACTGGGTATCATGAGCCAACCTCCGAAACTCCGTACTATAAACCTCAGCTGGCCGTCGCCCTTGCTTAAGAACCGTAATCTGAGCCTCGGCTGAAGCCATCTTGTCAGGGTCGTCATACAAAATGCCCAGTACCGTAAGAAAAGCATCAACACTTTTAAGCGACGGACAGTCAGGCTGTAACCCATATGCCCAGACCTGTGGGTCTCCTTGTAGCAAGGAAATCACCATGCCCACCCGCTGAATCTCCGACCCAGAAGACTGGGGCCTAAGCCTGAAATATAGCTTACAGCTTTCCTTGAAACAAAAGAACTGCGAGCGATCTCCAGAAAAACGATCCGGGAGATTTACTTTCGGCTCCTTAACCCCTGAACTTGCAGCTGCTGTTGCGGGAGCTCCGCTAGCGGCCTGCGGGGTATTCATCTTAATGGACATCTCATTAAATTGTCGAGTCAGGACCTGCACCTGATCGACCACCTGTTGCAAAGTATTTTGAGGGGTATGCTCCATATTCCCACAAAATTTCAACAGGAGTAGGGCTGCTGAATATGTTACGCACATCAGTGCTAACAGGAGTATACCGGTGTATGAACAGAGAGGGAAGCGAAGCAAACGAACTCACAGACAGTATAACATAACATACACAGGAGGTGATGGAATAACTAATAAACACAAAGTGAACGGAGAAGCCCAAAGGCTCAGGAATTGGGTGTCTCCCTAGTGTCAGGAATGCTCAGATGAAATAGAACGGACAATGAAGCGAGGTGTAGTGATTTAACATGTGGAGCACCTGAAATGATGTTGCTAAGAGCAACAGAAAAAACCCCAAAGGGTTACCAACGGGTGTGGGAATAAACTCCTTGGTCAGAGATAGAAATACAGACACAAGGAGAGTATCCACAATCCTAACCCCCACTTGCAGGGCACAGGTTCAGCTTACTGCCACTAAACTGACACCTGGACGCCCTGCACAGTGAGGGAGGATTAAGCAAGCAGGCCTGAGAGTACAGCCGCAAACCTGCTGGGTTCACAGAATAGCAAAAGAACCCCAGCAGGTTAAACAACTGACTCCAGTCTTACTGCTAGGTCCGGATTGGCAGAATGAAGTACCGAATCCCAAGACCTATTCGCAGTAAGCAACAAGTAAATACAAAGTCACACAGTACTAGCTAACTCTCTGGAACTGACTAACAAACAAAGATTCAGCAGCATTTGCCTAGCCTGAGAGGATGGTTTATATAGCAGGTGCTGTCCACGCCCCACTCAGACCTCACAGACTGTGAGCACAAAACCAGCGCCGGATTCCCTGCCGTGCACAGAGCCTGTAACCACTACACAGTAAAAACCCGGACCGGAATATCAGCTGCGCTCAGGTTACTTCACTAACACTTGCCTCCCGGTTGCCATGGCGACGTGGCAGCACAGAGCAGGAGATCCTAACAATATTTTGACTCTTATTTCAGTGTTATTGTGCATGACTCATCAGCCACAATAACATCATATGTCTGAGTCACCAGACTTAAAGGTCAGGCTGATTAGACTACAGGTGCATATTGTTTGCTTGGCTCTACAAAATGGTCTGCATATGCCCTAGTCTATCACTGGTCTGCATATGCCCATTAGTGCATCACAGGGCTGTACGGCTGTCAAGTATTTAGCCCAGGAGAGACTGATACCCTATCATATTGACTGCAGTTTATCTTCTATCACCTATATCCTGTTACAGTATCTTCAATAAAACTTACTCTGGCATTGGAATCAACGTGTGGACTAACCTCCTCACTCACATCTGCTATGTACCTACCAACTTGTAGGTATCTGCCAATAGCACTTAGACACTATTACTCATGCTGCACGGCACTGACACACTTATTCATGCTGCATAGTGCTGAGGTATTATTTATGCTGCTTGGTGCTGCGGTACTATTATTTATGCTGCTTGGCGCTGATGTACTATTATCATGCTGCTTGGCGCTGATGCACTATTATGTTGCTTGGCGCTGATGCACTATTATCGTGCTGCTGGTGTTGATGCACTATTATCGTGCTACTTGGCGCTGATACACTATTATCGTGCTGCTTGGCGCTGGTGCACTATTATGCTGCTTGGCGCTGATGCACTATTATCCTGCTACTTGGCACTGATGCACTAGTATTATGCTGCATCGCACTGATGCACTATTATCATTCAGCACCGCACTGATGCAGTATTATCAAGCTGTTTGGTGCTGATGCACTATTATTTATGTTGCACCACACTGATGCACTATTATCACGCTGCTTGGCGCTGATGCACTATTATCATGCTGCACCACACTGATGCACTATTATCATGTTGCACCGCACTGATTCACTATTATCATGCTTTGGTGCTGATGCACTATTATTTATGCTGCACCACCACACTGATGCACTATTATTTATGCTGCACCACCACACTGATGCACTATTATTCACAGTCTGATCCCAGTCTCTCATTTGTTTCTCTTATTTGAATGGAGGTCACTGGGACATGGCAGGTGGCTTACAGGTTTTATCCTCAGTGCACTTCAAGATAATTTTTAGCTATTGTGGCCATTGCATGGATATCTATGGTGTTGGTAGAGAGTACTGCCCCCCCCCCCCCCCCATCCCCCATGCCTATCTCACCTGTCACTGGCCCCTAGCCCTTGTGTACCTACCTGCACAATGCCCGGGACACACAGCAACACATTCAGTGGTAAGTGTGCATATGAAATGACTGGTCCCTCTTAGACATTAGCTATGGCTAGCTGGCTACAGTATGTTGCATTTTAATGTTTTTTTCAACAGCTTCCCTGCAATAAACTGTGAACCGTCTGGTTCTTTGTTTTCCCACTGAGTCTGTTCCAGTCCTGAACAAAGGCCCCAATTCTTTTACATAGCAGTATTTACATTTCAGATTGTTGGTTCAGGTAAAAGTTTATGCGGTTCCCTTGTAACAGCCATAAATGTTCCTGTAACAAATGACATTACAGATAAGAGATCTTTTATCTAGAAACCTCATCTGCAGAAATACATAATAACCAGATAATCCCTTCTAAGGTCACTGTGAGGAGTGTGAGTGGTGCTGCTGCACATGTAACATGGAGGGGAATATTGTATACAGATCCAATAACTAAATGCAGCCACTGTGAGGAGTGTGAGTGGTGCTGCTGCACAGGTAACATGGAGGGGAATATTGTATACAGATACAATAACTAAATGCAGCCACTGTGAGGAGTGTGAGGGGTGCTGCTGCACAGTAACATGGAGGGGAATATTGTATACAGATACAATAACTAAATGCAGCCACTGTGAGGAGTGTGAGGGGTGCTGCTGCACATGTAACATGGAGGGGAATATTGTATACAGATCCAATAACTAAATGCAGCCACTGTGAGGAGTGTGAGGGGTGCTGCTGCACAGGTAACATGGAGGGGAATACTGTATACAGATCCAATAACTAAATGCAGCCACTGTGAGGAGTGTGAGTGGTGCTGCTGCACATGTAACATGGAGGGGAATATTGTATACAGATACAATAACTAAATGCAGCCACTGTGAGGAGTGTGAGGGGTGCTGCTGCACATGTAACATGGAGGGGAATATTGTATACAGATACAATAACTAAATGCAGCCACTGTGAGGAGTGTGAGGGGTGCTGATGCACATGTAACATGGAGGGGAATATTGTATACAGATACAATAACTAAATGCAGCCACTGTGAGGAGTGTGAGTGGTGCTGCTGCACATGTAACATGGAGGGGAATACTGTATACAGATACAATAACTAAATGCAGCCACTGTGAGGAGTGTGAGGGGTGCTGATGCACATGTAACATGGAGGGGAATATTGTATACAGATACAATAACTAAATGCAGCCACTGTGAGGAGTGTGAGTGGTGCTGCTGCACATGTAACATGGAGGGGAATACTGTATACAGATACAATAACTAAATGCAGCCACTGTGAGGAGTGTGAGGGGTGCTGATGCACATGTAACATGGAGGGGAATATTGTATACAGATACAATAACTAAATGCAGCCACTGTGAGGAGTGTGAGGGGTGCTGCTGCACAGGTAACATGGAGGGGAATATTGTATACAGATACAATAACTAAATGCAGCCACTGTGAGGAGTGTGAGTGGTGCTGCTGCACACGTAACATGGAGGGGAATATTGTATACAGATACAATAACTAAATGCAGCCACTGTGAGGAGTGTGAGTGGTGCTGCTGCACACGTAACATGGAGGGGAATACTGTATACAGATCCAATAACTAAATGCAGCCACTGTGAGGAGTGTGAGTGGTGCTGCTGCACATGTAACATGGAGGGGAATACTGTATACAGATACAATATCTAAATGCAGCCACTGTGAGGAGTGTGAGGGGTGCTGCTGCACAGGTAACATGGAGGGGAATATAGTATACAGATCCAATAACTAAATGCAGCCACTGTGAGGGGTGCTGCAGCACATGTAACATGGAGGGGAATATTGTATACAGATACAATAAACAAATGCAGCCACTGTGAGGAGTGTGAGGGGTGCTGCTGCACATGTAACATGGAGGGGAATATTGTATACAGATACAATAACTAAATGCAGCCACTGTGAGGGGTGCTGCAGCACATGTAACATGGAGGGGAATATTGTATACAGATACAATAAACAAATGCAGCCACTGTGAGGAGTGTGAGGGGTGCTGCTGCACATGTAACATGGAGGGGAATACTGTATACAGATACAATAACTAAATGCAGCCACTGTGAGGAGTGTGAGGGGTGCTGCTGCACATGTAACATGGAGGGGAATACTGTATACAGATACAATAACTAAATGCAGCCACTGTGAGGAGTGTGAGTGGTGTTGCTGCACATGTAACATGGAGGGGAATACTGTATACAGATACAATAACTAAATGCAGCCACTGTGAGGAGTGTGAGGGGTGCTGCTGCACATGTAACATGGAAGGGAATATTGTTTACAGATACAATAACTAAATGCAGCCACTGTGAGGAGTGTGAGTGGTGCTACTGCACATGTAACATGGAGGGGAATATTGTATACAGATCCAATAACTAAATGCAGCCACTGTGAGGAGTGTGAGGGGTGCTGCTGCACATGTAACATGGAGGGGAATACTGTATACAGATACAATAACTAAATGCAGCCACTGTGAGGAGTGTGAGGGGTGCTGCTGCACATGTAACATGGAGGGGAATACTGTATACAGATACAATAACTAAATGCAGCCACTGTGAGGAGTGTGAGGGGTGCTGCTGCACATGTAACATGGAAGGGATTATTGTATACAGATACAATAACTAAATGCAGCCACTGTGAGGAGTGTGAGTGGTGCTGCTGCACATGTAACATGGAGGGGAATATTGTATACAGATCCAATAACTAAATGCAGCCACTGTGAGGAGTGTTAGGGGTGCTGCTGCACATGTAACAGGGAGGGGAATACTGTATACAGATACAATAACTAAATGCAGCCACTGTGAGGAGTGTGAGTGGTGCTGCTGCACATGTAACATGGAGGGGAATATTGTATACAGACACAATATCTAAATGCCGCCACTGTGAGGAGTGTGAGTGGTGCTGCTGCACAAGTAACATGGAGGGGAATACTGTATACAGATACAATAACTAAATGCCGCCACTGTGAGGAGTGTGAGTGGTGCTGCGGCATATGTAACAGGGAGGGGAATACTGTATACAGATACAATAACTAAATGCAGCCAGTGTGAGGAGTGTGAGGGGTGCTGCTGCACATGTAACATGGAGGGGAATATTGTATACAGATACAATATCTAAATGCAGCCACTGTGAGGAGTGTGAGGGGTGCTGCTGCACATGTAACATGGAGGGGAATATTGTATACAGATACAATATCTAAATGCCGCCACTGTGAGGAGTGTGAGTGGTGCTGCGGCATATGTAACAGGGAGGGGAATACTGTATACAGATACAATAACTAAATGCAGCCAGTGTGAGGAGTGTGAGGGGTGCTGCTGCACATGTAACATGGAGGGGAATATTGTATACAGATACAATATCTAAATGCAGCCACTGTGAGGAGTGTGAGGGGTGCTGCTGCACATGTAACATGGAGGGGAATATTGTATACAGATACAATAACTAAATGCAGCAACTGTGAGGGGTGCTGCAGCACATGTAACATGGAGGGGAATATAGTATACAGATCCAATAACTAAATGCAGCCACTGTGAGGGGTGCTGCAGCACATGTAACATGGAGGGGAATATAGTATACAGATCCAATAACTAAATGCAGCCACTGTGAGGAGTGTGAGGGGTGCTGCTGCACATGTAACATGGAGGGGAATACTGTATACAGATACAATAACTAAATGCCGCCACTGTGAGGGGTGCTGCAGCACATGTAACATGGAGGGGAATATAGTATACAGATCCAATAACTAAATGCAGCCACTGTGAGGGGTGCTGCAGCACATGTAACATGGAGGGGAATATAGTATACAGATCCAATAACTAAATGCAGCCACTGTGAGGAGTGTGAGGGGTGCTGCTGCACAAGTAACATGGAGGGGAATACTGTATACAGATACAATAACTAAATGCAGCCACTGTGAGGAGTGTGAGTGGTGCTGCTGCACATGTAACATGGAGGGGAATATTGTATACAGACACAATATCTAAATGCCGCCACTGTGAGGAGTGTGAGTGGTGCTGCTGCACAAGTAACAGGGAGGGGAATACTGTATACAGATACAATAACTAAATGCAGCCACTGTGAGGAGTGTGAGTGGTGCTGCTGCACAGGTAACATGGAGGGGAATATTGTATACAGATACAATAACTAAATGCAGCCACTGTGAGGAGTGTGAGTGGTGCTGCTGCACATGTAACATGGAGGGGAATATTGTATACAGATCCAATAACTAAATGCAGCCACTGTGAGGAGTGTGAGGGGTGCTGCTGCACATGTAACATGGAGGGGAATACTGTATACAGATACAATAACTAAATGCAGCCACTGTGAGGAGTGTGAGGGGTGCTGCTGCACATGTAACATGGAGGGGAATACTGTATACAGATACAATAACTAAATGCAGCCACTGTGAGGAGTGTGAGTGGTGTTGCTGCACATGTAACATGGAGGGGAATACTGTATACAGATACAATAACTAAATGCAGCCACTGTGAGGAGTGTGAGGGGTGCTGCTGCACATGTAACATGGAAGGGAATATTGTTTACAGATACAATAACTAAATGCAGCCACTGTGAGGAGTGTGAGTGGTGCTGCTGCACATGTAACATGGAGGGGAATATTGTATACAGATCCAATAACTAAATGCAGCCACTGTGAGGAGTGTGAGGGGTGCTGCTGCACATGTAACATGGAGGGGAATACTGTATACAGATACAATAACTAAATGCAGCCACTGTGAGGAGTGTGAGGGGTGCTGCTGCACATGTAACATGGAGGGGAATACTGTATACAGATACAATAACTAAATGCAGCCACTGTGAGGAGTGTGAGGGGTGCTGCTGCACATGTAACATGGAAGGGATTATTGTATACAGATACAATAACTAAATGCAGCCACTGTGAGAAGTGTGAGTGGTGCTGCTGCACATGTAACATGGAGGGGAATATTGTATACAGATCCAATAACTAAATGCAGCCACTGTGAGGAGTGTTAGGGGTGCTGCTGCACATGTAACAGGGAGGGGAATACTGTATACAGATACAATAACTAAATGCAGCCACTGTGAGGAGTGTGAGGGGTGCTGCTGCACATGTAACATGGAGGGGAATATTGTATACAGATACAATATCTAAATGCCGCCACTGTGAGGAGTGTGAGTGGTGCTGCGGCATATGTAACAGGGAGGGGAATACTGTATACAGATACAATAACTAAATGCAGCCACTGTGAGGAGTGTGAGTGGTGCTGCTGCACAGGTAACATGGAGGGGAATATTGTATACAGATACAATAACTAAATGCAGCCACTGTGAGGAGTGTGAGGGGTGCTGCTGCACATGTAACATGGAGGGGAATACTGTATACAGATACAATAACTAAATGCATCCACTGTGAGGAGTGTGAGGGGTGCTGCTGCACATGTAACATGGAGGGGAATAATGTATACAGATACAATAACTAAATGCAGCCACTGTGAGGAGTGTGAGGGGTGCTGCTGCACATGTAACATGGAGGGGAATATTGTATACAGATCCAATAACTAAATGCAGCCACTGTGAGGAGTGTGAGGGGTGCTGCTGCACATGTAGCATGGAGGGGAATATTGTATACAGATACAATAACTAAATGCAGCCACTGTGAGGAGTGTGAGGGGTGCTGCTGCACATGTGACATGGAGGGGAATATTGTATACAGATACAATAACTAAATGCAGCCACTGTGAGGTGTGTGAGGGGTGCTGCTGCACATGTAACATGGAGGGGAATACTGTATGCAGATACAATAACTAAATGCAGCCACTGTGAGGAGTGTGAGGGGTGCTGCTGCACATGTAACATGGAGGGGAATACTGTATACAGATACAATAACTAAATGCAGCCACTGTGAGGAGTGTGAGGGGTGCTGCTGCACATGTAACATGGAGGAGAATATTGTATACAGATACAATAACTAAATGCAGCCACTGTGAGGTGTGTGAGGGGTGCTGCTGCACATGTAACATGGAGGGGAATACTGTATGCAGATACAATAACTAAATGCAGCCACTGTGAGGAGTGTGAGGGGTGCTGCTGCACATGTAACATGGAGGGGAATACTGTATACAGATACAATAACTAAATGCAGCCACTGTGAGGAGTGTGAGGGGTGCTGCTGCACATGTAACATGGAGGGGAATATTGTATACAGATACAATAACTAAATGCAGCCAATGTGAGGAGTGTGAGGGGTGCTGCTGCACATGTAACATGGAGGGGAATATTGTATACAGATACAATAACTAAATGCAGCCACTGTGAGGAGTGTGAGGGGTGCTGCTGCACATGTAACATGGAGGGGAATACTGTAAACAGATCCAATAACTAAATGCAGCCACTGTGAGGAGTGTGAGGGGTGCTGCTGCACATGTAACATGGAGGGGAATACTGTATACAGATACAATAACTAAATGAAGCCACTGTGAGGAGTGTGAGGGGTGCTGCTGCACATGTAACATGGAGGGGAATATTGTATACAGATACAATAACTAAATGCTGCCACTGTGAGGAGTGTGAGGGGTGCTGCTGCACATGTAACATGGAGGGGAATACTGTATACAGATACAATAACTAAATGCCGCCACTGTGAGGAGTGTGAGGGGTGCTGCTGCACATGTAACATGGAGGGGAATATTGTATACAGATACAATAACTAAATGCAGCCACTGTGAGGAGTGCTGCTGCACATGTAACATGGAGGGGAATATTGTATACAGATACAATAACTAAATGCAGCCACTGTGAGGAGTGTGAGGGGTGCTGCTGCACATGTAACATGGAGGGGAATATTGTATACAGATACAATAACTAAATGCAGCCACTGTGAGGAGTGTGAGGGGTGCTGCTGCACAGGTAACATGGAGGGGAATACTGTATACAGATACAATAACTAAATGCAGCCACTGTGAGGAGTGTGGGGGGTGCTGCTGCACATGTAACATGGAGGGGAATACTGTATACAGATACAATAACTAAATGCAGCCACTGTGAGGAGTGTGAGGGGTGCTGCTGCACATGTAACATGGAGGGGAATACTGTATACAGATACAATAACTAAATGCAGCCACTGTGAGGAGTGTGAGGGGTGCTGCTGCACATGTAACATGGAGGGGAATATTGTATACAGATACAATAACTAAATGCAGCCACTGTGAGGAGTGTGAGGGGTGCTGCTGCACATGTAACATGGAGGGGAATATTGTATGCAGATCCAATAACTAAATGCAGCCACTGTGAGGAGTGTGAGGAGTGCCGCTGCACAGGCAACAAGGAGGGGAATACTGTATACAGATACAATAACTAAATGCAGCCACTGTGAGGAGTGTGAGGGGTGCTGTTGCACATGTAACATGGAGGGGAATGCTGTATACAGAACCAATAACTAAATGCAGCCACTGTAAGGAGTGTGAGAGGTGCTGCTGCACATGTTACATGGAGGGGAATATTGTATACAGATACAATAACTAAATACAGCCACTGTGAGGAGTGTGAGGGGTGCTGCTGCACATGTAACATGGAGGGGAATACTGTATACAGATACAATAACTAAATGCAGCCACTGTGAGGAGTGTGAGGGGTGCTGCTGCACATGTAACATGGAGGGGAATACTGTATACAGATCCAATAACTAATGCAGCCACTGTGAGGAGTGTGAGGGGTGCTGCTGCACATGTAACATGGAGGGGAATACTGTATACAGATACAATAACTAAATGCAGCCACTGTGAGGAGTGTGAGGGGTGCTGCTGCACATGTATCATGGAGGGGAATACTGTATGCAGATACAATAACTAAATGCAGCCACTGTGAGGAGTGTGAGGGGTGCTGCTGCACATGTAACATGGAGGGGAATACTGTATACAGATACAATAACTAAATGCAGCCACTGTGAGGAGTGTGAGGGGTGCTGCTGCACATGTAACATGGAGGGGAATACTGTATACAGATCCAATAACTAAATGCAGCCACTGTGAGGAGTGTGAGGGGTGCTGCTGCACATGTAACATGGAGGGGAATACTGTATACAGATACAATAACTAAATGCAGCCACTGTGAGGAGTGTGAGGGGTGCTGCTGCACATGTAACATGGAGGGGAATATTGTATACAGATACAATAACTAAATGCAGCCACTGTGAGGAGTGTGAGGGGTGCTGCTGCACATGTAACATGGAGGGGAATACTGTATACAGATACAATAACTAAATGCCGCCACTGTGAGGAGTGTGAGGGGTGCTGCTGCACATGTAACATGGAGGGGAATACTGTATACAGATACAATAACTAAATGCCGCCACTGTGAGGAGTGTGAGGGGTGCTGCTGCACATGTAACATGGAGGGGAATATTGTATACAGATCCAATAACTAAATGCAGCCACTGTGAGGAGTGTGGGGGGTGCTGCTGCACATGTAACATGGAGGGGAATATTGTATACAGATACAATAACTAAATGCAGCTACTGTGAGGAGTGTGAGGGGTGCTGCTGCACAGGTAACATGGAGGGGAATACTGTATACAGATACAATAACTAAATGAAGCCACTGTGAGGAGTGTGAGTGGTGCTGCTGCACATGTAACATGGAGGGGAATATTGTATACAGATACAATAACTAAATGCAGCCACTGAGAGGAGTGTGAGGGGTGCTGCTGCACATGTAACATGGAGGGGAATACTGTATACAGATACAATAACTAAATGCAGCCACTGTGAGGAGTGTGAGTGGTGCTGCTGCACATGTAACATGGAGGGGAATATTGTATACAGATCCAATAACTAAATGCAGCCACTGTGAGGAGTGTGAGGGGTGCTGCTGCACATGTAACATGGAGGGGAATACTGTATACAGATACAATAACTAAATGCATCCACTGTGAGGAGTGTGAGGGGTGCTGCTGCACATGTAACATGGAGGGGAATACTGTATACAGATCCAATAACTAAATGCAGCCACTGTGAGGAGTGTGAGGGGTGCTGCTGCACATGTAACATGGAGGGGAATACTGTATACAGATCCAATAACTAAATGCAGCCACTGTGAGGAGTGTGAGTGGTGCTGCTGCACATGTAACATGGAGGGGAATATTGTATACAGATACAATAACTAAATGCAGCCACTGTGAGGAGTGTGAGGGGTGCTGCTGCACATGTAACATGGAGGGGAATATTGTATACAGATACAATAACTAAATGCAGCCACTGTGAGGAGTGTGAGGGGTGCTGCTGCACATGTAACATGGAGGGGAATATTGTATGCAGATCCAATAACTAAATGCAGCCACTGTGAGGAGTGTGAGGAGTGCTGCTGCACAGGTAACATGGAGGGAAATACTGTATACAGATATAATAACTAAATGCAGCCACTATGAGGAGTGTGAGGGGTGCTGCTGCACAGGTAACATGGAGGGGAATACTGTATACAGATACAATAACTAAATGCAGCCACTGTGAGGAGTGTGAGGGGTGCTGTTGCACATGTAACATGGAGGGGAATACTGTATACAGAACCAATAACTAAATGCAGCCACTGTGAGGAGTGTGAGTGGTGCTGCTGCACAAGTAACATGGAGGGGAATATTGTATACAGATCCAATAACTAAATGCAGCCACTGTGAGGAGTGTGAGGGGTGCTGCTGCACATGTAACATGGAGGGGAATATTGTATACAGATCCAATAACTAAATGCAGCCACTGTGAGGAGTGTGGGGGGTGCTGCTGCACATGTAACATGGAGGGGAATATTGTATACAGATACAATAACTAAATGCAGCTACTGTGAGGAGTGTGAGGGGTGCTGCTGCACAGGTAACATGGAGGGGAATACTGTATACAGATACAATAACTAAATGAAGCCACTGTGAGGAGTGTGAGTGGTGCTGCTGCACATGTAACATGGAGGGGAATATTGTATACAGATACAATAACTAAATGCAGCCACTGAGAGGAGTGTGAGGGGTGCTGCTGCACATGTAACATGGAGGGGAATACTGTATACAGATACAATAACTAAATGCAGCCACTGTGAGGAGTGTGAGTGGTGCTGCTGCACATGTAACATGGAGGGGAATATTGTATACAGATCCAATAACTAAATGCAGCCACTGTGAGGAGTGTGAGGGGTGCTGCTGCACATGTAACATGGAGGGGAATACTGTATACAGATACAATAACTAAATGCATCCACTGTGAGGAGTGTGAGGGGTGCTGCTGCACATGTAACATGGAGGGGAATACTGTATACAGATCCAATAACTAAATGCAGCCACTGTGAGGAGTGTGAGGGGTGCTGCTGCACATGTAACATGGAGGGGAATACTGTATACAGATCCAATAACTAAATGCAGCCACTGTGAGGAGTGTGAGTGGTGCTGCTGCACATGTAACATGGAGGGGAATATTGTATACAGATACAATAACTAAATGCAGCCACTGTGAGGAGTGTGAGGGGTGCTGCTGCACATGTAACATGGAGGGGAATATTGTATACAGATACAATAACTAAATGCAGCCACTGTGAGGAGTGTGAGGGGTGCTGCTGCACATGTAACATGGAGGGGAATATTGTATGCAGATCCAATAACTAAATGCAGCCACTGTGAGGAGTGTGAGGAGTGCTGCTGCACAGGTAACATGGAGGGAAATACTGTATACAGATATAATAACTAAATGCAGCCACTATGAGGAGTGTGAGGGGTGCTGCTGCACAGGTAACATGGAGGGGAATACTGTATACAGATACAATAACTAAATGCAGCCACTGTGAGGAGTGTGAGGGGTGCTGTTGCACATGTAACATGGAGGGGAATACTGTATACAGAACCAATAACTAAATGCAGCCACTGTGAGGAGTGTGAGTGGTGCTGCTGCACAAGTAACATGGAGGGGAATATTGTATACAGATCCAATAACTAAATGCAGCCACTGTAAGGAGTGTGAGGGGTGCTGCTGCACATGTAACATGGAGGGGAATACTGTATACAGATACAAAAACTAAATGCAGCCACTGTTAGGACTGTGAGGGGTGCTGCTGCACATGTAACATGGAGGGGAATACTGTATACAGATACAATAACTAAATGCAGCCACTGTGAGGAGTGTGAGGGGTGCTGCTGCACATGTAACATGAAGGGGAATACTGTATACAGATCCAATAACTAAATGCAGCCACTGTGAGGAGTGTGAGGGGTGCTGCTGCACATGTAACATGGAGGGGAATATTGTATACAGATACAATAACTAAATGCAGCCACTGTGAGGAGTGTGAGGGGTGCTGCTGCACATGTAACATGGAGGGGAATACTGTATACAGATACAATAACTAAATGCAGCCACTGTGAGGAGTGTGAGTGGTGCTGCTGCACAGGTAACATGGAGGGGAATACTGTATACAGATACAATAACTAAATGCAGCCACTGTGAGGAGTGTGAGTGGGGCTGCTGCACATGTAACATGGAGGGGGATATTGTATACAGATACAATAACTAAATGCAGCCACTGTGAGGAGTGTGAGGGGTGCTGCTGCACAGGTAACATGGAGGGGAATATTGTATACAGATACAATAACTAAATGCAGCCACTGTGAGGAGTGTGAGGGGTGCTGCTGCACATGTAACATGGAGGGGAATATTGTATACAGATACAATAACTAAATGCAGCCACTGTGAGGAGTGTGAGGGGTGCTGCTGCACATGTAACATGGAGGGGAATATTGTATGCAGATCCAATAACTAAATGCAGCCACTGTGAGGAGTGTGAGGAGTGCTGCTGAACAGGTAACATGGAGGGGAATACTGTATACAGATACAATAACTAAATGCAGCCACTGTGAGGAGTGTGAGTGGTGCTGCTGCACAGGTAACATGGAGGGGAATACTGTATACAGATACAATAACTAAATGCAGCCACTGTGAGGAGTGTGAGTGGGGCTGCTGCACATGTAACATGGAGGGGAATATTGTATACAGATACAATAACTAAATGCAGCCACTGTGAGGAGTGTGAGGGGTGCTGCTGCACAGGTAACATGGAGGGGAATATTGTATATAGATACAATAACTAAATGCAGCCACTGTGAGGAGTGTGAGGGGTGCTGCTGCACATGTAACATGGAGGGGAATACTGTATACAGATACAATAACTAAATGCAGCCACTGTGAGGAGTGTGAGTGGTGCTGCTGCACATGTAACATGGAGGGGAATATTGTATACAGATACAATAACTAAATGCAACCACTGTGAGGAGTGTGAGTGGTGCTGCTGCACATGGAGGGGAATATTGTATACAGATCCAATAACTAAATGCAGCCACTGTGAGGAGTGTGAGGGGTGCTGCTGCACATGTAACATGGAGGGGAATATTGTATACAGATCCAATAACTAAATGCAGCCACTGTGAGGAGTGTGAGTGGTGCTGCTGCACATGTAACATGGAGGGGAATACTGTATACAGATATAATAACTAAATGCAGCCACTGTGAGGAGTGTGAGTGGTGCTGCTGCACAGGTAACATGGAGGGGAATACTGTATACAGATCCAATAACTAAATGCAGCCACTGTGAGGAGTGTGAGTGGTGCTGCTGCACATGTAACATGGAGGGGAATATTGTATACAGATACAATAACTAAATGCAGCCACTGTGAGGAGTGTGAGTGGGGCTGCTGCATATGTAACATGGTAGGGAATATTGAATACAGATACAATAACTAAATGCAGCCACTGTGAGGAGTGTGAGGGGTGCTGCTGCACATGTAACATGGAGGGGAATACTGTATACAGATACAATAACTAAATGCAGCCACTGTGAGGAGTGTGAGTGGTGCTGCTGCACAGGTAACATGGAGGGGAATACTGTATACAGATACAATAACTAAATGCAGCCACTGTGAGGAGTGTGAGGGGTGCTGCTGCACATGTAACATGGAGGGCAATACTGTATACAGATACAATAACTAAATGCAGCCACTGTGAGGAGTGTGAGTGGTGCTGCTGCACAGGTAACATGAAGGGGAATATTGTATACAGATACAATAACTAAATGCAGCCACTGTGAGGAGTGTGAGGGGTGCTGCTGCACAGATAACATGGAGGGGAATACTGTATACAGATACAATAACTAAATGCCGCCACTGTGAGGAGTGTGAGGGGTGCTGCTGCACAGGTAACATGGAGGGGAATATTGTATACAGATACAATAACTAAATGCAGCCACTGTGAGGTGTGTGAGGGGTGCTGCTGCACAGGTAACATGGAGGGGAATATTGTATACAGATACAATAACTAAATGCAGCCACTGTGAGAAGTGTGAGGGGTGCTGCTGCACAGATAACATGGAGGGGAATACTGTATACAGATCCAATAACTAAATGTAGCCACTGTGAGGAGTGTGAGTGGTGCTGCTGCACATGTAACATGGAGGGGAATACTGTATGCAGATACAATAACTAAATGCAGCCACTGTGAGGAGTGTGAGTGGTGCTGCTGCACAGGTAACATGGAGGGGAATACTGTATACAGATACAATAACTAAATGCAGCCACTGTGAGGGGTGCTGCTGCACATGTAACATGGAGGGGAATACTGTATACAGATACAAAAACTAAATGCAGCCACTGTTAGGACTGTGAGGGGTGCTGCTGCACATGTAACATGGAGGGGAATACTGTATACAGATACAATAACTAAATGCAGCCACTGTGAGGAGTGTGAGGGGTGCTGCTGCACATGTAACATGAAGGGGAATACTGTATACAGATCCAATAACTAAATGCAGCCACTGTGAGGAGTGTGAGGGGTGCTGCTGCACATGTAACATGGAGGGGAATATTGTATACAGATACAATAACTAAATGCAGCCACTGTGAGGAGTGTGAGGGGTGCTGCTGCACATGTAACATGGAGGGGAATACTGTATACAGATACAATAACTAAATGCAGCCACTGTGAGGAGTGTGAGTGGTGCTGCTGCACAGGTAACATGGAGGGGAATACTGTATACAGATACAATAACTAAATGCAGCCACTGTGAGGAGTGTGAGTGGGGCTGCTGCACATGTAACATGGAGGGGGATATTGTATACAGATACAATAACTAAATGCAGCCACTGTGAGGAGTGTGAGGGGTGCTGCTGCACAGGTAACATGGAGGGGAATATTGTATACAGATACAATAACTAAATGCAGCCACTGTGAGGAGTGTGAGGGGTGCTGCTGCACATGTAACATGGAGGGGAATATTGTATACAGATACAATAACTAAATGCAGCCACTGTGAGGAGTGTGAGGGGTGCTGCTGCACATGTAACATGGAGGGGAATATTGTATGCAGATCCAATAACTAAATGCAGCCACTGTGAGGAGTGTGAGGAGTGCTGCTGCACAGGTAACATGGAGGGGAATACTGTATACAGATACAATAACTAAATGCAGCCACTGTGAGGAGTGTGAGTGGTGCTGCTGCACAGGTAACATGGAGGGGAATACTGTATACAGATACAATAACTAAATGCAGCCACTGTGAGGAGTGTGAGTGGGGCTGCTGCACATGTAACATGGAGGGGAATATTGTATACAGATACAATAACTAAATGCAGCCACTGTGAGGAGTGTGAGGGGTGCTGCTGCACAGGTAACATGGAGGGGAATATTGTATATAGATACAATAACTAAATGCAGCCACTGTGAGGAGTGTGAGGGGTGCTGCTGCACATGTAACATGGAGGGGAATATTGTATACAGATACAATAACTAAATGCAGCCACTGTGAGGAGTGTGAGTGGTGCTGCTGCACATGTAACATGGAGGGGAATATTGTATACAGATACAATAACTAAATGCAACCACTGTGAGGAGTGTGAGTGGTGCTGCTGCACATGGAGGGGAATATTGTATACAGATCCAATAACTAAATGCAGCCACTGTGAGGAGTGTGAGGGGTGCTGCTGCACATGTAACATGGAGGGGAATATTGTATACAGATCCAATAACTAAATGCAGCCACTGTGAGGAGTGTGAGTGGTGCTGCTGCACATGTAACATGGAGGGGAATACTGTATACAGATACAATAACTAAATGCAGCCACTGTGAGGAGTGTGAGTGGTGCTGCTGCACAGGTAACATGGAGGGGAATACTGTATACAGATCCAATAACTAAATGCAGCCACTGTGAGGAGTGTGAGTGGTGCTGCTGCACATGTAACATGGAGGGGAATATTGTATACAGATACAATAACTAAATGCAGCCACTGTGAGGAGTGTGAGTGGGGCTGCTGCACATGTAACATGGTAGGGAATATTGAATACAGATACAATAACTAAATGCAGCCACTGTGAGGAGTGTGAGGGGTGCTGCTGCACATGTAACATGGAGGGGAATACTGTATACAGATACAATAACTAAATGCAGCCACTGTGAGGAGTGTGAGTGGTGCTGCTGCACAGGTAACATGGAGGGGAATACTGTATACAGATACAATAACTAAATGCAGCCACTGTGAGGAGTGTGAGGGGTGCTGCTGCACATGTAACATGGAGGGCAATACTGTATACAGATACAATAACTAAATGCAGCCACTGTGAGGAGTGTGAGTGGTGCTGCTGCACAGGTAACATGAAGGGGAATATTGTATACAGATACAATAACTAAATGCAGCCACTGTGAGGAGTGTGAGGGGTGCTGCTGCACAGATAACATGGAGGGGAATACTGTATACAGATACAATAACTAAATGCCGCCACTGTGAGGAGTGTGAGGGGTGCTGCTGCACAGGTAACATGGAGGGGAATATTGTATACAGATACAATAACTAAATGCAGCCACTGTGAGGTGTGTGAGGGGTGCTGCTGCACAGGTAACATGGAGGGGAATATTGTATACAGATACAATAACTAAATGCAGCCACTGTGAGAAGTGTGAGGGGTGCTGCTGCACAGATAACATGGAGGGGAATACTGTATACAGATCCAATAACTAAATGTAGCCACTGTGAGGAGTGTGAGTGGTGCTGCTGCACATGTAACATGGAGGGGAATACTGTATGCAGATACAATAACTAAATGCAGCCACTGTGAGGAGTGTGAGTGGTGCTGCTGCACAGGTAACATGGAGGGGAATACTGTATACAGATACAATAACTAAATGCAGCCACTGTGAGGGGTGCTGCTGCACATGTAACATGGAGGGGAATATTGTATACAGATACAATAACTAAATGCAGCCACTGTGAGGAGTGTGAGGGGTGCTGCTGCACATGTAACATGGAGGGGAATATTGTATACAGATACAATAACTAAATGCAGCCACTGTGAGGAGTGTGAGTGGGGCTGCTGCACATGTAACATGGTAGGGAATATTGTATACAGATACAATAACTAAATGCAGCCACTGTGAGGAGTGTGAGGGGTGCTGCTGCACATGTAACATGGAGGGGAATATTGTATACAGATACAATAACTAAATGCAGCCACTGTGAGGAGTGTGAGGGGTGCTGCTGCACATGTAACATGGAGGGGAATATTGTATACAGATACAATAACTAAATGCAGCCTCTGTGAGGAGTGTGAGGGGTGCTGCTGCACATGTAACATGAAGGGGAATACTGTATACAGATCCAATAACTAAATGCAGCCACTGTGAGGAGTGTGAGTGGTGCTGCTGCACATGTAACATGGAGGGGAATATTGTATACAGATACAATAACTAAATGCAACCACTGTGAGGAGTGTGAGGGGTGCTGCTGCACATGTAACATGTAGGGGAATACTGTATACAGATACAATAACTAAATGCAGCCACTGTGAGGAGTGTGAGGGGTGCTGCTGCACATGTAACATGGAGGGGAATACTGTATACAGATCCAATAACTAAATGTAGCCACTGTGAGGAGTGTGAGTGGTGCTGCTGCACATGCAACATGGAGGGGAATACTGTATGCAGATACAATAACTAAATGCAGCCACTGTGAGGAGTGTGAGTGGTGCTGCTGCACAGGTAACATGGAGGGGAATACTGTATACAGATCCAATAACTAAATGTAGCCACTGTGAGGAGTGTGAGGGGTGCTGCTGCACAGGTAACATGGAGGGCAATACTGTATACAGATACAATAACTAAATGCAGCCACTGTGAGGAGTGTGAGTGGTGCTGCTGCACAGATAACATGGAGGGTAATATAGTATACAGATCCAATAACTAAATGCAGCCACTGTGAGGAGTGTGAGTGTTGCTGCTGCACATGTAACATGGAGGGGAATATTGTATACAGATACAATTACTAAATGCAGCCACTGTAAGGAGTGTGAGTGGTGCTGCTGCACATGTAACATGGAGGGGAATATTGCATACAGATACAATAACTAAATGCAGCCACTGTGAGGAGTGTGAGTGGTGCTGCTGCACATGTAACATGGAGGGGAATACTGTATACAGATACAATAACTAAATGAAGCCACTGTGAGGAGTGTGAGTGGTGCTGCTGCACATGTAACATGGAGGGGAATATTGTATACAGATACAATAACTAAATGCAGCCACTGAGAGGAGTGTGAGGGGTGCTGCTGCACATGTAACATGGAGGGGAATACTGTATACAGATACAATAACTAAATGCAGCCACTGTGAGGAGTGTGAGTGGTGCTGCTGCACATGTAACATGGAGGGGAATATTGTATACAGATCCAATAACTAAATGCAGCCACTGTGAGGAGTGTGAGGGGTGCTGCTGCACATGTAACATGGAGGGGAATATTGTATACAGATACAATAACTAAATGCAGCCACTGTGAGGAGTGTGAGGGGTGCTGCTGCACATTTAACATGGAGGGGAATATTGTATACAGATACAATAACTAAATGCAGCCACTGTGAGGAGTGTGAGGGGTGCTGCTGCACATGTAACATGGAGGGGAATACTGTATACAGATCCAATAACTAAATGCAGCCACTGTGAGGAGTGTTAGTGGTGCTGCTGCACATGTAACATGGAGGGGAATATTGTATGCAGATCCAATAACTAAATGCAGCCCCTGTGAGGAGTGTGAGGAGTGCTGCTGCACAGGTAACATGGAGGGGAATACTGTATACAGATACAATAACTAAATGCAGCCACTGTGAGGAGTGTGAGTGGTGCTGCTGCACAGGTAACATGGAGGGGAATACTGTATACAGATACAATAACTAAATGCAGCCACTGTGAGGAGTGTGAGTGGGGCTGCTGCACATGTAACATGGAGGGGAATATTGTATACAGATACAATAACTAAATGCAGCCACTGTGAGGAGTGTGAGGGGTGCTGCTGCACAGGTAACATGGAGGGGAATATTGTATATAGATACAATAACTAAATGCAGCCACTGTGAGGAGTGTGAGGGGTGCTGCTGCACATGTAACATGGAGGGGAATATTGTATACAGATACAATAACTAAATGCAGCCACTGTGAGGAGTGTGAGTGGTGCTGCTGCACATGTAACATGGAGGGGAATATTGTATACAGATACAATAACTAAATGCAACCACTGTGAGGAGTGTGAGTGGTGCTGCTGCACATGTAGGGGAATATTGTATACAGATCCAATAACTAAATGCAGCCACTGTGAGGAGTGTGAGGGGTGCTGCTGCACATGTAACATGGAGGGGAATATTGTATACAGATCCAATAACTAAATGCAGCCACTGTGAGGAGTGTGAGTGGTGCTGCTGCACATGTAACATGGAGGGGAATACTGTATACAGATACAATAACTAAATGCAGCCACTGTGAGGAGTGTGAGTGGTGCTGCTGCACAGGTAACATGGAGGGGAATACTGTATACAGATCCAATAACTAAATGCAGCCACTGTGAGGAGTGTGAGTGGTGCTGCTGCACATGTAACATGGAGGGGAATATTGTATACAGATACAATAACTAAATGCAGCCACTGTGAGGAGTGTGAGTGGGGCTGCTGCACATGTAACATGGTAGGGAATATTGAATACAGATACAATAACTAAATGCAGCCACTGTGAGGAGTGTGAGGGGTGCTGCTGCACATGTAACATGGAGGGGAATACTGTATACAGATACAATAACTAAATGCAGCCACTGTGAGGAGTGTGAGTGGTGCTGCTGCACAGGTAACATGGAGGGGAATACTGTATACAGATACAATAACTAAATGCAGCCACTGTGAGGAGTGTGAGGGGTGCTGCTGCACATGTAACATGGAGGGCAATACTGTATACAGATACAATAACTAAATGCAGCCACTGTGAGGAGTGTGAGTGGTGCTGCTGCACAGGTAACATGAAGGGGAATATTGTATACAGATACAATAACTAAATGCAGCCACTGTGAGGAGTGTGAGGGGTGCTGCTGCACAGATAACATGGAGGGGAATACTGTATACAGATACAATAACTAAATGCCGCCACTGTGAGGAGTGTGAGGGGTGCTGCTGCACAGGTAACATGGAGGGGAATATTGTATACAGATACAATAACTAAATGCAGCCACTGTGAGGTGTGTGAGGGGTGCTGCTGCACAGGTAACATGGAGGGGAATATTGTATACAGATACAATAACTAAATGCAGCCACTGTGAGAAGTGTGAGGGGTGCTGCTGCACAGATAACATGGAGGGGAATACTGTATACAGATCCAATAACTAAATGTAGCCACTGTGAGGAGTGTGAGTGGTGCTGCTGCACATGTAACATGGAGGGGAATTCTGTATGCAGATACAATAACTAAATGCAGCCACTGTGAGGAGTGTGAGTGGTGCTGCTGCACAGGTAACATGGAGGGGAATACTGTATACAGATACAATAACTAAATGCAGCCACTGTGAGGGGTGCTGCTGCACATGTAACATGGAGGGGAATATTGTATACAGATACAATAACTAAATGCAGCCACTGTGAGGAGTGTGAGGGGTGCTGCTGCACATGTAACATGGAGGGGAATATTGTATACAGATACAATAACTAAATGCAGCCACTGTGAGGAGTGTGAGTGGGGCTGCTGCACATGTAACATGGTAGGGAATATTGTATACAGATACAATAACTAAATGCAGCCACTGTGAGGAGTGTGAGGGGTGCTGCTGCACATGTAACATGGAGGGGAATATTGTATACAGATACAATAACTAAATGCAGCCACTGTGAGGAGTGTGAGGGGTGCTGCTGCACATGTAACATGGAGGGGAATATTGTATACAGATACAATAACTAAATGCAGCCTCTGTGAGGAGTGTGAGGGGTGCTGCTGCACATGTAACATGAAGGGGAATACTGTATACAGATCCAATAACTAAATGCAGCCACTGTGAGGAGTGTGAGTGGTGCTGCTGCACATGTAACATGGAGGGGAATATTGTATACAGATACAATAACTAAATGCAGCCACTGTGAGGAGTGTGAGGGGTGCTGCTGCACATGTAACATGTAGGGGAATATTGTATACAGATACAATAACTAAATGCAGCCACTGTGAGGAGTGTGAGGGGTGCTGCTGCACATGTAACATGGAGGGGAATACTGTATACAGATCCAATAACTAAATGTAGCCACTGTGAGGAGTGTGAGTGGTGCTGCTGCACATGCAACATGGAGGGGAATACTGTATGCAGATACAATAACTAAATGCAGCCACTGTGAGGAGTGTGAGTGGTGCTGCTGCACAGGTAACATGGAGGGGAATACTGTATACAGATACAATAACTAAATGCAGCCACTGTGAGGAGTGTGAGGGGTGCTGCTGCACAGGTAACATGGAGGGCAATACTGTATACAGATACAATAACTAAATGCAGCCACTGTGAGGAGTGTGAGTGGTGCTGCTGCACAGGTAACATGGAGGGGAATATAGTATACAGATCCAATAACTAAATGCAGCCACTGTGAGGAGTGTGAGTGGTGCTGCTGCACATGTAACATGGAGGGGAATATTGTATACAGATACAATTACTAAATGCAGCCACTGTAAGGAGTGTGAGTGGTGCTGCTGCACATGTAACATGGAGGGGAATATTGCATACAGATACAATAACTAAATGCAGCCACTGTGAGGAGTGTGAGTGGTGCTGCTGCACATGTAACATGGAGGGGAATACTGTATACAGATACAATAACTAAATGAAGCCACTGTGAGGAGTGTGAGTGGTGCTGCTGCACATGTAACATGGAGGGGAATATTGTATACAGATACAATAACTAAATGCAGCCACTGAGAGGAGTGTGAGGGGTGCTGCTGCACATGTAACATGGAGGGGAATACTGTATACAGATACAATAACTAAATGCAGCCACTGTGAGGAGTGTGAGTGGTGGTGCTGCACATGTAACATGGAGGGGAATATTGTATACAGATCCAATAACTAAATGCAGCCACTGTGAGGAGTGTGAGGGGTGCTGCTGCACATGTAACATGGAGGGGAATATTGTATACAGATACAATAACTAAATGCAGCCACTGTGAGGAGTGTGAGGGGTGCTGCTGCACATTTAACATGGAGGGGAATATTGTATACAGATACAATAACTAAATGCAGCCACTGTGAGGAGTGTGAGGGGTGCTGCTGCACATGTAACATGGAGGGGAATACTGTATACAGATCCAATAACTAAATGCAGCCACTGTGAGGAGTGTTAGTGGTGCTGCTGCACATGTAACATGGAGGGGAATATTGTATGCAGATCCAATAACTAAATGCAGCCCCTGTGAGGAGTGTGAGGAGTGCTGCTGCACAGGTAACATGGAGGGGAATACTGTATACAGATACAATAACTAAATGCAGCCACTGTGAGGAGTGTGAGTGGTGCTGCTGCACAGGTAACATGAAGGGGAATACTGTATACAGATACAATAAATAAATGCAGCCACTGTGAGGAGTGTGAGTGGGGCTGCTGCACATGTAACATGGAGGGGAATATTGTATACAGATACAATAACTAAATGCAGCCACTGTGAGGAGTGTGAGGGGTGCTGCTGCACAGGTAACATGGAGGGGAATATTGTATATAGATACAATAACTAAATGCAGCCACTGTGAGGAGTGTGAGTGGTGCTGCTGCACATGTAACATGGAGGGGAATATTGTATACAGATACAATAACTAAATGCAGCCACTGTGAGGAGTGTGAGGGGTGCTGCTGCACATGTAACATGGAGGGGAATATTGTATGCAGATCCAATAACTAAATGCAGCCACTGTGAGGAGTGTGAGGAGTGCTGCTGCACAGGTAACATGGAGGGGAATACTGTATACAGATACAATAACTAAATGCAGCCACTGTGAGGAGTGTGAGGGGTGCTGCTGCACAGGTAACATGGAGGGGAATACTATATACAGATACAATAACTAAATGCAGCCACTGTGAGGAGTGTGAGGGGTGCTGCTGCACATGTAACATGGAGGGGAATATTGTATACAGATACAATAACTAAATGCAACCACTGTGAGGAGTGTGAGTGGTGCTGCTGCACATGGAGGGGAATATTGTATACAGATCCAATAACTAAATGCAGCCACTGTTAGGAGTGTGAGGGGTGCTGCTGCACATGTAACATGGAGGGGAATACTGTATACAGATCCAATAACTAAATGCAGCCACTGTGAGGAGTGTGAGGGGTGCTGCTGCACATGTAACATGGAGGGGAATATTGTATACAGATCCAATAACTAAATGCAGCCACTGTGAGGAGTGTGAGTGGTGCTGCTGCACATGTAACATGGAGGGGAATACTGTATACAGATACAATAACTAAATGCAGCCACTGTGAGGATTGTGAGTGGTGCTGCTGCACAGGTAACATGGAGGGGAATACTGTATACAGATCCAATAACTAAATGCAGCCACTGTGAGGAGTGTGAGTGGTGCTGCTGCACATGTAACATGGAGGGGAATATTGTATACAGATACAATAACTAAATGCAGCCACTGTGAGGAGTGTGAGTGGGGCTGCTGCACATGTAACATGGTAGGGAATATTGTATACAGATACAATAACTAAATGCAGCCACTGTGAGGAGTGTGAGGGGTGCTGCTGCACATGTAACATGGAGGGGAATACTGTATACAGATACAATAACTAAATGCAGCCACTGTGAGGAGTGTGAGTGGTGCTGCTGCACAGGTAACATGGAGGGGAATACTGTATACAGATACAATAACTAAATGCAGCCACTGTGAGGAGTGTGAGGGGTGCTGCTGCACATGTAACATGGAGGGCAATACTGTATACAGATACAATATCTAAATGCAGCCACTGTGAGGAGTGTGAGTGGTGCTGCTGCACAGGTAACATGAAGGGGAATATTGTATACAGATACAATAACTAAATGCAGCCACTGTGAGGAGTGTGAGGGGTGCTGCTGCACAGATAACATGGAGGGGAATACTGTATACAGATACAATAACTAAATGCCGCCACTGTGAGGAGTGTGAGGGATGCTGCTGCACAGGTAACATGGAGGGGAATATTGTATACAGATACAATAACTAAATGCAGCCACTGTGAGGTGTGTGAGGGGTGCTGCTGCACAGGTAACATGGAGGGGAATATTGTATACAGATACAATAACTAAATGCAGCCACTGTGAGGAGTGTGAGGGGTGCTGCTGCACAGATAACATGGAGGGGAATACTGTATACAGATACAATAACTAAATGCCGCCACTGTGAGGAGTGTGAGGGGTGCTGCTGCACATGTAACATGGAGGGGAATATTGTATACAGATACAATAACTAAATGCAGCCACTGTGAGGAGTGTGAGTGGTGCTGCTGCACATGTAACATGGAGGGGAATATTGTATACAGATACAATAACTATATGCAGCCACTGTGAGGAGTGTGAGGGGTGCTGCTGCACATGTAACATGTAGGGGAATATTGTATACAGATACAAAAACTAAATGCAGCCACTGTGAAGAGTGTGAGGGGTGCTGCTGCACATGTAACATGGAGGGGAATACTGTATACAGATCCAATAACTAAATGTAGCCACTGTGAGGAGTGTGAGTGGTGCTGCTGCACATGTAACATGGAGGGGAATACTGTATGCAGATACAATACCTAAATGCAGCCACTGTGAGGAGTGTGAGTGGTGCTGCTGCACAGGTAACATGGAGGGGAATACTGTATACAGATACAATAACTAAATGCAGCCACTGTGAGGAGTGTGAGGGGTGCTGCTGCACAGGTAACATGGAGGGCAATACTGTATACAGATACAATAACTAAATGCAGCCACTGTGAGGAGTGTGAGTGGTGGTGCTGCACAGGTAACATGGAGGGGAATATTGTATACAGATACAATAACTAAATGCAGCCACTGTGAGAAGTGTGAGGGGTGCTGCAGCACAGATAACATGGAGGGGAATACTGTATACAGATACAATAACTAAATGCAGCCACTGTGAGGAGTGTGAGGGGTGCTGCTGCACATGTAACATGGAGGGGAATATTGTATACAGATACAATAACTAAATGCAGCCACTGTGAGGAGTGTGAGTGGGGCTGCTGCACATGTAACATGGTAGGGAATATTGTATACAGATACAATAACTAAATGCAGCCACTGTGAGGAGTGTGAGGGGTGCTGCTGCACATGTAACATGGAGGGGAATATTGTATACAGATACAATAACTAAATGCAGCCACTGTGAGGAGTGTGAGGGGTGCTGCTGCACATGTAACATGGAGGGGAATATTGTATACAGATACAATAACTAAATGCAGCCTCTGTGAGGAGTGTGAGGGGTGCTGCTGCACATGTAACATGAAGGGGAATACTGTATACAGATACAATAACTAAATGCAGCCACTGTGAGGAGTGTGAGTGGTGCTGCTGCACATGTAACATGGAGGGGAATATTGTATACAGATACAATAACTAAATGCAGCCACTGTGAGGAGTGTGAGGGGTGCTGCTGCACATGTAACATGTAGGGGAATATTGTATACAGATACAATAACTAAATGCAGCCACTGTGAGGAGTGTGAGGGGTGCTGCTGCACATGTAACATGGAGGGGAATACTGTATACAGATCCAATAACTAAATGTAGCCACTGTGAGGAGTGTGAGTGGTGCTGCTGCACATGCAACATGGAGGGGAATACTGTATGCAGATACAATAACTAAATGCAGCCACTGTGAGGAGTGTGAGTGGTGCTGCTGCACAGGTAACATGGAGGGGAATACTGTATACAGATACAATAACTAAATGCAGCCACTGTGAGGAGTGTGAGGGGTGCTGCTGCACAGGTAACATGGAGGGCAATACTGTATACAGATACAATAACTAAATGCAGCCACTGTGAGGAGTGTGAGTGGTGCTGCTGCACAGGTAACATGGAGGGGAATATAGTATACAGATCCAATAACTAAATGCAGCCACTGTGAGGAGTGTGAGTGGTGCTGCTGCACATGTAACATGGAGGGGAATATTGTATACAGATACAATTACTAAATGCAGCCACTGTAAGGAGTGTGAGTGGTGCTGCTGCACATGTAACATGGAGGGGAATATTGCATACAGATACAATAACTAAATGCAGCCACTGTGAGGAGTGTGAGTGGTGCTGCTGCACATGTAACATGGAGGGGAATACTGTATACAGATACAATAACTAAATGAAGCCACTGTGAGGAGTGTGAGAGGTGCTGCTGCACATGTAACATGGAGGGGAATATTGTATACAGATACAATAACTAAATGCAGCCACTGAGAGGAGTGTGAGGGGTGCTGCTGCACATGTAACATGGAGGGGAATACTGTATACAGATACAATAACTAAATGCAGCCACTGTGAGGAGTGTGAGTGGTGCTGCTGCACATGTAACATGGAGGGGAATATTGTATACAGATCCAATAACTAAATGCAGCCACTGTGAGGAGTGTGAGGGGTGCTGCTGCACATGTAACATGGAGGGGAATATTGTATACAGATACAATAACTAAATGCAGCCACTGTGAGGAGTCTGAGGGGTGCTGCTGCACATGTAACATGGAGGGGAATATTGTATGCAGATCCAATAACTAAATGCAGCCACTGTGAGGAGTGTGAGGAGTGCTGCTGCACAGGTAACATGGAGGGGAATACTGTATACAGATACAATAACTAAATGCAGCCACTGTGAGGAGTGTGAGGGGTGCTGCTGCACAGGTAACATGAAGGGGAATACTGTATACAGATACAATAAATAAATGCAGCCACTGTGAGGAGTGTGAGTGGGGCTGCTGCACATGTAACATGGAGGGGAATATTGTATACAGATACAATAACTAAATGCAGCCACTGTGAGGAGTGTGAGGGGTGCTGCTGCACAGGTAACATGGAGGGGAATATTGTATATAGATACAATAACTAAATGCAGCCACTGTGAGGAGTGTGAGTGGTGCTGCTGCACATGTAACATGGAGGGGAATATTGTATACAGATACAATAACTAAATGCAGCCACTGTGAGGAGTGTGAGGGGTGCTGCTGCACATGTAACATGGAGGGGAATATTGTATGCAGATCCAATAACTAAATGCAGCCACTGTGAGGAGTGTGAGGAGTGCTGCTGCACAGGTAACATGGAGGGGAATACTGTATACAGATACAATAACTAAATGCAGCCACTGTGAGGAGTGTGAGGGGTGCTGCTGCACAGGTAACATGGAGGGGAATACTGTATACAGATACAATAACTAAATGCAGCCACTGTGAGGAGTGTGAGGGGTGCTGCTGCACATGTAACATGGAGGGGAATATTGTATACAGATACAATAACTAATTGCAACCACTGTGAGGAGTGTGAGTGGTGCTGCTGCACATGGAGGGGAATATTGTATACAGATCCAATAACTAAATGCAGCCACTGTTAGGAGTGTGAGGGGTGCTGCTGCACATGTAACATGGAGGGGAATACTGTATACAGATCCAATAACTAAATGCAGCCACTGTGAGGAGTGTGAGGGGTGCTGCTGCACATGTAACATGGAGGGGAATATTGTATACAGATCCAATAACTAAATGCAGCCACTGTGAGGAGTGTGAGTGGTGCTGCTGCACATGTAACATGGAGGGGAATACTGTATACAGATACAATAACTAAATGCAGCCACTGTGAGGATTGTGAGTGGTGCTGCTGCACAGGTAACATGGAGGGGAATACTGTATACAGATCCAATAACTAAATGCAGCCACTGTGAGGAGTGTGAGTGGTGCTGCTGCACATGTAACATGGAGGGGAATATTGTATACAGATACAATAACTAAATGCAGCCACTGTGAGGAGTGTGAGTGGGGCTGCTGCACATGTAACATGGTAGGGAATATTGTATACAGATACAATAACTAAATGCAGCCACTGTGAGGAGTGTGAGGGGTGCTGCTGCACATGTAACATGGAGGGGAATACTGTATACAGATACAATAACTAAATGCAGCCACTGTGAGGAGTGTGAGTGGTGCTGCTGCACAGGTAACATGGAGGGGAATACTGTATACAGATACAATAACTAAATGCAGCCACTGTGAGGAGTGTGAGGGGTGCTGCTGCACATGTAACATGGAGGGCAATACTGTATACAGATACAATATCTAAATGCAGCCACTGTGAGGAGTGTGAGTGGTGCTGCTGCACAGGTAACATGAAGGGGAATATTGTATACAGATACAATAACTAAATGCAGCCACTGTGAGGAGTGTGAGGGGTGCTGCTGCACAGATAACATGGAGGGGAATACTGTATACAGATACAATAACTAAATGCCGCCACTGTGAGGAGTGTGAGGGATGCTGCTGCACAGGTAACATGGAGGGGAATATTGTATACAGATACAATAACTAAATGCAGCCACTGTGAGGTGTGTGAGGGGTGCTGCTGCACAGGTAACATGGAGGGGAATATTGTATACAGATACAATAACTAAATGCAGCCACTGTGAGGAGTGTGAGGGGTACTGCTGCACAGATAACATGGAGGGGAATACTGTATACAGATACAATAACTAAATGCCGCCACTGTGAGGAGTGTGAGGGGTGCTGCTGCACATGTAACATGGAGGGGAATATTGTATACAGATACAATAACTAAATGCAGCCACTGTGAGGAGTGTGAGGGGTGCTGCTGCACATGTAACATGGAGGGGAATATTGTATACAGATACAATAACTAAATGCAGCCACTGTGAGGAGTGTGAGTGGTGCTGCTGCACATGTAACATAGAGGGGAATATTGTATACAGATACAATAACTAAATGCAGCCACTGTGAGGAGTGTGAGGGGTGCTGCTGCACATGTAACATGTAGGGGAATATTGTATACAGATACAATAACTAAATGCAGCCACTGTGAGGAGTGTGAGGGGTGCTGCTGCACATGTAACATGGAGGGGAATACTGTATACAGATACAATAACTAAATGTAGCCACTGTGAGGAGTGTGAGTGGTGCTGCTGCACATGTAACATGGAGGGGAATACTGTATGCAGATACAATAACTAAATGCAGCCACTGTGAGGAGTGTGAGTGGTGCTGCTGCACAGGTAACATGGAGGGGAATACTGTATACAGATACAATAACTAAATGCAGCCACTGTGAGGAGTGTGAGGGGTGCTGCTGCACAGGTAACATGGAGGGCAATACTGTATACAGATACAATAACTAAATGCAGCCACTGTGAGGAGTGTGAGTGGTGCTGCTGCACAGGTAACATGGAGGGGAATATAGTATACAGATCCAATAACTAAATGCAGCCACTGTGAGGAGTGTGAGTGGTGCTGCTGCACATGTAACATGGAGGGGAATATTGTATACAGATACAATTACTAAATGCAGCCACTGTAAGGAGTGTGAGTGGTGCTGCTGCACATGTAACATGGAGGGGAATATTGCATACAGATACAATAACTAAATGCAGCCACTGTGAGGAGTGTGAGTGGTGCTGCTGCACATGTAACATGGAGGGGAATACTGTATACAGATACAATAACTAAATGAAGCCACTGTGAGGAGTGTGAGTGGTGCTGCTGCACATGTAACATGGAGGGGAATATTGTATACAGATACAATAACTAAATGCAGCCACTGAGAGGAGTGTGAGGGGTGCTGCTGCACATGTAACATGGAGGGGAATACTGTATACAGATACAATAACTAAATGCAGCCACTGTGAGGAGTGTGAGTGGTGCTGCTGCACATGTAACATGGAGGGGAATATTGTATACAGATCCAATAACTAAATGCAGCCACTGTGAGGAGTGTGAGGGGTGCTGCTGCACATGTAACATGGAGGGGAATATTGTATACAGATACAATAACTAAATGCAGCCACTGTGAGGAGTGTGAGGGGTGCTGCTGCGCATTTAACATGGAGGGGAATATTGTATACAGATACAATAACTAAATGCAGCCACTGTGAGGAGTGTGAGGGGTGCTGCTGCACATGTAACATGGAGGGGAATACTGTATACAGATCCAATAACTAAATGCAGCCACTGTGAGGAGTGTTAGTGGTGCTGCTGCACATGTAACATGGAGGGGAATACTGTATGCAGATACAATAACTAAATGCAGCCACTGTGAGGAGTGTGAGTGGTGCTGCTGCACAGGTAACATGGAGGGGAATACTGTATACAGATACAATAACTAAATGCAGCCACTGTGAGGAGTGTGAGTGGTGCTGCTGCACATGTAACATGGAGGGGAATATTGTATACAGATCCAATAACTAAATGCAGCCACTGTGAGGAGTGTGAGGGGTGCTGCTGCACATGTAACATGGAGGGGAATATTGTATAAAGATACAATAACTAAATGCAGCCACTGTGAGGAGTGTGAGGGGTGCTGCTGCACATGTAACATGGAGGGGAATATTGTATACAGATACAATAACTAAATGCAGCCACTGTGAGGAGTGTGAGGGGTGCTGCTGCACATGTAACATGGAGGGGAATACTGTATACAGATCCAATAACTAAATGCAGCCACTGTGAGGAGTGTGAGTGGTGCTGCTGCACATGTAACATGGAGGGGAATACTGTATGCAGATACAATAACTAAATGCAGCCACTGTGAGGAGTGTGAGTGGTGCTGCTGCACAGGTAACATGGAGGGGAATACTGTATACAGATACAATAACTAAATGCAGCCACTGTGAGGAGTGTGAGGGGTGCTGCTGCACAGGTAACATGGAGGGCAATACTGTATACAGATACAATAACTAAATGCAGCCACTGTGAGGAGTGTGAGTGGTGCTGCTGCACATGTAACATGGAGGGGAATATTGTATACAGATCCAATAACTAAATGCAGCCACTGTGAGGAGTGTGAGTGGTGCTGCTGCACATGTAACATGGAGGGGAATACTGTATACAGATACAATAACTAAATGCAGCCACTGTGAGGAGTGTGGGGAGTGCTGCTGCACATGTAACATGGAGGGGAATACTGTATACAGATCCAATAACTAAATGCAGCCACTGTGAGGAGTGTGAGTGGTGCTGTGCACATGTAACATGGAGGGGAATATTGTATACAGATACAATAACTAAATGCAGCCACTGTGAGGAGTGTGAGGGGTGCTGCTGCACATGTAACATGGATGGGAATATTGTATACAGATACAATAACTAAATGCAGCCACTGTGAGGAGTGTGAGGGGTGCTGCTGCACATGTAACATGGAGGGGAATACTGTATACAGATCCAATAACTAAATGCAGCCACTGTGAGGAGTGTGAGTGGTGCTGCTGCACATGTAACATGGAGGGGAATACTGTATGCAGATACAATAACTAAATGCAGCCACTGTGAGGAGTGTGAGTGGTGCTGCTGCACAGGTAACATGGAGGGGAATACTGTATACAGATACAATAACTAAATGCAGCCACTGTGAGGAGTGTGAGGGGTGCTGCTGCACAGGTAACATGGGGGGCAATACTGTATACAGATACAATAACTAAATGCAGCCACTGTGAGGAGTGTGAGTGGTGCTGCTGCACAGGTAACATGGAGGGGAATATAGTATACAGATCCAATAACTAAATGCAGCCACTGTGAGGAGTGTGAGTGGTGCTGCTGCACATGTAACATGGAGGGGAATATTGTATACAGATACAATTACTAAATGCAGCCACTGTGAGGAGTGTGAGGGGTGCTGCTGCACAGGTAACATGGAGGGCAATACTGTATACAGATACAATAACTAAATGCAGCCACTGTGAGGAGTGTGAGTGGTGCTGCTGCACAGGTAACATGGAGGGGAATATAGTATACAGATCCAATAACTAAATGCAGCCACTGTGAGGAGTGTGAGTGGTGCTGCTGCACATGTAACATGGAGGGGAATATTGTATACAGATACAATTACTAAATGCAGCCACTGTGAGGAGTGTGAGTGGTGCTGCTGCACATGTAACATGGAGGGGGATATTGTATACAGATACAATAACTAAATGCAGCCACTGTGAGGAGTGTGAGTGGTGCTGCTGCACATGTAACATGGAGGGGAATACTGTATACAGATACAATAACTAAATGCAGTCACTGTGAGGAGTGTGAGTGGTGCTGCTGCACATGTAACATGGAGGGGAATACTGTATACAGATACAATAACTAAATGCAGCCACTGTGAGGAGTGTGAGTGGTGCTACTGCACATGTAACATGGAGGGGAATATTGTATACAGATACAATAACTAAATGCAGCCACTGTGAGGAGTGTGAGGGGTGCTGCTGCACACAGGGCCGTTTCTAGACAATTTGGCTCCCAGTGCGAGATTTCAAAATGCGCCCCCCCCCCCCCCATTGCTATAAAAAAAAATTGCGTCCCCCCCCCCCCATATAGCCAGAAAAAAAGCATGCGCGCGCTCCCGACAAGGCTGTGTGGCCTGATTGAAATGGGCGTGGTCTCATTACAGTGGGCGTGGCCTCGTCTGATATCACACCCACCACAGGGGGGAAAAATAAAAAGTCCCCTTTTTACACATTACACCAGGCAAGTGTCCCCATATTACACAGCGCGGCAGGCAGGTGTCCCCATTTTACAAAGTGCGGCAGGCAGGTGTCCCCATTTTACAAAGTGCGGCAGGCAGGTGTCCCCATTTTACAAAGTGCGGCAGGCAGGTGTCCCCATTTTACACAGTACGCAGGCAGATATCCCCATTTTACACAGTACGCAGGCAGGTGTCCCCATTTTACACAGTACGCAGGCAGATATCCCCATTTTACACAGTACGCAGGCAGGTGTCCCCATTTTACACAGTACGCTGGCAGGTGTCCCCATTTTACACAGTACGCACGCAGGTGTCCCCATTTTACACAGTACGCACGCAGGTGTCCCCATTTTACACAGTACGCAGGCACGTGCCCCCATTTTACACAGTACGCAGGCAGGTATCCCAATTTACACAGTGCGGCAGGTAGCCCCATTTACACAGTGCGGCAGGTATCCCCATTTACACAGTGCGGCAGGTATCCCCATTTACACAGTGCGGCAGGTGCCCCCATTTTACACAGTGCAGCAGGTATCCCCATTTACACAGTGCGGCAGGTGCCCCCATTTTACACAGTGCGGCAGGTGTCAAGTGGGGGGAGGGAGGGAGGGAGAGAGAGAGAATAGTATACTTACAACTTGCCGCTCTTCGGGTCCCGCGCGCCGGCCGCCTCCTCTGTCGATGGTTATCTCCAGTCCTCCTCTCCTCCCTCTCTCATCCCCCGAGCGCTCCTGCTCGGGGGGCGGGGCTTCGCGAAATGACACGTTTGCGTCATGACGTCACGACGCAAACGCGTCATTCCGCGAAGCCCCGCCCCCCGAGCAGGAGCGCTCGGGGGATGAGAGAGGGAGGAGAGGAGTAGTCACAAAGTGCCGCGGCGGGCGCCCCGTGCGGTTGCACGGCTCGCCCGCCGCTAGAAACGGCACTGGCTGCACATGTAACATGGAGGGGAATACTGTATACAGATACAATAACTAAATGCAGCCACTGTGAGGAGTGTGAGTGGTGCTGATGCACATGTAACATGGAGGGGAATATTGTATACAGATCCAATAACTAAATGCAGCCACTGTGAGGAGTGTGAGGGGTGCTGCTGCACAGGTAACATGGAGGGGAATACTGTATACAGATACAATAACTAAATGCAGCCACTGTGAGGAGTGTGAGGGGTGCTGCTGCACAGATAACATGGAGGGGAATATTGTATACAGATCCAATAACTAAATGCAGCCACTGTGAGGAGTGTGAGGGGTGCTGCTGCACAGATAACATGGAGGGGAATATTGTATACAGATACAATAACTAAATGCAGCCACTGTGAGGAGTGTGAGGGGTGCTACTGCACATGTAACATGGAGGGGAATACTGTATACAGATCCAATAACTAAATGCAGTCACTGTGAGGAGTGTGAGTGGTGCTGCTGCACATGTAACATGGAGGGGAATACTGTATGCAGATACAATAACTAAATGCAGCCACTGTGAGGAGTGTGAGGGGTGCTGCTGCACATGTAACATGGAGGGGAATACTGTATACAGATACAATAACTAAATGCAGCCACTGTGAGGAGTGGGAGGGGTGCTGCTGCACATGTAACATGGAGGGGAATATTGTATACAGATACAATAACTAAATGCAGCCACTGTGAGGAGTGTGAGGGGTGCTGCTGCACATGTAACATGGAGGGGAATATTGTATGCAGATCCAATAACTAAATGCAGCCACAGTGAGGAGTGTGAGGAGTGCTGCTGCACAGGTAACATGGAGGGTAATACTGTATACAGATACAATAACTAAATGCAGCCACTGTGAGGAGTGTGAGGGGTGCTGCTGCACATGTAACATGGAGGGGAATACTGTATACAGATCCAATAACTAAATGCAGCCACTGTGAGGAGTGTGAGTGGTGCTGCTGCACATGTAACATGGAGGGGAATACTGTATGCAGATACAATAACTAAATGCAGCCACTGTGAGGAGTGTGAGTGGTGCTGCTGCACAGGTAACATGGAGGAGAATACTGTATACAGATACAATAACTAAATGCAGCCACTGTGAGGAGTGTGAGTGGTGCTGCTGCACATGTAACATGGAGGGGAATATTGTATACAGATACAATTACTAAATGCAGCCACTGTGAGGAGTGTGAGTGGTGCTGCTGCACATGTAACATGGAGGGGGATATTGTATACAGATACAATAACTAAATGCAGCCACTGTGAGGAGTGTGAGTGGTGCTGCTGCACATGTAACATGGAGGGGGATATTGTATACAGATACAATAACTAAATGCAGCCACTGTGAGGAGTGTGAGGGGTGCTGCTGCACATGTAACATGGAGGGGAATACTGTATACAGATACAATAACTAAATGCAGTCACTGTGAGGAGTGTGAGGGGTGCTGCTGCACATGTAACATGGAGGGGAATACTGTATACAGATCCAATAACTAAATGCAGCCACTGTGAGGAGTGTGAGTGGTGCTGCTGCACATGTAACATGGAGGGGAATATTGTATACAGATACAATAACTAAATGCAGCCACTGTGAGGAGTGTGAGGGGTGCTGCTGCACATGTAACATGGAGGGGAATACTGTATACAGATACAATAACTAAATGCAGCCACTGTGAGGAGTGTGAGTGGTGCTGCTGCACATGTAACATGGAGGGGAATATTGTATACAGATCCAATAACTAAATGCAGCCACTGTGAGGAGTGTGAGGGGTGCTGCTGCACATGTAACATGGAGGGGAATATTGTATACAGATACAATAACTAAATGCAGCCACTGTGAGGAGTGTGAGGGGTGCTGCTGCACATGTAACATGGAGGGGAATATTGTATACAGATACAATAACTAAATGCAGCCACTGTGAGGAGTGTGAGGGGTGCTGCTGCACAAGTAACATGGAGGGGAATACTGTATACAGATACAATAACTAAATGCAGCCACTGTGAGGAGTGTGAGGGGTGCTGCTGCACAGATAACTTGGAGGGGAATATTGTATACAGATACAATAACTAAATGCAGCCACTGTGAGGAGTGTGAGGGGTGCTACTGCACATGTAACATGGAGGGGAATACTGTATACAGATCCAATAACTAAATGCAGTCACTGTGAGGAGTGTGAGTGGTGCTGCTGCACATGTAACATGGAGGGGAATACTGTATGCAGATACAATAACTAAATGCAGCCACTGTGAGGAGTGTGAGGGGTGCTGCTGCACATGTAACATGGAGGGGAATACTGTATACAGATACAATAACTAAATGCAGCCACTGTGAGGAGTGGGAGGGGTGCTGCTGCACATGTAACATGGAGGGGAATATTGTATACAGATACAATAACTAAATGCAGCCACTGTGAGGAGTGTGAGGGGTGCTGCTGCACATGTAACATGGAGGGGAATATTGTATGCAGATCCAATAACTAAATGCAGCCACTGTGAGGAGTGTGAGGAGTGCTGCTGCACAGGTAACATGGAGGGTAATACTGTATACAGATACAATAACTAAATGCAGCCACTGTGAGGAGTGTGAGGGGTGCTGCTGCACAGGTAACATGGAGGGGAATACTGTATACAGATACAATAACTAAATGCAGCCACTGTGAGGAGTGTGAGGGGTGCTGTTGCACATGTAACATGGAGGGGAATACTGTATACAGAACCAATAACTAAATGCAGCCACTGTGAGGAGTGTGAGGGGTGCTGCTGCACATGTAACATGGAGGGGAATATTGTATACAGATACAATAACTAAATGCAGCCACTGTGAGGAGTGTGAGGGGTGCTGCTGCACATGTAACATGGAGGGGAATATTGTATGCAGATCCAATAACTAAATGCAGCCACTGTGAGGAGTGTGAGGAGTGCTGCTGCACAGGTAACATGGAGGGGAATACTGTATACAGATCCAATAACTAAATGCAGCCACTGTGAGGAGTGTGAGGGGTGCTGCTGCACAGGTAACATGGAGGGGAATATAGTATACAGATCCAATAACTAAATGCAGCCACTGTGAGGAGTGTGAGTGGTGCTGCTGCACATGTAACATGGAGGGGAATATTGTATACAGATACAATAACTAAATGCAACCACTGTGAGGAGTGTGAGTGGTGCTGCTGCACATGGAGGGGAATACTGCATACAGATCCAATAACTAAATGCAGCCACTGTGAGGAGTGTGAGGGGTGCTGCTGCACATGTAACATGGAGGGGAATACTGTATACAGATACAATAACTAAATGCAGCCACTGTGAGGAGTGTGAGGGGTGCTGCTGCACATGTAACATGGAGGGGAATACTGTATACAGATCCAATAACTAAATGCAGCCACTGTGAGGAGTGTGAGGGGTGCTGCTGCACATGTAACATTGAGGGGAATATTGTATACAGATCCAATAACTAAATGCAGCCACTGTGAGCAGTGTGAGTGGTGCTGCTGCACATGTAACATGGAGGGGAATACTATATACAGATACAATAACTAAATGCAGCCACTGTGAGGAGTGTGAGTGGGGCTGCTGCACATGTAACATGGAGGGGAATATTGTATACAGATCCAATAACTAAATGCAGCCACTGTGAGGAGTGTGAGGGGTGCTGCTGCACATGTAACATGGAGGGGAATACTGTATACAGATACAATAACTAAATGCAGCCACTGTGAGGAGTGTGAGTGGTGCTGCTGCACAGGTAACATGGAGGGCAATACTGTATACAGATACAATAACTATATGCAGCCACTGTGAGGAGTGTGAGGGGTGCTGCTGCACAGGTAACATGGAGGGCAATACTGTATACAGATCCAATAACTAAATGCAGCCACTGTGAGGAGTGTGAGTGGTGCTGCTGCACAGGTAACATGGAGGGGAATATAGTATACAGATCCAATAACTAAATGCAGCCACTGTGAGGAGTGTGAGTGGTGCTGCTGCACATGTAACATGGAGGGGAATATTGTAAACAGATACAATTACTAAATGCAGCCACTGTGAGGAGTGTGAGTGGTGCTGCTGCACATGTAACATGGAGGGGAATACTGCATACAGATACAATAACTAAATGCAGCCACTGTGAGGAGTGTGAGTGGTGCTGCTGCACATGTAACATGGAGGGGAATACTGTATACAGATACAATAACTAAATGCAGCCACTGTGAGGAGTGTGAGGGGTGCTGCTGCACATGTAACATGGAGGGGAATACTGTATACAGATCCAATAACTAAATGCAGCCACTGTGAGGAGTGTGAGTGGTGCTGCTGCACATGTAACATGGAGGGGAATATTGTATACAGATACAATAACTAAATGCAGCCACTGTGAGGAGTGTGAGTGGTGCTGCTGCACATGTAACATGGAGGGGAATATTGTATACAGATACAATAACTAAATGCAGCCACTGTGAGGAGTGTGAGTGGTGCTGCTGCACATGTAACATGGAGGGGAATATTGTATACAGATACAATAACTAAATGCAGCCACTGTGAGGAGTGTGAGAGGTTCTGCTGCACATGTAACATGGAGGGGAATACTGTATGCAGATACAATAACTAAATGCAGCCACTGTGAGGAGTGTGAGTGGTGCTGCTGCACATGTAACATGGAGGGGAATATTGTATACAGATACAATAACTAAATGCAGCCACTGTGAGGAGTGTGAGAGGTTCTGCTGCACATGTAACATGGAGGGGAATACTGTATGCAGATACAATAACTAAATGCAGCCACTGTGAGGAGTGTGAGGGGTGCTGCTGCACAGGTAACATGGAGGGGAATACTGTATACAGATACAATAACTAAATGCAGCCACTGTGAGGAGTGTGAGGGGTGCTGCTGCACAGGTAACATGGAGGGCAATACTGTATACAGATACAATAACTAAATGCAGCCACTGTGAGGAGTGTAAGTGGTGCTGCTGCACAGGTAACATGGAGGGGAATATAGTATACAGATCCAATAACTAAATGCAGCCACTGTGAGGAGTGTGAGTGGTGCTGCTGCACATGTAACATGGAGGGGAATATTGTATACAGATACAATTACTAAATGCAGCCACTGTGAGGAGTGTGAGTGGTGCTGCTGCACATGTAACATGGAGGGGAATACTGCATACAGATACAATAACTAAATGCAGCCACTGTGAGGAGTGTGAGTGGTACTGCTGCACATGTAACATGGAGGGGAATACTGTATGCAGATACAATAACTAAATGCAGCCACTGTGAGGAGTGTGAGTGGTGCTGCTGCACATGTAACATGGAGGGGAATACTGTATATAGATACAATAACTAAATGCAGCCACTGTGAGGAGTGTGAGGGGTGCTGCTGCACAGGTAACATGGAGGGGAATACTGTATACAGATCCAATAACTAAATGCAGCCACTGTGAGGAGTGTGAGTGGTGCTGCTGCACATGTAACATGGAGGGGAATATTGTATACAGATACAATAACTAAATGCAGCCACTGTGAGGAGTGTGAGGGGTGCTGCTGCACATGTAACATGGAGGGGAATACTGTATACAGATACAATAACTAAATGCAGCCACTGTGAGGAGTGTGAGTGGTGCTGCTGCACATGTAACATGGAGGGGAATATTGTATACAGATCCAATAACTAAATGCAGCCACTGTGAGGAGTGTGAGGGGTGCTGCTGCACATGTAACATGGAGGGGAATATTGTATACAGATACAATAACTAAATGCAGCCACTGTGAGGAGTGTGAGGGGTGCTGCTGCACATGTAACATGGAGGGGAATATTGTATACAGATACAATAACTAAATGCAGCCACTGTGAGGAGTGTGAGGGGTGCTGCTGCACAAGTAACATGGAGGGGAATACTGTATACAGATACAATAACTAAATGCAGCCACTGTGAGGAGTGTGAGGGGTGCTGCTGCACAGATAACTTGGAGGGGAATATTGTATACAGATACAATAACTAAATGCAGCCACTGTGAGGAGTGTGAGGGGTGCTACTGCACATGTAACATGGAGGGGAATACTGTATACAGATCCAATAACTAAATGCAGTCACTGTGAGGAGTGTGAGTGGTGCTGCTGCACATGTAACATGGAGGGGAATACTGTATGCAGATACAATAACTAAATGCAGCCACTGTGAGGAGTGTGAGGGGTGCTGCTGCACATGTAACATGGAGGGGAATACTGTATACAGATACAATAACTAAATGCAGCCACTGTGAGGAGTGGGAGGGGTGCTGCTGCACATGTAACATGGAGGGGAATATTGTATACAGATACAATAACTAAATGCAGCCACTGTGAGGAGTGTGAGGGGTGCTGCTGCACATGTAACATGGAGGGGAATATTGTATGCAGATCCAATAACTAAATGCAGCCACTGTGAGGAGTGTGAGGAGTGCTGCTGCACAGGTAACATGGAGGGTAATACTGTATACAGATACAATAACTAAATGCAGCCACTGTGAGGAGTGTGAGGGGTGCTGCTGCACAGGTAACATGGAGGGGAATACTGTATACAGATACAATAACTAAATGCAGCCACTGTGAGGAGTGTGAGGGGTGCTGTTGCACATGTAACATGGAGGGGAATACTGTATACAGAACCAATAACTAAATGCAGCCACTGTGAGGAGTGTGAGGGGTGCTGCTGCACATGTAACATGGAGGGGAATATTGTATACAGATACAATAACTAAATGCAGCCACTGTGAGGAGTGTGAGGGGTGCTGCTGCACATGTAACATGGAGGGGAATATTGTATGCAGATCCAATAACTAAATGCAGCCACTGTGAGGAGTGTGAGGAGTGCTGCTGCACAGGTAACATGGAGGGGAATACTGTATACAGATCCAATAACTAAATGCAGCCACTGTGAGGAGTGTGAGGGGTGCTGCTGCACAGGTAACATGGAGGGGAATATAGTATACAGATCCAATAACTAAATGCAGCCACTGTGAGGAGTGTGAGTGGTGCTGCTGCACATGTAACATGGAGGGGAATATTGTATACAGATACAATAACTAAATGCAACCACTGTGAGGAGTGTGAGTGGTGCTGCTGCACATGGAGGGGAATACTGCATACAGATCCAATAACTAAATGCAGCCACTGTGAGGAGTGTGAGGGGTGCTGCTGCACATGTAACATGGAGGGGAATACTGTATACAGATACAATAACTAAATGCAGCCACTGTGAGGAGTGTGAGGGGTGCTGCTGCACATGTAACATGGAGGGGAATACTGTATACAGATCCAATAACTAAATGCAGCCACTGTGAGGAGTGTGAGGGGTGCTGCTGCACATGTAACATTGAGGGGAATATTGTATACAGATCCAATAACTAAATGCAGCCACTGTGAGCAGTGTGAGTGGTGCTGCTGCACATGTAACATGGAGGGGAATACTATATACAGATACAATAACTAAATGCAGCCACTGTGAGGAGTGTGAGTGGTGCTGCTGCACATGTAACATGGAGGGGAATACTGTATACAGATACAATAACTAAATGCAGCCACTGTGAGGAGTGTGAGTGGGGCTGCTGCACATGTAACATGGAGGGGAATATTGTATACAGATCCAATAACTAAATGCAGCCACTGTGAGGAGTGTGAGGGGTGCTGCTGCACATGTAACATGGAGGGGAATACTGTATACAGATACAATAACTAAATGCAGCCACTGTGAGGAGTGTGAGTGGTGCTGCTGCACAGGTAACATGGAGGGCAATACTGTATACAGATACAATAACTATATGCAGCCACTGTGAGGAGTGTGAGGGGTGCTGCTGCACAGGTAACATGGAGGGCAATACTGTATACAGATCCAATAACTAAATGCAGCCACTGTGAGGAGTGTGAGTGGTGCTGCTGCACAGGTAACATGGAGGGGAATATAGTATACAGATCCAATAACTAAATGCAGCCACTGTGAGGAGTGTGAGTGGTGCTGCTGCACATGTAACATGGAGGGGAATATTGTAAACAGATACAATTACTAAATGCAGCCACTGTGAGGAGTGTGAGTGGTGCTGCTGCACATGTAACATGGAGGGGAATACTGCATACAGATACAATAACTAAATGCAGCCACTGTGAGGAGTGTGAGTGGTGCTGCTGCACATGTAACATGGAGGGGAATACTGTATACAGATACAATAACTAAATGCAGCCACTGTGAGGAGTGTGAGGGGTGCTGCTGCACATGTAACATGGAGGGGAATACTGTATACAGATCCAATAACTAAATGCAGCCACTGTGAGGAGTGTGAGTGGTGCTGCTGCACATGTAACATGGAGGGGAATATTGTATACAGATACAATAACTAAATGCAGCCACTGTGAGGAGTGTGAGTGGTGCTGCTGCACATGTAACATGGAGGGGAATATTGTATACAGATACAATAACTAAATGCAGCCACTGTGAGGAGTGTGAGAGGTTCTGCTGCACATGTAACATGGAGGGGAATACTGTATGCAGATACAATAACTAAATGCAGCCACTGTGAGGAGTGTGAGTGGTGCTGCTGCACATGTAACATGGAGGGGAATATTGTATACAGATACAATAACTAAATGCAGCCACTGTGAGGAGTGTGAGAGGTTCTGCTGCACATGTAACATGGAGGGGAATACTGTATGCAGATACAATAACTAAATGCAGCCACTGTGAGGAGTGTGAGGGGTGCTGCTGCACAGGTAACATGGAGGGGAATACTGTATACAGATACAATAACTAAATGCAGCCACTGTGAGGAGTGTGAGGGGTGCTGCTGCACAGGTAACATGGAGGGCAATACTGTATACAGATACAATAACTAAATGCAGCCACTGTGAGGAGTGTAAGTGGTGCTGCTGCACAGGTAACATGGAGGGGAATATAGTATACAGATCCAATAACTAAATGCAGCCACTGTGAGGAGTGTGAGTGGTGCTGCTGCACATGTAACATGGAGGGGAATATTGTATACAGATACAATTACTAAATGCAGCCACTGTGAGGAGTGTGAGTGGTGCTGCTGCACATGTAACATGGAGGGGAATACTGCATACAGATACAATAACTAAATGCAGCCACTGTGAGGAGTGTGAGTGGTACTGCTGCACATGTAACATGGAGGGGAATACTGTATGCAGATACAATAACTAAATGCAGCCACTGTGAGGAGTGTGAGTGGTGCTGCTGCACATGTAACATGGAGGGGAATACTGTATATAGATACAATAACTAAATGCAGCCACTGTGAGGAGTGTGAGGGGTGCTGCTGCACAGGTAACATGGAGGGGAATACTGTATACAGATACAATAACTAAATGCAGCCACTGTGAGGAGTGTGAGGGGTGCTGCTGCACAGGTAACATGGAGGGCAATACTGTATACAGATACAATAACTAAATGCAGCCACTGTGAGGAGTGTGAGTGGTGCTGCTGCACAGGTAACATGGAGGGGAATATAGTATACAGATCCAATAACTAAATGCAGCCACTGTGAGGAGTGTGAGTGGTGCTGCTGCACATGTAACATGGAGGGGAATATTGTATACAGATACAATTACTAAATGCAGCCACTGTGAGGAGTGTGAGTGGTGCTGCTGCACATGTAACATGGAGGGGAATACTGCATATAGATACAATAACTAAATTCAGCCACTGTGAGGAGTGTGAGTGGTGCTGCTGCACATGTAACATGGAGGGGAATACTGTATACAGATACAATAACTAAATGCAGCCACTGTGAGGAGTGTGAGGGGTGCTGCTGCACATGTAACATGGAGGGGAATACTGTATACAGATCCAATAACTAAATGCAGCCACTGTGAGGAGTGTGAGTGGTGCTGCTGCACATGTAACATGGAGGGGAATATTGTATACAGATACAATAACTAAATGCAGCCACTGTGAGGAGTGTGAGGGGTGCTGCTGCACATGTAACATGGAGGGGAATACTGTATACAGATACAATAACTAAATGCAGCCACTGTGAGGAGTGTGAGTGGTGCTGCTGCACATGTAACATGGAGGGGAATATTGTATACAGATCCAATAACTAAATGCAGCCACTGTGAGGAGTGTGAGGGGTGCTGCTGCACATGTAACATGGAGGGGAATATTGTATACAGATACAATAACTAAATGCAGCCACTGTGAGGAGTGTGAGGGGTGCTGCTGCACATGTAACATGGAGGGGAATATTGTATACAGATACAATAACTAAATGCAGCCACTGTGAGGAGTGTGAGGGGTGCTGCTGCACATGTAACATGGAGGGGAATACTGTATACAGATCCAATAACTAAATGCAGCCACTGTGAGGAGTGTGAGTGGTGCTGCTGCACATGTAACATGGAGGGGAATACTGTATGCAGATACAATAACGAAATGCAGCCACTGTGAGGAGTGTGAGTGGTGCTGCTCCACATGTAACATGGAGGGGAATATTGTATACAGATCCAATAACTAAATGCAGCCACTGTGAGGAGTGTGAGGGGTGCTGCTGCACATGTAACATGGAGGGGAATATTGTATACAGATACAATAACTAAATGCAGCCACTGTGAGGAGTGTGAGGGGTGCTGCTGCACATGTAACATGGAGGGGAATATTGTATACAGATACAATAACTAAATGCAGCCACTGTGAGGAGTGTGAGGGGTGCTGCTGCACAGGTAACATGGAGGGCAATACTGTATACAGATACAATAACTAAATGCAGCCACTGTGAGGAGTGTAAGTGGTGCTGCTGCACAGGTAACATGGAGGGGAATATAGTATACAGATCCAATAACTAAATGCAGCCACTGTGAGGAGTGTGAGTGGTGCTGCTGCACATGTAACATGGAGGGGAATATTGTATACAGATACAATTACTAAATGCAGCCACTGTGAGGAGTGTGAGTGGTGCTGCTGCACATGTAACATGGAGGGGAATACTGCATACAGATACAATAACTAAATGCAGCCACTGTGAGGAGTGTGAGTGGTACTGCTGCACATGTAACATGGAGGGGAATACTGTATGCAGATACAATAACTAAATGCAGCCACTGTGAGGAGTGTGAGTGGTGCTGCTGCACATGTAACATGGAGGGGAATACTGTATATAGATACAATAACTAAATGCAGCCACTGTGAGGAGTGTGAGGGGTGCTGCTGCACAGGTAACATGGAGGGGAATACTGTATACAGATACAATAACTAAATGCAGCCACTGTGAGGAGTGTGAGGGGTGCTGCTGCACAGGTAACATGGAGGGCAATACTGTATACAGATACAATAACTAAATGCAGCCACTGTGAGGAGTGTGAGTGGTGCTGCTGCACAGGTAACATGGAGGGGAATATAGTATACAGATCCAATAACTAAATGCAGCCACTGTGAGGAGTGTGAGTGGTGCTGCTGCACATGTAACATGGAGGGGAATATTGTATACAGATACAATTACTAAATGCAGCCACTGTGAGGAGTGTGAGTGGTGCTGCTGCACATGTAACATGGAGGGGAATACTGCATATAGATACAATAACTAAATTCAGCCACTGTGAGGAGTGTGAGTGGTGCTGCTGCACATGTAACATGGAGGGGAATACTGTATACAGATACAATAACTAAATGCAGCCACTGTGAGGAGTGTGAGGGGTGCTGCTGCACATGTAACATGGAGGGGAATACTGTATACAGATCCAATAACTAAATGCAGCCACTGTGAGGAGTGTGAGTGGTGCTGCTGCACATGTAACATGGAGGGGAATATTGTATACAGATACAATAACTAAATGCAGCCACTGTGAGGAGTGTGAGGGGTGCTGCTGCACATGTAACATGGAGGGGAATACTGTATACAGATACAATAACTAAATGCAGCCACTGTGAGGAGTGTGAGTGGTGCTGCTGCACATGTAACATGGAGGGGAATATTGTATACAGATCCAATAACTAAATGCAGCCACTGTGAGGAGTGTGAGGGGTGCTGCTGCACATGTAACATGGAGGGGAATATTGTATACAGATACAATAACTAAATGCAGCCACTGTGAGGAGTGTGAGGGGTGCTGCTGCACATGTAACATGGAGGGGAATATTGTATACAGATACAATAACTAAATGCAGCCACTGTGAGGAGTGTGAGGGGTGCTGCTGCACATGTAACATGGAGGGGAATATTGTATGCAGATCCAATAACTAAATGCAGCCACAGTGAGGAGTGTGAGGAGTGCTGCTGCACAGGTAACATGGAGGGTAATACTGTATACAGATACAATAACTAAATGCAGCCACTGTGAGGAGTGTGAGGGGTGCTGCTGCACATGTAACATGGAGGGGAATACTGTATACAGATCCAATAACTAAATGCAGCCACTGTGAGGAGTGTGAGTGGTGCTGCTGCACATGTAACATGGAGGGGAATACTGTATGCAGATACAATAACTAAATGCAGCCACTGTGAGGAGTGTGAGTGGTGCTGCTGCACAGGTAACATGGAGGAGAATACTGTATACAGATACAATAACTAAATGCAGCCACTGTGAGGAGTGTGAGTGGTGCTGCTGCACATGTAACATGGAGGGGAATATTGTATACAGATACAATTACTAAATGCAGCCACTGTGAGGAGTGTGAGTGGTGCTGCTGCACATGTAACATGGAGGGGGATATTGTATACAGATACAATAACTAAATGCAGCCACTGTGAGGAGTGTGAGTGGTGCTGCTGCACATGTAACATGGAGGGGGATATTGTATACAGATACAATAACTAAATGCAGCCACTGTGAGGAGTGTGAGGGGTGCTGCTGCACATGTAACATGGAGGGGAATACTGTATACAGATACAATAACTAAATGCAGTCACTGTGAGGAGTGTGAGGGGTGCTGCTGCACATGTAACATGGAGGGGAATACTGTATACAGATCCAATAACTAAATGCAGCCACTGTGAGGAGTGTGAGTGGTGCTGCTGCACATGTAACATGGAGGGGAATATTGTATACAGATACAATAACTAAATGCAGCCACTGTGAGGAGTATGAGGGGTGCTGCTGCACATGTAACATGGAGGGGAATACTGTATACAGATACAATAACTAAATGCAGCCACTGTGAGGAGTGTGAGTGGTGCTGCTGCACATGTAACATGGAGGGGAATATTGTATACAGATCCAATAACTAAATGCAGCCACTGTGAGGAGTGTGAGGGGTGCTGCTGCACATGTAACATGGAGGGGAATATTGTATACAGATACAATAACTAAATGCAGCCACTGTGAGGAGTGTGAGGGGTGCTGCTGCACATGTAACATGGAGGGGAATATTGTATACAGATACAATAACTAAATGCAGCCACTGTGAGGAGTGTGAGGGGTGCTGCTGCACAAGTAACATGGAGGGGAATACTGTATACAGATACAATAACTAAATGCAGCCACTGTGAGGAGTGTGAGGGGTGCTGCTGCACAGATAACTTGGAGGGGAATATTGTATACAGATACAATAACTAAATGCAGCCACTGTGAGGAGTGTGAGGGGTGCTACTGCACATGTAACATGGAGGGGAATACTGTATACAGATCCAATAACTAAATGCAGTCACTGTGAGGAGTGTGAGTGGTGCTGCTGCACATGTAACATGGAGGGGAATACTGTATGCAGATACAATAACTAAATGCAGCCACTGTGAGGAGTGTGAGGGGTGCTGCTGCACATGTAACATGGAGGGGAATACTGTATACAGATACAATAACTAAATGCAGCCACTGTGAGGAGTGGGAGGGGTGCTGCTGCACATGTAACATGGAGGGGAATATTGTATACAGATACAATAACTAAATGCAGCCACTGTGAGGAGTGTGAGGGGTGCTGCTGCACATGTAACATGGAGGGGAATATTGTATGCAGATCCAATAACTAAATGCAGCCACTGTGAGGAGTGTGAGGAGTGCTGCTGCACAGGTAACATGGAGGGTAATACTGTATACAGATACAATAACTAAATGCAGCCACTGTGAGGAGTGTGAGGGGTGCTGCTGCACAGGTAACATGGAGGGGAATACTGTATACAGATACAATAACTAAATGCAGCCACTGTGAGGAGTGTGAGGGGTGCTGTTGCACATGTAACATGGAGGGGAATACTGTATACAGAACCAATAACTAAATGCAGCCACTGTGAGGAGTGTGAGGGGTGCTGCTGCACATGTAACATGGAGGGGAATATTGTATACAGATACAATAACTAAATGCAGCCACTGTGAGGAGTGTGAGGGGTGCTGCTGCACATGTAACATGGAGGGGAATATTGTATGCAGATCCAATAACTAAATGCAGCCACTGTGAGGAGTGTGAGGAGTGCTGCTGCACAGGTAACATGGAGGGGAATACTGTATACAGATCCAATAACTAAATGCAGCCACTGTGAGGAGTGTGAGGGGTGCTGCTGCACAGGTAACATGGAGGGGAATATAGTATACAGATCCAATAACTAAATGCAGCCACTGTGAGGAGTGTGAGTGGTGCTGCTGCACATGTAACATGGAGGGGAATATTGTATACAGATACAATAACTAAATGCAACCACTGTGAGGAGTGTGAGTGGTGCTGCTGCACATGGAGGGGAATACTGCATACAGATCCAATAACTAAATGCAGCCACTGTGAGGAGTGTGAGGGGTGCTGCTGCACATGTAACATGGAGGGGAATACTGTATACAGATACAATAACTAAATGCAGCCACTGTGAGGAGTGTGAGGGGTGCTGCTGCACATGTAACATGGAGGGGAATACTGTATACAGATCCAATAACTAAATGCAGCCACTGTGAGGAGTGTGAGGGGTGCTGCTGCACATGTAACATTGAGGGGAATATTGTATACAGATCCAATAACTAAATGCAGCCACTGTGAGCAGTGTGAGTGGTGCTGCTGCACATGTAACATGGAGGGGAATACTATATACAGATACAATAACTAAATGCAGCCACTGTGAGGAGTGTGAGTGGTGCTGCTGCACATGTAACATGGAGGGGAATACTGTATACAGATACAATAACTAAATGCAGCCACTGTGAGGAGTGTGAGTGGGGCTGCTGCACATGTAACATGGAGGGGAATATTGTATACAGATCCAATAACTAAATGCAGCCACTGTGAGGAGTGTGAGGGGTGCTGCTGCACATGTAACATGGAGGGGAATACTGTATACAGATACAATAACTAAATGCAGCCACTGTGAGGAGTGTGAGTGGTGCTGCTGCACAGGTAACATGGAGGGCAATACTGTATACAGATACAATAACTATATGCAGCCACTGTGAGGAGTGTGAGGGGTGCTGCTGCACAGGTAACATGGAGGGCAATACTGTATACAGATCCAATAACTAAATGCAGCCACTGTGAGGAGTGTGAGTGGTGCTGCTGCACAGGTAACATGGAGGGGAATATAGTATACAGATCCAATAACTAAATGCAGCCACTGTGAGGAGTGTGAGTGGTGCTGCTGCACATGTAACATGGAGGGGAATATTGTAAACAGATACAATTACTAAATGCAGCCACTGTGAGGAGTGTGAGTGGTGCTGCTGCACATGTAACATGGAGGGGAATACTGCATACAGATACAATAACTAAATGCAGCCACTGTGAGGAGTGTGAGTGGTGCTGCTGCACATGTAACATGGAGGGGAATACTGTATACAGATACAATAACTAAATGCAGCCACTGTGAGGAGTGTGAGGGGTGCTGCTGCACATGTAACATGGAGGGGAATACTGTATACAGATCCAATAACTAAATGCAGCCACTGTGAGGAGTGTGAGTGGTGCTGCTGCACATGTAACATGGAGGGGAATATTGTATACAGATACAATAACTAAATGCAGCCACTGTGAGGAGTGTGAGTGGTGCTGCTGCACATGTAACATGGAGGGGAATATTGTATACAGATACAATAACTAAATGCAGCCACTGTGAGGAGTGTGAGAGGTTCTGCTGCACATGTAACATGGAGGGGAATACTGTATGCAGATACAATAACTAAATGCAGCCACTGTGAGGAGTGTGAGTGGTGCTGCTGCACATGTAACATGGAGGGGAATATTGTATACAGATACAATAACTAAATGCAGCCACTGTGAGGAGTGTGAGAGGTTCTGCTGCACATGTAACATGGAGGGGAATACTGTATGCAGATACAATAACTAAATGCAGCCACTGTGAGGAGTGTGAGGGGTGCTGCTGCACAGGTAACATGGAGGGGAATACTGTATACAGATACAATAACTAAATGCAGCCACTGTGAGGAGTGTGAGGGGTGCTGCTGCACAGGTAACATGGAGGGCAATACTGTATACAGATACAATAACTAAATGCAGCCACTGTGAGGAGTGTAAGTGGTGCTGCTGCACAGGTAACATGGAGGGGAATATAGTATACAGATCCAATAACTAAATGCAGCCACTGTGAGGAGTGTGAGTGGTGCTGCTGCACATGTAACATGGAGGGGAATATTGTATACAGATACAATTACTAAATGCAGCCACTGTGAGGAGTGTGAGTGGTGCTGCTGCACATGTAACATGGAGGGGAATACTGCATACAGATACAATAACTAAATGCAGCCACTGTGAGGAGTGTGAGTGGTACTGCTGCACATGTAACATGGAGGGGAATACTGTATGCAGATACAATAACTAAATGCAGCCACTGTGAGGAGTGTGAGTGGTGCTGCTGCACATGTAACATGGAGGGGAATACTGTATATAGATACAATAACTAAATGCAGCCACTGTGAGGAGTGTGAGGGGTGCTGCTGCACAGGTAACATGGAGGGGAATACTGTATACAGATACAATAACTAAATGCAGCCACTGTGAGGAGTGTGAGGGGTGCTGCTGCACAGGTAACATGGAGGGCAATACTGTATACAGATACAATAACTAAATGCAGCCACTGTGAGGAGTGTGAGTGGTGCTGCTGCACAGGTAACATGGAGGGGAATATAGTATACAGATCCAATAACTAAATGCAGCCACTGTGAGGAGTGTGAGTGGTGCTGCTGCACATGTAACATGGAGGGGAATATTGTATACAGATACAATTACTAAATGCAGCCACTGTGAGGAGTGTGAGTGGTGCTGCTGCACATGTAACATGGAGGGGAATACTGCATACAGATACAATAACTAAATTCAGCCACTGTGAGGAGTGTGAGTGGTGCTGCTGCACATGTAACATGGAGGGGAATACTGCATACAGATACAATAACTAAATGCAGCCACTGTGAGGAGTGTGAGGGGTGCTGCTGCACATGTAACATGGAGGGGAATACTGTATACAGATACAATAACTAAATGCAGCCACTGTGAGGAGTGTGAGTGGTGCTGCTGCACATGTAACATGGAGGGGAATATTGTATACAGATCCAATAACTAAATGCAGCCACTGTGAGGAGTGTGAGGGGTGCTGCTGCACATGTAACATGGAGGGGAATATTGTATACAGATACAATAACTAAATGCAGCCACTGTGAGGAGTGTGAGGGGTGCTGCTGCACATGTAACATGGAGGGGAATATTGTATACAGATACAATAACTAAATGCAGCCACTGTGAGGAGTGTGAGGGGTGCTGCTGCACATGTAACATGGAGGGGAATACTGTATACAGATCCAATAACTAAATGCAGCCACTGTGAGGAGTGTGAGTGGTGCTGCTGCACATGTAACATGGAGGGGAATACTGTATGCAGATACAATAACGAAATGCAGCCACTGTGAGGAGTGTGAGTGGTGCTGCTCCACATGTAACATGGAGGGGAATATTGTATACAGATCCAATAACTAAATGCAGCCACTGTGAGGAGTGTGAGGGGTGCTGCTGCACATGTAACATGGAGGGGAATATTGTATACAGATACAATAACTAAATGCAGCCACTGTGAGGAGTGTGAGGGGTGCTGCTGCACATGTAACATGGAGGGGAATATTGTATACAGATACAATAACTAAATGCAGCCACTGTGAGGAGTGTGAGGGGTGCTGCTGCACAGGTAACATGGAGGGCAATACTGTATACAGATACAATAACTAAATGCAGCCACTGTGAGGAGTGTAAGTGGTGCTGCTGCACAGGTAACATGGAGGGGAATATAGTATACAGATCCAATAACTAAATGCAGCCACTGTGAGGAGTGTGAGTGGTGCTGCTGCACATGTAACATGGAGGGGAATATTGTATACAGATACAATTACTAAATGCAGCCACTGTGAGGAGTGTGAGTGGTGCTGCTGCACATGTAACATGGAGGGGAATACTGCATACAGATACAATAACTAAATGCAGCCACTGTGAGGAGTGTGAGTGGTACTGCTGCACATGTAACATGGAGGGGAATACTGTATGCAGATACAATAACTAAATGCAGCCACTGTGAGGAGTGTGAGTGGTGCTGCTGCACATGTAACATGGAGGGGAATACTGTATATAGATACAATAACTAAATGCAGCCACTGTGAGGAGTGTGAGGGGTGCTGCTGCACAGGTAACATGGAGGGGAATACTGTATACAGATACAATAACTAAATGCAGCCACTGTGAGGAGTGTGAGGGGTGCTGCTGCACAGGTAACATGGAGGGCAATACTGTATACAGATACAATAACTAAATGCAGCCACTGTGAGGAGTGTGAGTGGTGCTGCTGCACAGGTAACATGGAGGGGAATATAGTATACAGATCCAATAACTAAATGCAGCCACTGTGAGGAGTGTGAGTGGTGCTGCTGCACATGTAACATGGAGGGGAATATTGTATACAGATACAATTACTAAATGCAGCCACTGTGAGGAGTGTGAGTGGTGCTGCTGCACATGTAACATGGAGGGGAATACTGCATATAGATACAATAACTAAATTCAGCCACTGTGAGGAGTGTGAGTGGTGCTGCTGCACATGTAACATGGAGGGGAATACTGTATACAGATACAATAACTAAATGCAGCCACTGTGAGGAGTGTGAGGGGTGCTGCTGCACATGTAACATGGAGGGGAATACTGTATACAGATCCAATAACTAAATGCAGCCACTGTGAGGAGTGTGAGTGGTGCTGCTGCACATGTAACATGGAGGGGAATATTGTATACAGATACAATAACTAAATGCAGCCACTGTGAGGAGTGTGAGGGGTGCTGCTGCACATGTAACATGGAGGGGAATACTGTATACAGATACAATAACTAAATGCAGCCACTGTGAGGAGTGTGAGTGGTGCTGCTGCACATGTAACATGGAGGGGAATATTGTATACAGATCCAATAACTAAATGCAGCCACTGTGAGGAGTGTGAGGGGTGCTGCTGCACATGTAACATGGAGGGGAATATTGTATACAGATACAATAACTAAATGCAGCCACTGTGAGGAGTGTGAGGGGTGCTGCTGCACATGTAACATGGAGGGGAATATTGTATACAGATACAATAACTAAATGCAGCCACTGTGAGGAGTGTGAGGGGTGCTGCTGCACATGTAACATGGAGGGGAATACTGTATACAGATCCAATAACTAAATGCAGCCACTGTGAGGAGTGTGAGTGGTGCTGCTGCACATGTAACATGGAGGGGAATACTGTATGCAGATACAATAACGAAATGCAGCCACTGTGAGGAGTGTGAGTGGTGCTGCTCCACATGTAACATGGAGGGGAATATTGTATACAGATCCAATAACTAAATGCAGCCACTGTGAGGAGTGTGAGGGGTGCTGCTGCACATGTAACATGGAGGGGAATATTGTATACAGATACAATAACTAAATGCAGCCACTGTGAGGAGTGTGAGGGGTGCTGCTGCACATGTAACATGGAGGGGAATATTGTATACAGATACAATAACTAAATGCAGCCACTGTGAGGAGTGTGAGGGGTGCTGCTGCACATGTAACATGGAGGGGAATACTGTATACAGATCCAATAACTAAATGCAGCCACTGTGAGGAGTGTGAGTGGTGCTGCTGCACATGTAACATGGAGGGGAATACTGTATGCAGATACAATAACTAAATGCAGCCACTGTGAGGAGTGTGAGTGGTGCTGCTGCACAGGTAACATGGAGGGCAATACTGTATACAGATACAATAACTATATGCAGCCACTGTGAGGAGTGTGAGGGGTGCTGCTGCACAGGTAACATGGAGGGGAATATAGTATACAGATCCAATAACTAAATGCAGCCACTGTGAGGAGTGTGAGTGGTGCTGCTGCACATGTAACATGGAGGGGAATATTGTATACAGATAGAATTACTAAATGCAGCCACTGTGAGGAGTGTGAGTGGTGCTGCTGCACATGTAACATGGAGGGGAATACTGCATACAGATACAATAACTAAATGCAGCCACTGTGAGGAGTGTGAGTGGTGCTGCTGCACATGTAACATGGAGGGGAATACTGTATACAGATACAATAACTAAATGCAGCCACTGTGAGGAGTGTGAGGGGTGCTGCTGCACATGTAACATGGAGGGGAATACTGTATACAGATCCAATAACTAAATGCAGCCACTGTGAGGAGTGTGAGTGGTGCTGCTGCACATGTAACATGGAGGGGAATATTGTATACAGATACAATAACTAAATGCAGCCACTGTGAGGAGTGTGAGAGGTCCTGCTGCACATGTAACATGGAGGGGAATACTGTATGCAGATACAATAACTAAATGCAGCCACTTTGAGGAGTGTGAGTGGTGCTGCTGCACATGTAACATGGAGGGGAATACTGTATATAGATACAATAACTAAATGCAGCCACTGTGAGGAGTGTGAGGGGTGCTGCTGCACAGGTAACATGGAGGGGAATACTGTATACAGATACAATAACTAAATGCAGCCACTGTGAGGAGTGTGAGGGGTGCTGCTGCACAGGTAACATGGAGGGCAATACTGTATACAGATACAATAACTAAATGCAGCCACTGTGAGGAGTGTGAGTGGTGCTGCTGCACAGGTAACATGGAGGGGAATATAGTATACAGATCCAATAACTAAATGCAGCCACTGTGAGGAGTGTGAGTGGTGCTGCTGCACATGTAACATGGAGGGGAATATTGTATACAGATACAATTACTAAATGCAGCCACTGTGAGGAGTGTGAGTGGTGCTGCTGCACATGTAACATGGAGGGGAATACTGCATACAGATACAATAACTAAATGCAGCCACTGTGAGGAGTGTGAGTGGTACTGCTGCACATGTAACATGGAGGGGAATACTGTATACAGATACAATAACTAAATGCAGCCACTGCGAGGAGTGTGAGTGGTGCTGCTGCACATGTAACATGGAGGGGAATATTGTATACAGATACAATAACTAAATGCAGCCACTGTGAGGAGTGTGAGGGGTGCTGCTGCACATGTAACATGGAGGGGAATACTGTATACAGATACAATAACTAAATGCAGCCACTGTGAGGAGTGTGAGTGGTGCTGCTGCACATGTAACAAGGAGGGGAATACTGTAAACAGATCCAATAACTAAATGCAGCCACTGTGAGGAGTGTGAGTGGTTCTGCTGCACATGTAACATGGAGGGGAATACTGTATGCAGATACAATAACTAAATGCAGCCACTGTGAGGAGTGTGAGTGGTGCTGCTGCACATGTAACATGGAGGGGAATACTGTATATAGATACAATAACTAAATGCAGCCACTGTGAGGAGTGTGAGGGGTGCTGCTGCACAGGTAACATGGAGGGGAATACTGTATACAGATACAATAACTAAATGCAGCCACTGTGAGGGGTGTGAGGGGTGCTGCTGCACAGGTAACATGGAGGGCAATACTGTATACAGATACAATAACTAAATGCAGCCACTGTGAGGAGTGTGAGTGGTGCTGCTGCACAGGTAACATGGAGGGGAATATAGTATACAGATCCAATAACTAAATGCAGCCACTGTGAGGAGTGTGAGTGGTGCTGCTGCACATGTAACATGGAGGGGAATATTGAATACAGATACAATTACTAAATGCAGCCACTGTGAGGAGTGTGAGTGGTGCTGCTGCACATGTAACATGGAGGGGAATACTGCATATAGATACAATAACTAAATGCAGCCACTGTGAGGAGTGTGAGTGGTGCTGCTGCACATGTAACATGGAGGGGAATACTGTATACAGATACAATAACTAAATGCAGCCACTGTGAGGAGTGTGAGGGGTGCTGCTGCACATGTAACATGGAGGGGAATACTGTATACAGATCCAATAACTAAATGCAGCCACTGTGAGGAGTGTGAGTGGTGCTGCTGCACATGTAACATGGAGGGGAATATTGTATACAGATACAATAACTAAATGCAGCCACTGTGAGGAGTGTGAGGGGTGCTGCTGCACATGTAACATGGAGGGGAATACTGTATACAGATACAATAACTAAATGCAGCCACTGTGAGGAGTGTGAGTGGTGCTGCTGCACATGTAACATGGAGGGGAATATTGTATACAGATCCAATAACTAAATGCAGCCACTGTGAGGAGTGTGAGGGGTGCTGCTGCACATGTAACATGGAGGGGAATATTGTATACAGATACAATAACTAAATGCAGCCACTGTGGGGAGAGTGAGGGGTGCTGCTGCACATGTAACATGGAGGGGAATATTGTATACAGATACAATAACTAAATGCAGCCACTGTGAGGAGTGTGAGGGGTGCTGCTGCACATGTAACATGGAGGGGAATACTGTATACAGATCCAATAACTAAATGCAGCCACTGTGAGGAGTGTGAGTGGTGCTGCTGCACATGTAACATGGAGGGGAATACTGTATGCAGATACAATAACTAAATGCAGCCACTGTGAGGAGTGTGAGTGGTGCTGCTGCACAGGTAACATGGAGGGCAATACTGTATACAGATACAATAACTATATGCAGCCACTGTGAGGAGTGTGAGGGGTGCTGCTGCACAGGTAACATGGAGGGCAATACTGTATACAGATACAATAACTAAATTCAGCCACTGTGAGGAGTGTGAGTGGTGCTGCTGCACAGGTAACATGGAGGGGAATATAGTATACAGATCCAATAACTAAATGCAGCCACTGTGAGGAGTGTGAGTGGTGCTGCTGCACATGTAACATGGAGGGGAATATTGTATACAGATACAATTACTAAATGCAGCCACTGTGAGGAGTGTGAGTGGTGCTGCTGCACATGTAACATGGAGGGGAATACTGCATACAGATACAATAACTAAATGCAGCCACTGTGAGGAGTGTGAGTGGTGCTGCTGCACATGTAACATGGAGGGGAATACTGTATACAGATACAATAACTAAATGCAGCCACTGTGAGGAGTGTGAGGGGTGCTGCTGCACATGTAACATGGAGGGGAATACTGTATACAGATCCAATAACTAAATGCAGCCACTGTGAGGAGTGTGAGTGGTGCTGCTGCACATGTAACATGGAGGGGAATATTGTATACAGATACAATAACTAAATGCAGCCACTGTGAGGAGTGTGAGTGGTGCTGCTGCACATGTAACATGGAGGGGAATATTGTATACAGATACAATAACTAAATGCAGCCACTGTGAGGAGTGTGAGGGGTGCTGCTGCACAGGTAACATGGAGGGGAATACTGTATACAGATACAATAACTAAATGCAGCCACTGTGAGGAGTGTGAGGGGTGCTGCTGCACAGGTAACATGGAGGGCAATACTGTATACAGATACAATAACTAAATGCAGCCACTGTGAGGAGTGTAAGTGGTGCTGCTGCACAGGTAACATGGAGGGGAATATAGTATACAGATCCAATAACTAAATGCAGCCACTGTGAGGAGTGTGAGTGGTGCTGCTGCACATGTAACATGGAGGGGAATATTGTATACAGATACAATTACTAAATGCAGCCACTGTGAGGAGTGTGAGTGGTGCTGCTGCACATGTAACATGGAGGGGAATACTGCATACAGATACAATAACTAAATGCAGCCACTGTGAGGAGTGTGAGTGGTACTGCTGCACATGTAACATGGAGGGGGATACTGTATACAGATACAATAACTAAATGCAGCCACTGTGAGGAGTGTGAGTGGTGCTGCTGCACATGTAACATGGAGGGGAATATTGTATACAGATACAATAACTAAATGCAGCCACTGTGAGGAGTGTGAGGGGTGCTGCTGCACATGTAACATGGAGGGGAATACTGTATACAGATACAATAACTAAATGCAGCCACTGTGAGGAGTGTGAGTGGTGCTGCTGCACATGTAACATGGAGGGGAATACTGTAAACAGATCCAATAACTAAATGCAGCCACTGTGAGGAGTGTGAGTGGTTATGCTGCACATGTAACATGGAGGGGAATACTGTATGCAGATACAATAACTAAATGCAGCCACTGTGAGGAGTGTGAGTGGTGCTGCTGCACATGTAACATGGAGGGGAATACTGTATATAGATACAATAACTAAATGCAGCCACTGTGAGGAGTGTGAGGGGTGCTGCTGCACAGGTAACATGGAGGGGAATACTGTATACAGATACAATAACTAAATGCAGCCACTGTGAGGAGTGTGAGGGGTGCTGCTGCACAGGTAACATGGAGGGCAATACTGTATACAGATACAATAACTAAATGCAGCCACTGTGAGGAGTGTGAGTGGTGCTGCTGCACAGGTAACATGGAGGGGAATATAGTATACAGATCCAATAACTAAATGCAGCCACTGTGAGGAGTGTGAGTGGTGCTGCTGCACATGTAACATGGAGGGGAATATTGTATACAGATACAATTACTAAATGCAGCCACTGTGAGGAGTGTGAGTGGTGCTGCTGCACATGTAACATGGAGGGGAATACTGCATATAGATACAATAACTAAATTCAGCCACTGTGAGGAGTGTGAGTGGTGCTGCTGCACATGTAACATGGAGGGGAATACTGTATACAGATACAATAACTAAATGCAGCCACTGTGAGGAGTGTGAGGGGTGCTGCTGCACATGTAACATGGAGGGGAATACTGTATACAGATCCAATAACTAAATGCAGCCACTGTGAGGAGTGTGAGTGGTGCTGCTGCACATGTAACATGGAGGGGAATATTGTATACAGATACAATAACTAAATGCAGCCACTGTGAGGAGTGTGAGGGGTGCTGCTGCACATGTAACATGGAGGGGAATACTGTATACAGATACAATAACTAAATGCAGCCACTGTGAGGAGTGTGAGTGGTGCTGCTGCACATGTAACATGGAGGGGAATATTTTATACAGATCCAATAACTAAATGCAGCCACTGTGAGGAGTGTGAGGGGTGCTGCTGCACATGTAACATGGAGGGGAATATTGTATACAGATACAATAACTAAATGCAGCCACTGTGAGGAGTGTGAGGGGTGCTGCTGCACATGTAACATGGAGGGGAATATTGTATACAGATACAATAACTAAATGCAGCCACTGTGAGGAGTGTGAGGGGTGCTGCTGCACATGTAACATGGAGGGGAATACTGTATACAGATCCAATAACTAAATGCAGCCACTGTGAGGAGTGTGAGTGGTGCTGCTGCACATGTAACATGGAGGGGAATACTGTATGCAGATACAATAACTAAATGCAGCCACTGTGAGGAGTGTGAGTGGTGCTGCTGCACATGTAACATGGAGGGGAATATTGTATACAGATCCAATAACTAAATGCAGCCACTGTGAGGAGTGTGAGGGGTGCTGCTGCACATGTAACATGGAGGGGAATATTGTATACAGATACAATAACTAAATGCAGCCACTGTGAGGAGTGTGAGGGGTGCTGCTGCACATGTAACATGGAGGGGAATATTGTATACAGATACAATAACTAAATGCAGCCACTGTGAGGAGTGTGAGGGGTGCTGCTGCACATGTAACATGGAGGGGAATACTGTATACAGATCCAATAACTAAATGCAGCCACTGTGAGGAGTGTGAGTGGTGCTGCTGCACATGTAACATGGAGGGGAATACTGTATGCAGATACAATAACTAAATGCAGCCACTGTGAGGAGTGTGAGTGGTGCTGCTGCACAGGTAACATGGAGGGCAATACTGTATACAGATACAATAACTATATGCAGCCACTGTGAGGAGTGTGAGGGGTGCTGCTGCACAGGTAACATGGAGGGCAATACTGTATACAGATACAATAACTAAATTCAGCCACTGTGAGGAGTGTGAGTGGTGCTGCTGCACAGGTAACATGGAGGGGAATATAGTATACAGATCCAATAACTAAATGCAGCCACTGTGAGGAGTGTGAGTGGTGCTGCTGCACATGTAACATGGAGGGGAATATTGTATACAGATACAATTACTAAATGCAGCCACTGTGAGGAGTGTGAGTGGTGCTGCTGCACATGTAACATGGAGGGGAATACTGCATACAGATACAATAACTAAATGCAGCCACTGTGAGGAGTGTGAGTGGTGCTGCTGCACATGTAACATGGAGGGGAATACTGTATACAGATACAATAACTAAATGCAGCCACTGTGAGGAGTGTGAGGGGTGCTGCTGCACATGTAACATGGAGGGGAATACTGTATACAGATCCAATAACTAAATGCAGCCACTGTGAGGAGTGTGAGTGGTGCTGCTGCACATGTAACATGGAGGGGAATATTGTATACAGATACAATAACTAAATGCAGCCACTGTGAGGAGTGTGAGAGGTCCTGCTGCACATGTAACATGGAGGGGAATACTGTATGCAGATACAATAACTAAATGCAGCCACTTTGAGGAGTGTGAGTGGTGCTGCTGCACATGTAACATGGAGGGGAATACTGTATATAGATACAATAACTAAATGCAGCCACTGTGAGGAGTGTGAGGGGTGCTGCTGCACAGGTAACATGGAGGGGAATACTGTATACAGATACAATAACTAAATGCAGCCACTGTGAGGAGTGTGAGGGGTGCTGCTGCACAGGTAACATGGAGGGCAATACTGTATACAGATACAATAACTAAATGCAGCCACTGTGAGGAGTGTGAGTGGTGCTGCTGCACAGGTAACATGGAGGGGAATATAGTATACAGATCCAATAACTAAATGCAGCCACTGTGAGGAGTGTGAGTGGTGCTGCTGCACATGTAACATGGAGGGGAATATTGTATACAGATACAATTACTAAATGCAGCCACTGTGAGGAGTGTGAGTGGTGCTGCTGCACATGTAACATGGAGGGGAATACTGCATACAGATACAATAACTAAATGCAGCCACTGTGAGGAGTGTGAGTGGTACTGCTGCACATGTAACATGGAGGGGAATACTGTATACAGATACAATAACTAAATGCAGCCACTGTGAGGAGTGTGAGTGGTGCTGCTGCACATGTAACATGGAGGGGAATATTGTATACAGATACAATAACTAAATGCAGCCACTGTGAGGAGTGTGAGGGGTGCTGCTGCACATGTAACATGGAGGGGAATACTGTATACAGATACAATAACTAAATGCAGCCACTGTGAGGAGTGTGAGTGGTGCTGCTGCACATGTAACAAGGAGGGGAATACTGTAAACAGATCCAATAACTAAATGCAGCCACTGTGAGGAGTGTGAGTGGTTCTGCTGCACATGTAACATGGAGGGGAATACTGTATGCAGATACAATAACTAAATGCAGCCACTGTGAGGAGTGTGAGTGGTGCTGCTGCACATGTAACATGGAGGGGAATACTGTATATAGATACAATAACTAAATGCAGCCACTGTGAGGAGTGTGAGGGGTGCTGCTGCACAGGTAACATGGAGGGGAATACTGTATACAGATACAATAACTAAATGCAGCCACTGTGAGGGGTGTGAGGGGTGCTGCTGCACAGGTAACATGGAGGGCAATACTGTATACAGATACAATAACTAAATGCAGCCACTGTGAGGAGTGTGAGTGGTGCTGCTGCACAGGTAACATGGAGGGGAATATAGTATACAGATCCAATAACTAAATGCAGCCACTGTGAGGAGTGTGAGTGGTGCTGCTGCACATGTAACATGGAGGGGAATATTGAATACAGATACAATTACTAAATGCAGCCACTGTGAGGAGTGTGAGTGGTGCTGCTGCACATGTAACATGGAGGGGAATACTGCATATAGATACAATAACTAAATGCAGCCACTGTGAGGAGTGTGAGTGGTGCTGCTGCACATGTAACATGGAGGGGAATACTGTATACAGATACAATAACTAAATGCAGCCACTGTGAGGAGTGTGAGGGGTGCTGCTGCACATGTAACATGGAGGGGAATACTGTATACAGATCCAATAACTAAATGCAGCCACTGTGAGGAGTGTGAGTGGTGCTGCTGCACATGTAACATGGAGGGGAATATTGTATACAGATACAATAACTAAATGCAGCCACTGTGAGGAGTGTGAGGGGTGCTGCTGCACATGTAACATGGAGGGGAATACTGTATACAGATACAATAACTAAATGCAGCCACTGTGAGGAGTGTGAGTGGTGCTGCTGCACATGTAACATGGAGGGGAATATTGTATACAGATCCAATAACTAAATGCAGCCACTGTGAGGAGTGTGAGGGGTGCTGCTGCACATGTAACATGGAGGGGAATATTGTATACAGATACAATAACTAAATGCAGCCACTGTGAGGAGTGTGAGGGGTGCTGCTGCACATGTAACATGGAGGGGAATACTGTATACAGATCCAATAACTAAATGCAGCCACTGTGAGGAGTGTGAGTGGTGCTGCTGCACATGTAACATGGAGGGGAATACTGTATGCAGATACAATAACTAAATGCAGCCACTGTGAGGAGTGTGAGTGGTGCTGCTGCACAGGTAACATGGAGGGCAATACTGTATACAGATACAATAACTATATGCAGCCACTGTGAGGAGTGTGAGGGGTGCTGCTGCACAGGTAACATGGAGGGCAATACTGTATACAGATACAATAACTAAATTCAGCCACTGTGAGGAGTGTGAGTGGTGCTGCTGCACAGGTAACATGGAGGGGAATATAGTATACAGATCCAATAACTAAATGCAGCCACTGTGAGGAGTGTGAGTGGTGCTGCTGCACATGTAACATGGAGGGGAATATTGTATACAGATACAATTACTAAATGCAGCCACTGTGAGGAGTGTGAGTGGTGCTGCTGCACATGTAACATGGAGGGGAATACTGCATACAGATACAATAACTAAATGCAGCCACTGTGAGGAGTGTGAGTGGTGCTGCTGCACATGTAACATGGAGGGGAATACTGTATACAGATACAATAACTAAATGCAGCCACTGTGAGGAGTGTGAGGGGTGCTGCTGCACATGTAACATGGAGGGGAATACTGTATACAGATCCAATAACTAAATGCAGCCACTGTGAGGAGTGTGAGTGGTGCTGCTGCACATGTAACATGGAGGGGAATATTGTATACAGATACAATAACTAAATGCAGCCACTGTGAGGAGTGTGAGAGGTTCTGCTGCACATGTAACATGGAGGGGAATACTGTATGCAGATACAATAACTAAATGCAGCCACTTTGAGGAGTGTGAGTGGTGCTGCTGCACATGTAACATGGAGGGGAATACTGTATATAGATACAATAACTAAATGCAGCCACTGTGAGGAGTGTGAGGGGTGCTGCTGCACAGGTAACATGGAGGGGAATACTGTATACAGATACAATAACTAAATGCAGCCACTGTGAGGAGTGTGAGGGGTGCTGCTGCACAGGTAACATGGAGGGCAATACTGTATACAGATACAATAACTAAATGCAGCCACTGTGAGGAGTGTGAGTGGTGCTGCTGCACAGGTAACATGGAGGGGAATATAGTATACAGATCCAATAACTAAATGCAGCCACTGTGAGGAGTGTGAGTGGTGCTGCTGCACATGTAACATGGAGGGGAATATTGTATACAGATACAATAACTAAATGCAGCCACTGTGAGGAGTGTGAGGGGTGCTGCTGCACATGTAACATGGAGGGGAATACTGTATACAGATACAATAACTAAATGCAGCCACTGTGAGGAGTGTGAGTGGTGCTGCTGCACATGTAACAAGGAGGGGAATACTGTAAACAGATCCAATAACTAAATGCAGCCACTGTGAGGAGTGTGAGTGGTTCTGCTGCACATGTAACATGGAGGGGAATACTGTATGAAGATATAATAACTAAATGCAGCCACTGTGAGGAGTGTGAGTGGTGCTGCTGCACATGTAACATGGAGGGGAATACTGTATATAGATACAATAACTAAATGCAGCCACTGTGAGGAGTGTGAGGGGTGCTGCTGCACAGGTAACATGGAGGGGAATACTGTATACAGATACAATAACTAAATGCAGCCACTGTGAGGGGTGTGAGGGGTGCTGCTGCACAGGTAACATGGAGGGCAATACTGTATACAGATACAATAACTAAATGCAGCCACTGTGAGGAGTGTGAGTGGTGCTGCTGCACAGGTAACATGGAGGGGAATATAGTATACAGATCCAATAACTAAATGCAGCCACTGTGAGGAGTGTGAGTGGTGCTGCTGCACATGTAACATGGAGGGGAATATTGAATACAGATACAATTACTAAATGCAGCCACTGTGAGGAGTGTGAGTGGTGCTGCTGCACATGTAACATGGAGGGGAATACTGCATATAGATACAATAACTAAATGCAGCCACTGTGAGGAGTGTGAGTGGTGCTGCTGCACATGTAACATGGAGGGGAATACTGTATACAGATACAATAACTAAATGCAGCCACTGTGAGGAGTGTGAGGGGTGCTGCTGCACATGTAACATGGAGGGGAATACTGTATACAGATCCAATAACTAAATGCAGCCACTGTGAGGAGTGTGAGTGGTGCTGCTGCACATGTAACATGGAGGGGAATATTGTATACAGATACAATAACTAAATGCAGCCACTGTGAGGAGTGTGAGGGGTGCTGCTGCACATGTAACATGGAGGGGAATACTGTATACAGATACAATAACTAAATGCAGCCACTGTGAGGAGTGTGAGTGTTGCTGCTGCACATGTAACATGGAGGGGAATATTGTATACAGATCCAATAACTAAATGCAGCCACTGTGAGGAGTGTGAGGGGTGCTGCTGCACATGTAACATGGAGGGGAATATTGTATACAGATACAATAACTAAATGCAGCCACTGTGAGGAGTGTGAGGGGTGCTGCTGCACATGTAACATGGAGGGGAATATTGTATACAGATACAATAACTAAATGCAGCCACTGTGAGGAGTGTGAGGGGTGCTGCTGCACATGTAACATGGAGGGGAATACTGTATACAGATCCAATAACTAAATGCAGCCACTGTGAGGAGTGTGAGTGGTGCTGCTGCACATGTAACATGGAGGGGAATACTGTATGCAGATACAATAACTAAATGCAGCCACTGTGAGGAGTGTGAGTGGTGCTGCTGCACAGGTAACATGGAGGGGAATACTGTATACAGATACAATAACTAAATGCAGCCACTGTGAGGAGTGTGAGGGGTGCTGCTGCACAGGTAACATGGAGGATAATACTGTATACAGATACAATAACTAAATGCAGCCACTGTGAGGAGTGTGAGTGGTGCTGCTGCACAGGTAACATGGAGGGGAATATAGTATACAGATCCAATAACTAAATGCAGCCACTGTGAGGAGTGTGAGTGGTGCTGATGCACATGTAACATGGAGGGGAATATTGCATACAGATACAATTACTAAATGCAGCCACTGTGAGGAGTGTGAGTGGTGCTGCTGCACATGTAACATGGAGGGAAATATTGTATACAGATACAATAACTAAATGCAGCCACTGTGAGGAGTGTGAGTGGTGCTGCTGCACATGTAACATGGAGGGGAATACTGTATACAGATACAATAACTAAATGCAGCCACTGTGAGGAGTGTGAGGGGTGCTGCTGCACATGTAACATGGAGGGGAATACTGTATACAGATCCAATAACTAAATGCAGCCACTGTGAGGAGTGTGAGTGGTGCTGCTGCACATGTAACATGGAGGCGAATATTGTATACAGATACAATAACTAAATGCAGCCACTGTGAGGAGTGTGAGGGGTGCTGCTGCACATGTAACATGGAGGGGAATATTGTATACAGATCCAATAACTAAATGCAGCCACTGTGAGGAGTGTGAGGGGTGCTGCTGCACATGTAACATGGAGGGGAATACTGTATACAGATCCAATAACTAAATGCAGCCACTGTGAGGAGTGTGAGTGGTGCTGCTGCACATGTAACATGGAGGGGAATACTGTATGCAGATACAATAACTAAATGCAGCCACTGTGAGGAGTGTGAGGGGTGCTGCTGCACAGGTAACATGGAGGGCAATACTGTATACAGATACAATTACTAAATGCAGCCACTGTGAGGAGTGTGAGTGGTGCTGCTGCACAGGTAACATGGAGGGGAATATAGTATACAGATCCAATAACTAAATGCAGCCACTGTGAGGAGTGTGAGGGGTGCTGCTGCACATGTAACATGGAGGGGAATACTGTATACAGATCCAATAACTAAATGCAGCCACTGTGAGGAGTGTGAGTGGTGCTGCTGCACATGTAACATGGAGGGGAATATTGTATACAGATACAATAACTAAATGCAGCCACTGTGAGGAGTGTGAGGGGTGCTGCTGCACAGGTAACATGGAGAGGAATATTGTATACAGATACAATAACTAAATGCAGCCACTGTGAGGAGTGTGAGGGGTGCTGCTGCACATGTAACATGGAGGGGAATATTGTATACAGATACAATAACTAAATGCAGCCACTGTGAGGAGTGTGAGGGGTGCTGCTGCACAGGTAACATGGAGGGGAATACTGTATACAGATACAATAACTAAATGCAGCCACTGTGAGGAGTGTGAGGGGTGCTGCTGCACAGGTAACATGGAGGGGAATATTGTATACAGATACAATAACTAAATGCAGCCACTGTGAGGAGTGTGAGGGGTGCTGCTGCACATGTAACATGGAGGGGAATACTGTATACAGATCCAATAACTAAATGCAGCCACTGTGAGGAGTGTGAGTGGTGCTGCTGCACAGGTAACATGGAGGGGAATACTGTATACAGATACAATAACTAAATGCAGCCACTGTGAGGAGTGTGAGGGGTGCTGCTGCACAGGTAACATGGAGGGCAATACTGTATACAGATCCAATAACTAAATGCAGCCACTGTGAGGAGTGTGAGTGGTGCTGCTGCACAGGTAACATGGAGGGGAATATAGTATACAGATCCAATAACTAAATGCAGCCACTGTGAGGAGTGTGAGTGGTGCTGCTGCACATGTAACATGGAGGGGAAAATTGTATACAGATACAATAACTAAATGCAGCCACTGTGAGGAGTGTGAGTGGTGCTGCTGCACATGTAACATGGAGGGGAATATTGTATACAGATACAATTACTAAATGCAGCCACTGTGAGGAGTGTGAGTGGTGCTGCTGCACATGTAACATGGAGGGAAATATTGTATACAGATACAATAACTAAATGCAGCCACTGTGAGGAGTGTGAGTGGTGCTGCTGCACATGTAACATGGAGGGGAATACTGTATACAGATACAATAACTAAATGCAGCCACTGTGAGGAGTGTGAGGGGTGCTGCTGCACATGTAACATGGAGGGGAATACTGTATACAGATCCAATAACTAAATGCAGCCACTGTGAGGAGTGTGAGTGGTGCTGCTGCACATGTAACATGGAGGGGAATATTGTATACAGATACAATAACTAAATGCAGCCACTGTGAGGAGTGTGAGGGGTGCTGCTGCACATGTAACATGGAGGGGAATACTGTATACAGATACAATAACTAAATGCAGCCACTGTGAGGAGTGTGAGTGGTGCTGCTGCACATGTAACATGGAGGGGAATATTGTATACAGATACAACAACTAAATGCAGCCACTGTGAGGAGTGTGAGGGGTGCTGCTGCACATGTAACATGGAGGGGAATATTGTATACAGATACAATAACTAAATGCAGCCACTGTGAGGAGTGTGAGTGGTGCTGCTGCACAGGTAACATGGAGGGGAATATTGTATACAGATACAATAACTAAATGCAGCCACTGTGAGGAGTGTGAGTGGTGCTGCTGCACATGTAACATGGAGGGGAATACTGTATGCAGATACAATAACTAAATGCAGCCACTGTGAGGAGTGTGAGGGGTGCTGCTGCACATGTAACATGGAGGGGAATATGGTATACAGATACAATAACTAAATGCAGCCACTGTGAGGAGTGTGAGTGGTGCTGCTGCACATGTAACATGGAGGGGAATACTGTATACAGATCCAATAACTAAATGCAGCCACTGTGAGGAGTGTGGGGGGTGCTGCTGCACATGTAACATGGAGGGGAATATTGTATACAGATACAATAACTAAATGCAGCCACTGTGAGGAGTGTGAGGGGTGCTGCTGCACATGTAACATGGAGGGGAATACTGTATACAGATCCAATAACTAAATGCAGCCACTGTGAGGAGTGTTGGGGGTGCTGCTGCACATGTAACATGGAGGGGAATATTGTATACAGATACAATAACTAAATGCAGCCACTGTGAGGAGTGTGAGGGGTGCTGCTGCACATGTAACATGGAGGGGAATACTGTATACAGATACAATAACTAAATGCAGCCACTGTGAGGAGTGTTAGGGGTGCTGCTGCACATGTAACATGGAGGGGAATACTGTATACAGATCCAATAACTAAATGCAGCCACTGTGAGGAGTGTGAGGGGTGCTGCTGCACATGTAACATGGAGGGGAATATTGTATACAGATACAATAACTAAATGCAGCCACTGTGAGGAGTGTGAGGGGTGCTGCTGCACAGGCAACATGGAGGGGAATACTGTATACAGATACAATAACTAAATGCAGCCACTGTGAGGAGTGTGAGTGGTGCTGCTGCACATGTAACATGGAGGGGAATACTGTATACAGATACAATAACTAAATGCAGCCACTGTGAGGAGCACCGCTAAACCACTTATAGATTAGTGATGTGCACCGGAAATTTTTCGGGTTTTGTGTTTTGGTTTTGGGTTCGGTTCCACGGCCGTGTTTTGGATTTGGAAGCGTTTTGGCAAAACCTCACCGAAAATTTTTTGTCGGATTCGGGTGTGTTTTGGATTCGGGTGTTTTTTTCAAAAAACCCTTAATAACAGCTTAAATCATAGAATTTGGGGGTCATTTTAATCCCAAAGTATTATTAACCTCAATAACCATAATTTCCACTCATTTTTAGTCTATTCTGAACACCTCACATCTCACAATATTATTTTTAGTCCTAAAATTTGCACCGAGGTCGCTGGATGGCTAAGCTAAGCGACCCAAGTGGCCGACACAAACACCTGGCCCATCTAGGAGTGGCACTGCAGTGTCACGCAGGATGGCACTTCAAAAAAATACTCCCCAAACAGCACATGATGCAAAGAAAAAAAGAGGCGCACCAAGGTCGCTGTGTAACTAAGCTAAGCGACACAAGTGGCCGACACAAACACCTGGCCCATCTAGGAGTGGCACTACAGTGTCACGCAGGATGGCCCTTCAAAAAAATACTCCCCAAACAGCACATGATGCAAAGAAAAAAAGAGGCGCAATGAGGTAGCTGTGTGACTAAGATAAGCGACCCAAGTGGCCGACACAAACATCTGGCCCATCTAGGAGTGGCACTGCAGTGTCACGCAGGATGGCCCTTCAAAAAAATACTACCCAAACAGCACATGATGCAAAGAAAAATGAAAGAAAAAAGAGGTGCAAGATGGAATTGTCCTTGGGCCCTCCCACCCACCCTTATGTTGTATAAACAGGACATGCACACTTTAACGAACCCATCATTTCAGTGACAGGGTCTGCCACACGACTGTGACTGAAATGACTGGTTGGTTTGGGCCCCCACCAAAAAAGAAGCAATCAATCTCTCCTTGCACAAACTGGCTCTACAGAGGCAAGATGTCCACCTCCTCCTCATCCTCCGATTCATCACCCCTTTCACTGTGTACATCCCCCTCCTCACAGATTAATAATTCGTCCCCACTGCAATCCACCATCTCAGGTCCCCGTGTACTTTCTGGAGGCAATTGCTGCTGGTGAATGTCTCCACGGAGGAATTGATTATAATTCATTTTAATGAACATCATCTTCTCCACATTTTCTGGAAGTAACCTCGTACGCCGATTGCTGACAAGGTGAGCGGCTGCACTAAACACTCTTTCGGGGTACACACTGGAGGGAGGGCAACTTAGGTAGAATAAAGCCAGTTTCTGCAAGGGCCACCAAATTGCCTCTTTTTCCTGCCAGTATACGTACGGACTGTCTGACGTGCCTACTTGGATGCGGTCACTCATATAATCCTCCACCATTCTTTCAATGGTGAGAGAATCATATGCAGTGACAGTAGACGACATGTCAGTAATCGTTGGCAGGTCCTTCAGTCCGGACCAGATGTCAGCACTCGCTCCAGACTGCCCTGCATCACCGCCAGCGGGTGGGCTCGGAATTCGTAGCCTTTTCCTCGCACCCCCAGTTTCGGGAGAATGTGAAGGAGGAGCTGTTGACGGGTCACGTTCCGCTTGACTTGACAATTTTCTCACCAGCAGGTCTTTGAACCCCTGCAGACTTGTGTCTGCCGGAAAGAGAGATACAACGTAGGTTTTAAATCTAGGATCGAGCACGGTGGCCAAAATGTAGTGCTCTGATTTCAACAGATTGACCACCCGTGAATCCTGGTTAAGCGAATGAAGGGCTCCATCCACAAGTCCCACATGCCTAGCGGAATCGCTCTGTTTTAGCTCCTCCTTCAATGTCTCCAGCTTAAAAGCCTGATGAGGGGAATGACCTGACTCAGGCTGGCAGTGTCTGAACTGACTTCACGTGTGGCAAGTTCAAAGGGTTGCAGAACCTTGCACAACGTTGAAATCATTCTCCACTGCGCTTGAGACAGGTGCATTCCACCTCCTTTGCCTATATCGTGGCCAGATGTATAGGTTTGAATGGCCTTTTGCTGCTCCTCCATCCTCTGAAGCATATAGAGGGTTGAATTCACCTCGTTACCACCTCTTGCTTCAGATGATGGCAGGGCAGGTTCAGGTATTTTTGGTGGTGCTCCAGTCTTCTGTACGCGGTGCCTGAACGTTGAAAGTGGCCCACAATTCTTCGGGCCACCGACAGCATCTCTTGCACGCCCCTGTCGTTTTTTAAATAAATCTGCACAACCAAATTCAAGGTATGTGCAAAACATGGGACGTGCTGGAATTTGCCCGGATGTAATGCACGCACAATATTGCTGGCGTTGTCCGATGTCACAAATCCCCAGGAGAGTCCAATTGGGGTAAGCCATTCTGCGATGATCTTCCTCAGTTGCCGTAAGAGGTTTTCAGCTGTGTGCGTATTCTGGAAAGCGGTGATACAAAGCGTAGCCTGCCTAGGAACGAGTTGGCATTTGCGAGATGCTGCTACTGGTGCCGCCGCTGCTGTTCTTGCAGCGGGAGGCAATACATCTACCCAGTGGGCTGTCACAGTCATATAGTCCTGAGTCTGCCCTGCTCCACTTGTCCACATGTCCGTGGTTAAGTGGACATTGGGTACAACTGCATTTTTTAGGACACTGGTGAGTCTTTCTCTGAGCTCTGTGTACATTTTCGGTATCGCCTGCCTAGAGAAATGGAACCTAGATGGTATTTGGTACCGGGGACACAGTACCTCAATCAAGTCTATAGTTGGCTCTGAATTAACGATGGATACCGGAACCACATTTCTCACCGCCCAGGCTGCCAAGGCCTCAGTTATCCGCTTTGCAGCAGGATGACTGCTGTGATATTTCATCTTCCTCGCAAAGGACTGTTGTACAGTCAATTGCTTACTGGAAGTAGTACAAGTGGTCTTCCGACTTCCCCTCTGGGATGACGATCGACTTCCAGCAACAACAACAGCAGCGCCAGCAGCAGTAGGCGTTACACTCAAGGATGCATCGGAGGAATCCCAGGCAGGAGAGGACTCGTCAGACTTGCCAGTGACAAGGCCTGCAGGACTATTGGCTTTCCTGGGTAAGGAGGAAATTGACACTGAGGGAGTTGGTGGTGTGGTTTGCAGGAGCTTGGTTACAAGAGGAAGGGATTTACTGGTCAGTGGACTGCTTCCGCTGTCGCCCAAAGTTTTTGAACTTGTCACTGACTTATGATGAATGCGCTGCAGGTGACGTATAAGGGAGGATGTTCCGAGGTGGTTAACGTCCTTACCCCTACTTATTACAGCTTGACAAAGGCAACACACGGCTTGACACCTGTTGTCCGCATTTGTGTTGAAATAATTCCACACCGAAGAGCTGATTTTTTTTGTATTTTGACCAGGCATGTCAATGGCCATATTCCTCCCACGGACAACAGGCGTCTCCCCGGGTGCCTAACTTAAACAAACCACCTCACCATCAGAATCCTCCTTGTCAATTTCCTCCCCAGCGCCAGCAACACCCATATCCTCATCCTGGTGTACTTCAACACTGACATCTTCAATTTGACTATCAGGAACTGGACTGTGGGTGCTCCTTCCAGCACTTGCAGGGGGCGTGCAAATGGTGGAAGGCGCAAGCTCTTCCCGTCCAGTGTTGGGAAGGTCAGGCATCGCAACGGACACAATTGGACTCTCCTTGGGGATTTGTGATTTCGAAGAACGCACAGTTCTTTGCTGTGCTTTTGCCAGCTTAAGTCTTTTCTTTTTTCTAGCGAGAGGATGAGTGCTTCCATCCTCATGTGAAGCTGGACCACTAACCATGAACATAGGCCAGGGCCTCAGCCGTTCCTTGCCACTCCGTGTCGTAAATGGCATATTGGCAAGTTTACGCTTCTCCTCAGACGCTTTTAATTTTGATTTTTGGGTCATTTTACTGATCTTTTGTGTTTTGGATTTTACATGCTCTGTACTATGACATTGGGCATCGGCCTTGGCAGACGACGTTGATGGCATTTCATCATCTCGGCCATGACTAGTGGCAGCAGCTTCAGCACGAGGTGGAAGTGGATCTTGATCTTTCCCTATTTTTTTAACCTCCACATTTTTGTTCTCCATATTTTAATGCGCACAACTAAAAGGCACCACAGGTATACAATGTAGATGGATGGATAGTATACTTATGGACGACGAGTGACGACACAGAGGTAGGTACAGCAGTGGCCTACCGTACTGCTATATACAGTATAATGGACCTGGTGGACACTGTCAGCAGACTGCTAAACTAGTACTACTAGTATAAAGAAAAAAAGGCACCACAGGTATACAATGTAGATGGATGGATAGTATACTTATGGACGACGAGTGACGACACAGAGGTAGGTACAGCAGTGGCCTACCGTACTGCTATATACAGTATAATAAATGGACCTGGTGGACACTGTCAGCAAACTGCTAAACTAGTATAAAGAAAAAAAGCCACCACAGGTATACAATGTAGATGGATGGATAGTATACTTATTGACGACGAGTGACGACACAGAGGTAGGTACAGCAGTGGCCTACCATACTGCTATATACAGTATAATGGACCTGGTGGACACTGTCAGCAGACTGCTAAACTAGTACTACTAGTATAAAGAAAAAAAGCCACCACAGGTATACAATGTAGATGGATGGATAGTATACTTATGGACGACGAGTGACGACACAGAGGTAGGCACAGCAGTGGCCTACCGTACTGCTATATACAGTATAATAAATGGACCTGGTGGACACTGTCAGCAAACTGCTAAACTAGTATAAAGAAAAAAAGCCACCACAGGTATACAATGTAGATGGATGGATAGTATACTTATTATTATTAATGGATGATGAGTGACTGACGACACAGAGGTAGGTACAGCAGTGGCCTACCGTACTGCTATATATAGTATAATGGACCTGGTGAACACTGTCAGCAGACTGCTAAACTAGTACTACTAGTATAAAGAAAAAAAGCCACCACAGGTATACAATGTAGATGGATGGATAGTATACTTATGGACGACGAGTGACGACACAGAGGTAGGTACAGCAGTGGCCTACCGTACTGCTATATACAGTATAATAAATGGACCTGGTGGACACTGTCAGCAAACTGCTAAACTAGTATAAAGAAAAAAAGCCACCACAGGAATACAATGTAGATGGATGGATAGTATACTTATTATTATTAATGGATGACGAGTGACTGACGACACAGAGGTAGGTACAGCAGTGGCCTACCGTACTGCTATATACAGTATAATGGACCTGGTGGACACTGTCAGCAGACTGCTAAACTAGTATAAAAAAAAGCCACCACAGGAGTGTTTTTCAGGCAGACAAACGTATACTGGTGGTCACTGTCAGCAAAACTGTGCACTGTACTCCTGCTATAGCTGCTCCCCAGTCCCCACAATTAAGCAGTGTGAGCACTCAGCACAGATATATCATGCAGCACACTGAGCACAGATATGGTATGGAGCGTTTTTTTAAGGCAGAGAACGGATAAAAAAAAACTGGTGGTCACTATCAGCAAAACTCTGCACTCTACTCCGAGTCCTAACAGCTGCTCCCCAATCCTCCCCACAATTAGTAATAAAACAAGCAATCAACTGTCTCTTCTACAATTATAAACGGAGAGGACGCCAGCCACGTCCTCTCCCTATTAATCTCAATGCACGTGTGAAAATGGCGGCAACGCGCGGCTGCTTATATAGAATCCGAATCTCGCGAGAATCCGACAGCGGGATGATGACGTTCGGGCGCGCTCGGGTTAACCAAGCTATACGGGAGAATCCGAGTATGGCTCGGACCCGTGTAAAAAGGGTGAAGTTCGGGGGGGTTCGGTTTCCGAGAAACCAAACCCGCTCATCACTATTATAGATACCCCATCACTTTACTGCTTAAGTTACACAGATATCAGTTTGGGCTCTATTACACAACTATGAGAGTATATACTCTGCCCCGCATCTGTAGGGCTGTACAGTATTCTGCCCAGAGTTGCCTACGCTCCCTCATTCTGCAGGAGACTCCCTGAAATAGTAGCAATCTCCCTCACTCCCTGAACAGACCAGCAATCTCCCTGATTTTACTTTACATTCTTGGGGTAAAAAAAGAAATCAGAGATACATACATTCAAAGGAGTTCATCAGCACCATTTCCCTGCATTGTTATAAGGCACAATGGCCCTCATTCCGAGTTGATCACTCTCTAGCTACTTTTTGCAGCTGTGCAAACGTATAGTCGCCGCTCACGGGGGAGTGTATTTTCGCTTTGCAAAAGTGCGATCGCATGTGCAGCCGAGCGGGACGAAAACGTTTTTTGCAGTTTCTGAGTAGGTCTGAACTTACTCAGCCCTTGCGATCGCTTCAGCCTGTCCGGTCCTGGAATTGACGTCAGGCACCCGCCCTGCAAACGTCTGGACACGCCTGCCTTTTTCCAACCACTCCCAGAAAATGGTCAGTTGCCACTCACAAACGCCCTCTTCCTGTCAATCTCCTTGCGATCGGTTGTGCGAATGGATTCGTCGCTAGAAGCATTGCACAACAACAATGCTGTTTGTACCCGTACAATGCGCGTGCGCATTGCGGTGCATATGCATGCGCAGTAGTAACCTGATCGCTGTACTGCAAAAAACGGCAGCGAGCGATCAACTCGGAATGAGGGCCCATGATCCCTATGGCTACATGCATTTTAAATTAGGTTTCTCGTGGCCACTTACAGTATATGGAACTTCTTGTAAAACACAATACACAAACACATCCTAAAAAATATCATTGTCTTTTCTTCAATAAGTAGATCTTACTAACTTTGTGGCTCATTTACATTTGGATGTAAGTCATGCTTATGACACGCCTCTCAGATGTAGCCGTACACGTCCTCACTGATAGGAGTCACTTTCACATTCTCCCTGAAATGATTTTTCAAAAGTAGGCAAGTATGATTCTGCCCCTTTGTATTACAATGAGATGACTGCAGCTTTTAGCATTATAGAGATATCTTGGGGTGGGCCTGGACCAGTGGCGTAACTAGAAATCTTTCTCCCCCAAGCCAAAAAATTACACATTAAGTCCTACAGTAAGGCTTCTAATTACTTTTAAATTACCTGCTCGTTGCCAGGGGTTTCATGCTCTTGGTTCCATTCACGGTGCCAGGGGTTTTCATGCTCAGGGTGTCATGCTCGTTGCCAGGGGTTTCATGCACTGGGTTTCATGCTCGTTGCCAGGTGTTTCATGCACTGGGTGTCATGCTCGTTGCCAGGGGTTTCATGCACTGGGTGTCATGCTCGTTGCTAGGGGATAGTGCTTGTTGCTAGGGCTGTGCTCCCAGTGCCACATATGTCCCCAGTGCCAGATATTCCCCCACAGTGCCAGGTACTCACATGCCCCCAGTGCCAAATATAGCCCCCCCCCATGTGCCAGGTACACATATACCCCCCCAGTGCCACATATGCCCCCAGTGCCAGATATTCCCCCACAGTGCCAGGTACTCACATGCCCCCAGTGCCAAATATAGCCCCCCCATGTGCCAGGAACACATACACCCCCCAGTGCTATATATGCCCCCTCAGTACACATATGCTCCCCCAGTGCGTGCCCCCTCTCCCGTTCCCCCTCTGTTTTGTGTTGGAGGGACACGGGGGGCACAGCGCGCGCCTCTCCTGTGTCCCTCCTGCATCTCCGGCAGGTCTGTTAAAGGAAGTGCCGTTCGTGAGCCAATCGGAGCTCACGAACGGCACTTCCTTTATTAGACCCGCCGAAGACGCAGGAGGGGCACAGGAGAGGCGTGCGCTGTGCCCTCCGTGTCCCTCCTTACAGCAGGGAGGGTTAGTGAAAACAGAGTGACATGCGGACGCTCGTCCGCATGTCAATCTGCGCTAAATCAGTGGCGGCGCCCCCGCAACCCCTCGCCCCCAAGCCACTGCAAGGGCTGCGGGGGCAGTAGTTACGCCACTGGCCTGGACTATGCATGTCTAATAACTAGAGATGAGCGCCGGAAATTTTTCGGGTTTTGTGTTTTGGTTTTGGGTTCGGTTCCGCGGCCGTGTTTTGGGTTCGACCGCGTTTTGGCAAAACCTCACCGAATTTTTTTTGTCGGATTCGGGTGTGTTTTGGATTCGGGTGTTTTTTTCAAAAAACCCTAAAAAACAGCTTAAATCATAGAATTTGGGGGTAATTTTGATCCCAAAGTATTATTAACCTCAAAAAACATAATTTACACTCATTTTCAGTCTATTCTGAATACCTCACACCTCACAATATTATTTTTAGTCCTAAAATTTGCACCGAGGTCGCTGTGTGAGTAAGATAAGCGACCCTAGTGGCCGACACAAACACCGGGCCCATCTAGGAGTGGCACTGCAGTGTCACGCAGGATGTCCCTTCCAAAAAACCCTCCCCAAACAGCACATGACGCAAAGAAAAAAAGAGGCGCAATGAGGTAGCTGTGTGAGTAAGATTAGCGACCCTAGTGGCCGACACAAACACCGGGCCCATCTAGGAGTGGCACTGCAGTGTCACGCAGGATGTCCCTTCCAAAAAACCCTCCCCAAACAGCACATGACGCAAAGAAAAAAAGAGGCGCAATGAGGTAGCTGACTGTGTGAGAAAGATAAGCGACCCTAGTGGCCGACACAAACACCGGGCCCATCTAGGAGTGGCACTGCAGTGTCACGCAGGATGTCCCTTCCAAAAAACCCTCCCCAAACAGCACATGACGCAAAGAAAAAAAGAGGCGCAATGAGGTAGCTGACTGTGTGAGAAAGATAAGCGACCCTAGTGGCCGACACAAACACCGGGCCCATCTAGGAGTGGCACTGCAGTGTCACGCAGGATGTCCCTTCCAAAAAACCCTCCCCAAACAGCACATGACGCAAAGAAAAAAAGAGGCGCAATGAGGTAGCTGTGTGAGTAAGATTAGCGACCCTAGTGGCCGACACAAACACCGGGCCCATCTAGGAGTGGCACTGCAGTGTCACGCAGGATGGCCCTTCCAAAAAACCTTCCCCAAACAGCACATGACGCAAAGAAAAAAAGAGGCGCAATGAGGTAGCTGACTGTGTGAGTAAGATTAGCGACCCTAGTGGCCGACACAAACACCGGGCACATCTAGGAGTGGCACTGCAGTGTCACGCAGGATGTCCCTTCCAAAAAACCCTCCCCAATCAGCACATGATGCAAAGAAAAAGAAAAGAAAAAAGAGGTGCAAGATGGAATTATCCTTGGGCCCTCCCACCCACCCTTATGTTGTATAAACAAAACAGGACATGCACACTTTAACCAACCCATCATTTCAGTGACAGGGTCTGCCACACGACTGTGACTGATATGACGGGTTGGTTTGGACCCCCCCCAAAAAAGAAGCAATTAATCTCTCCTTGCACAAACTGGCTCTACAGAGGCAAGATGTCCACTTCATCTTCACCCTCCGATATATCACCGTGTACATCCCCCTCCTCACAGATTATCAATTCGTCCCCACTGGAATCCACCATCTCAGCTCCCTGTGTACTTTGTGGAGGCAATTGCTGCTGGTCAATGTCTCCGCGGAGGAATTGATTATAATTCATTTTAATGAACATCATCTTCTCCACATTTTCTGGATGTAACCTCGTACGCCGATTGCTGACAAGGTGAGCGGCGGCACTAAACACTCTTTCGGAGTACACACTTGTGGGAGGGCAACTTAGGTAGAATAAAGCCAGTTTGTGCAAGGGCCTCCAAATTGCCTCTTTTTCCTGCCAGTATAAGTACGGACTGTGTGACGTGCCTACTTGGATGCGGTCACTCATATAATCCTCCACCATTCTATCAATGTTGAGAGAATCATATGCAGTGACAGTAGACGACATGTCCGTAATCGTTGTCAGGTCCTTCAGTCCGGACCAGATGTCAGCATCAGCAGTCGCTCCAGACTGCCCTGCATCACCGCCAGCGGGTGGGCTCGGAATTCTGAGCCTTTTCCTCGCACCCCCAGTTGCGGGAGAATGTGAAGGAGGAGATGTTGACAGGTCGCGTTCCGCTTGACTTGACAATTTTGTCACCAGCAGGTCTTTCAACCCCAGCAGACCTGTGTCTGCCGGAAAGAGAGATCCAAGGTAGGCTTTAAATCTAGGATCGAGCACGGTGGCCAAAATGTAGTGCTCTGATTTCAACAGATTGACCACCCGTGAATCCTTGTTAAGCGAATTAAGGGCTGCATCCACAAGTCCCACATGCCTAGCGGAATCGCTCCGTGTTAGCTCCTTCTTCAATGCCTCCAGCTTCTTCTGCAAAAGCCTGATGAGGGGAATGACCTGACTCAGGCTGGCAGTGTCTGAACTGACTTCACGTGTGGCAAGTTCAAAGGGCATCAGAACCTTGCACAACGTTGAAATCATTCTCCACTGCACTTGAGACAGGTGCATTCCATCTCCTATATCGTGCTCAATTGTATAGGCTTGAATGGCCTTTTGCTGCTCCTCCAACCTCTGAAGCATATAGAGGGTTGAATTCCACCTCGTTACCACTTCTTGCTTCAGATGATGGCAGGGCAGGTTCAGTAGTTTTTGGTGGTGCTCCAGTCTTCTGTACGTGGTGCCTGTACGCCGAAAGTGTCCCGCAATTTTTCTGGCCACCGACAGCATCTCTTGCACGCCCCTGTCGTTTTTTAAAAAATTCTGCACCACCAAATTCAAGGTATGTGCAAAACATGGGACGTGCTGGAATTTGCCCATATTTAATGCACACACAATATTGCTGGCGTTGTCCGATGCCACAAATCCACAGGAGAGTCCAATTGGGGTAAGCCATTCCGCGATGATCTTCCTCAGTTGCCGTAAGAGGTTTTCAGCTGTGTGCGTATTCTGGAAAGCGGTGATACAAAGCGTAGCCTGCCTAGGAAAGAGTTGGCGTTTGCGAGATGCTGCTACTGGTGCCGCCGCTGCTGTTCTTGCGGCGGGAGTCCATACATCTACCCAGTGGGCTGTCACAGTCATATAGTCCTGACCCTGCCCTGCTCCACTTGTCCACATGTCCGTGGTTAAGTGGACATTGGGTACAACTGCATTTTTTAGGACACTGGTGAGTCTTTTTCTGACGTCCGTGTACATTCTCGGTATCGCCTGCCTAGAGAAGTGGAACCTAGATGGTATTTGGTAACGGGGGCACACTGCCTCAATAAATTGTCTAGTTCCCTGTGAACTAACGGCGGATACCGGACGCACGTCTAACACCAACATAGTTGTCAAGGACTCAGTTATCCGCTTTGCAGTAGGATGACTGCTGTGATATTTCATCTTCCTCGCAAAGGACTGTTGAACAGTCAATTGCTTACTGGAAGTAGTACAAGTGGGCTTACAACTTCCCCTCTGGGATGACCATCGACTCCCAGCGGCAACAACAGCAGCGCCAGCAGCAGTAGGCGTTACACGCAAGGATGCATCGGAGGAATCCCAGGCAGGAGAGGACTCGTCAGACTTGCCAGTGACATGGCCTGCAGGACTATTGGCATTCCTGGGGAAGGAGGAAATTGACACTGAGGGAGTTGGTGGGGTGGTTTGCGTGAGCTTGGTTACAAGAGGAAGGGATTTACTGGTCAGTGGACTGCTTCCGCTGTCACCCAAAGTTTTTGAACTTGTCACTGACTTATTATGAATGCGCTGCAGGTGACGTATAAGGGAGGATGTTCCGAGGTGGTTAACGTCCTTACCCCTACTTATTACAGCTTGACAAAGGGAACACACGGCTTGACACCTGTTGTCCGCATTTCTGGTGAAATACCTCCACACCGAAGAGCTGATTTTTTTGGTATTTTCACCTGGCATGTCAACGGCCATATTCCTCCCACGGACAACAGGTGTCTCCCCGGGTGCCTGACTTAAACAAACCACCTCACCATCAGAATCCTCCTGGTCAATTTCCTCCCCAGCGCCAGCAACACCCATATCCTCCTCATCCTGGTGTACTTCAACACTGACATCTTCAATCTGACTATCAGGAACTGGACTGCGGGTGCTCCTTCCAGCACTTGCAGGGGGCATGCAAATAGTGGAAGGCGCATGCTCTTCACGTCCAGTGTTGGGAAGGTCAGGCATCGCAAACGACACAATTGGACTCTCCTTGTGGATTTGGGATTTCAAAGAACGCACAGTTCTTTGCGGTGCTTTTGCCAGCTTGAGTCTTTTCAGTTTTCTAGCGAGAGGCTGAGTGCTTCCATCCTCATGTGAAGCTGAACCACTAGCCATGAACATAGGCCAGGGCCTCAGCCGTTCCTTGCCACTCCGTGTGGTAAATGGCATATTGGCAAGTTTACGCTTCTCCTCCGACAATTTTATTTTAGGTTTTGGAGTCCTTTTTTTTCTGATATTTGGTGTTTTGGATTTGACATGCTCTGTACTATGACATTGGGCATCGGCCTTGGCAGACGACGTTGCTGGCATTTCATCGTCTCGGCCATGACTAGTGGCAGCAGCTTCAGCACGAGGTGGAAGTGGATCTTGATCTTTCCCTAATTTTGGAACCTCAACTTTTTTGTTCTCCATATTTTATAGGCAGAACTAAAAGGCACCTCAGGTAAACAATGGAGATGGATGGATTGGATACTAGTATACAATTATGGATGGACTGCCACGGTTAGGTGGTATAAAAAAACCACGGTTAGGTGGTATATATTATAATAATAATACAATTATGGATGGACGGACTGCCTGCCGACTGCCGACACAGAGGTAGCCACAGCCGTGAACTACCGCACTGTACACTGGTTGATAAAGAGATAGTAGTATACTCGTAACAACTAGTATGACACTATGACGACGGTATAAAGAATGAAAAAAAAACCACGGTTAGGTGGTATATATTATAATAATAATACAATTATGGATGGACGGACTGCCTGCCGACTGCCGACACAGAGGTAGCCACAGCCGTGAACTACCGCACTGTACACTGGTTGATAAAGAGATAGTAGTATACTCGTAACAACTAGTATGACACTATGACGACGGTATAAAGAATGAAAAAAAAAACCACGGTTAGGTGGTATATATTATAATAATAATACAATTATGGATGGACGGACTGCCTGCCGACTGCCGACACAGAGGTAGCCACAGCCGTGAACTACCGCACTGTACACTGGTTGATAAAGAGATAGTAGTATACTCGTAACAACTAGTATGACACTATGACGACGGTATAAAGAATGAAAAAAAAACCACGGTTAGGTGGTATATATTATAATAATAATACAATTATGGATGGACGGACTGCCTGCCGACTGCCGACACAGAGGTAGCCACAGCCGTGAACTACCGCACTGTACACTGGTTGATAAAGAGATAGTAGTATACTCGTAACAACTAGTATGACACTATGACGACGGTATAAAGAATGAAAAAAAAACCACGGTTAGGTGGTATATATTATAATAATAATACAATTATGGATGGACGGACTGCCTGCCGACTGCCGACACAGAGGTAGCCACAGCCGTGAACTACCGCACTGTACACTGGTTGATAAAGAGATAGTAGTATACTCGTAACAACTAGTATGACACTATGACGACGGTATAAAGAATGAAAAAAAAACCACGGTTAGGTGGTATATATTATAATAATAATACAATTATGGATGGACGGACTGCCTGCCGACTGCCGACACAGAGGTAGCCACAGCCGTGAACTACCGCACTGTACACTGGTTGATAAAGAGATAGTAGTATACTCGTAACAACTAGTATGACACTATGACGACGGTATAAAGAATGAAAAAAAAACCACGGTTAGGTGGTATATATTATAATAATAATACAATTATGGATGGACGGACTGCCTGCCGACTGCCGACACAGAGGTAGCCACAGCCGTGAACTACCGCACTGTACACTGGTTGATAAAGAGATAGTAGTATACTCGTAACAACTAGTATGACACTATGACGACGGTATAAAGAATGAAAAAAAAACCACGGTTAGGTGGTATATATTATAATAATAATACAATTATGGATGGACGGACTGCCTGCCGACTGCCGACACAGAGGTAGCCACAGCCGTGAACTACCGCACTGTACACTGGTTGATAAAGAGATAGTAGTATACTCGTAACAACTAGTATGACACTATGACGACGGTATAAAGAATGAAAAAAAAACCACGGTTAGGTGGTATATATTATAATAATAATACAATTATGGATGGACGGACTGCCTGCCGACTGCCGACACAGAGGTAGCCACAGCCGTGAACTACCGCACTGTACACTGGTTGATAAAGAGATAGTAGTATACTCGTAACAACTAGTATGACACTATGACGGTATAAAGAATGAAAAAAAAACCACGGTTAGGTGGTATATATTATAATAATAATACAATTATGGATGGACGGACTGCCTGCCGACTGCCGACACAGAGGTAGCCACAGCCGTGAACTACCGCACTGTACACTGGTTGATAAAGAGATAGTAGTATACTCGTAACAACTAGTATGACACTATGACGACGGTATAAAGAAAGAAAAAAAAATACCACGGTTAGGTGGTATATATTGTAATACAATTATGGATGGACGGACTGCCTGCCGAGTTCCGACTGCCGACACAGAGGTAGCCACAGCCGTGAACTACCGCACTGTACTGTGTCTGCTGCTAATATAGACTGGTTGATAAAGAGATAGTATACAATACATACAACAATATACTACTATACTGGTGGTCAGGCACTGGTCACCACTAGTCACACTGGCAGTGGCACTCCTGCAGCAAAAGTGTGCACTGTTTAATTTTAAATTAATATAATATTATGTACTCCTGGGGGCTCCTGCTATAACAACCTGCAGTGCTCCCCAGTCTCCCCCACAATTATTATAAGCTTTGCCTTTTATACATTGATGTGCAGCACACTGGGCTGAGCTGAGTGCACACAGACTGAGTCACACTGTGTGACTGGCTGCTGCTGTGTATCGTTTTTTTTCAGGCAGAGAACGGATATAGCAGAGAACGGATATATTATATTAAAATAAATAAAAGTTAACTAACAACAACTGCACTGGTCACTGTGGTAAACTCTGTCTGACTCTGCACAATCTCTCTCTCTCTTCTAATCTAATTTCTAATGGAGAGGACGCCAGCCACGTCCTCTCCCTATCAATCTCAATGCACGTGTGAAAATGGCGGCGACGCGCGGCTCCTTATATAGAATCCGAGTCTCGCGAGAATCCGACAGCGTCATGATGACGTTCGGGCGCGCTCGGGTTAACCGAGCAAGGCGGGAGGATCCGAGTCTGCTCGGACCCGTGAAAAAAACATGAAGTTCGTGCGGGTTCGGTTTCAGAGAAACCGAACCCGCTCATCTCTACTAATAACTGCTCTATGCCTGCTCCAAACCTGACCTAGCCTGCCCTCAGTAGCAGATCTTGGTACGGGCACACAGGATTTTTGCCCGGGGCGCCGCAATCCGGAGGGCGCCGCCGCCGTGGCAAGATCCGCTACTGGTGGTGCCCCAGTGCTGTGCGGTGCTGTGCTGTCACTGCTGTGCGGTGCGCGATGACGTCATCGCGCATCGCATGGCATTGTGGGACCGGCACATAGACGCTAGGGGTCATAATTGACCTCTAGTGTCTATGCTGTGCTATGGGAGAGACGTCATGACGTCTCTCCCATAGATCCGAGGAGCGGCGCCAGCGGCCGGAGACGGAGGTCAGCAGTGATCTGGAATCAAGAGCTGGGATGGTATTAATTAATTAATTTATTTTTTATTTATTTTTTTGTAAGCGACACAACTCTACTGGGGGCACAAACGGGGCACAATTCTACTGGGGGCAATACTACTGGGGGCACAAACGGGGGCACAACTCTACAGGGGGCATATCTGACCACGCCCCTTTATGAAGCCACGCCCCTGTTTTCGCCAAGGGCGCCACAAGGGCTAGAACCAGGCCTGCCTGCCCTACTACTGCCCTAAGTGGTCTTATCACTGCCCTATGCCTGCTGATAAAGAAGGAGGGTCTGTATATAATAGTAAAGCATATCTCCTAATGACCATTTATCTTCTAATGACCATTTAATAACTATTTATAATGTATAACTTGCTGATAAACACCTTACAAAGCATTACCACTTTATTATATCTGCTTAGGAGACTTCAAAGACAATTATATTTGCATTAAGAAAGACTACATAAAGATTACACGTGATACAAAACAATGGGGCAGATTTATGAAGTTTATTTATTTATAAACTAGTGATATTCTAGTTATCACTTGTTACAAATGATAAACGGTGCTCCAGCCAATCAGCTCCTGACTGTCATGTGTTTGAAAAATAATAGGAGCTGATTGGCCGGAGCACCATTAATCATTGATAAAGAGTGATAACAAGAAAATCACTTGTTGATAAATCTGCCCCGATGTATTTAACATGATTTATTCCATCATCTAAAACAACGCAAGCGACGGGATGTAATGGCTTCCGCCATGGCCGGAGGTGTAATGGGGCAATCACTTACAAGGCAAAACCAAGGCGAAACCTTCACCCAGGTGGCAATCTCTAGAATAGGTGGTGAGTGGGGTGGGGAGGGTCGGCAATGGTCTTCCCTGGTCCTGGAGTGATATAGTATAGGAGAGACGGCAGCCTGTAACCTTCTCGGCTGACCATATGACCCGCTGCATTCTGCCTGTGTCCTTGGTGAACCAGGCGGTGATCAATGAGCTGAGGATGCACCATGCAGAACTGGACCATCATTTTCTGCCGATATATTATAATATAAAGCGCAATAGCTGCACAGCCTTCCTGGTAACAAAATCACACTACAAACCATCTGCAGCTAATTACACAACCTCTTTCATTAACTATGTTGTTATACACAGTGCACACACCTGGGGCGACTCAGCTGCATGCGAGTGTATTATGCGGACAAGTCTAGTGATGTTAGCACAGCACACGCTGCGTAGCTGGGGGAGGAGGCGGCTCAGAGGGGGCTCGCATGTAGGGTAAATGTCGCAGGCACGTGGGTGGGACTGCGGGATATACAGAGGTAGAAACGCCAACGTGGCCGGCATAGAGCAGTTATAGGGAAGGTATGTGGCCGGCATAGAGCAGTTATAGGGAAGGTATGTGGCCAGTATAGAGCAGTTATAGGGAAGGTATGTGGCCAGTATAGAGCAGTTATAGGGAAGGTATGTGGCCAGTATAGAGCAGATATAGGGAAGGTATGTGGCCAGTATAGAGCAGTTATAGGGAAGGTATGTGGCCAGTATAGAGCAGTTATAGGGAAGGTATGTCGCCAGTATAGAGCAGTTATAGGGAAGGTATGTGGCCAGTATAGAGCAGTTATAGGGAAGGTATGTGGCCAGTATAGAGCAGTTATAGGGAAGGTATGTGGCCAGTATAGAGCAGATATAGGGAAGGTATGTGGCCGGCATAGAGCAGTTATAGGGAAGGTATGTGGCCAGTATAGAGCAGTTATAGGGAAGGTATGTGGCCAGTATAGAGCAGTAATAGGGAAGGTATGTGGCCAGTATAGAGCAGTTATAGGGAAGGTATGTGGCCAGTATAGAGCAGTTATAGGGAAGGTATGTGGCCAGTATAGAGCAGTTATAGGGAAGGTATGTGGCCAGTATAGAGCAGATATAGGGAAGGTATGTGGCCAGTATAGAGCAGTTATAGGGAAGGTATGTGGCCAGTATAGAGCAGATATAGGGAAGGTATGTGGCCAGTATAGAGCAGTTATAGGGAAGGTATGTGGCCAGTATAGAGCAGTTATAGGGAAGGTATGTGGCCAGTATAGAGCAGTTATAGGGAAGGTATGTGGCCAGTATAGAGCAGTTATAGGGAAGGTATGTGGCCAGTATAGAGCAGTTATAGGGAAGGTATGTGGCCAGTATAGAGCAGATATAGGGAAGGTATGTGGCCGGCATAGAGCAGTTATAGGGAAGGTATGTGGCCAGTATAGAGCAGTTATAGGGAAGGTATGTGGCCAGTATAGAGCAGTAATAGGGAAGGTATGTGGCCAGTATAGAGCAGTTTTAGGGAAGGTATGTGGCCAGTATAGAGCAGTTATAGGGAAGGTATGTGGCCGGCATAGAGCAGTTATAGGGAAGGTATGTGGCCAGTATAGAGCAGATATAGGGAAGGTATGTGGCCAGTATAGAGCAGTTATAGGGAAGGTATGTGGCCAGTATAGAGCAGTTATAGGGAAGGTATGTGGCCAGTATAGAGCAGTTATAGGGAAGGTATGTGGCCAGTATAGAGCAGTTATAGGGAAGGTATGTGGCCAGTATAGAGCAGTTATAGGGAAGGTATGTGGCCAGTATAGAGCAGTTATAGGGAAGGTATGTGGCCAGTATAGAGCAGTTATAGGGAAGGTATGTGGCCAGTATAGAGCAGTTATAGGGAAGGTATGTGGCCAGTATAGAGCAGTTATAGGGAAGGTATGTGGCCAGTATAGAGCAGATATAGGGAAGGTATGTGGCCGGCATAGAGCAGTTATAGGGAAGGTATGTGGCCAGTATAGAGCAGATATAGGGAAGGTATGTGGCCGGCATAGAGCAGTTATAGGGAAGGTATGTGGCCAGTATAGAGCAGTTATAGGGAAGGTATGTGGCCAGTATAGAGCAGTTATAGGGAAGGTATGTGGCCAGTATAGAGCAGATATAGGGAAGGTATGTGGCCAGTATAGAGCAGTTATAGGGAAGGTATGTGGCCAGTATAGAGCAGTTACAGGGAAGGTATGTGGCCAGTATAGAGCAGTTATAGGGAAGGTATGTGGCCAGTATAGAGCAGATATAGGGAAGGTATGTGGCCAGTATAGAGCAGTTATAGGGAAGGTATGTGGCGAGGCATAGAGCAGTTATAGGGAAGGTATGTGGCCAGTATAGAGCAGTTATAGGGAAGGTATGTGGCCAGTATAGAGCAGTTATAGGGAAGGTATGTGGCCAGTATAGAGCAGTTATAGGGAAGGTATGTGGCCAGTATAGAGCAGTTATAGGGAAGGTATGTGGCCAGTATAGAGCAGTTATAGGGAAGGTATGTGGCCAGTATAGAGCAGTTATAGGGAAGGTATGTGGCCAGTATAGAGCAGTTATAGGGAAGGTATGTGGCCAGGCATAGAGCAGTTATAGGGAAGGTATGTGGCCAGCATAGAGCAGTTATAGGGAAGGTATGTGGCCGGCATAGAGCAGTTATAGGGAAGGTATGTGGCCGGCATAGAGCAGTTATAGGGAAGGTATGTGGCTGGCATAGAGCAGTTATAGGGAAGGTATGTGGCCAGTATAGAGCAGTTATAGGGAAGGTATGTGGCCAGTATAGAGCAGATATAGGGAAGGTATGTGGGCGGCATAGAGCAGTTATAGGGAAGGTATGTGGCCGGCATAGAGCAGTTATAGGGAAGGTATGTGGCCGGCATAGAGCAGTTATAGGGAAGGTATGTGGCCGGCATAGAGCAGTTATAGGGAAGGTATGTGGCCGGTATAGAGCAGTTACAGGGAAGGTATGTGGCCAGTATAGAGCAGTTATAGGGAAGGTATGTGGCCGGCATAGAGCAGTTATAGGGAAGGTATGTGGCCGGCATAGAGCAGTTATAGGGAAGGTATGTGGCCAGTATAGAGCAGTTATAGGGAAGGTATGTGGCCAGTATAGAGCAGTTATAGGGAAGGTATGTGGCCGGCATAGAGCAGTTATAGGGAAGGTATGTGGCCAGTATAGAGCAGTTACAGGAAAGGTATGTGGCCAGGCATAGAGCAGTTATAGAGAAGGTATGTGGCCAGTATAGAGCAGATATAGGGAAGGTATGTGGCCAGTATAGAGCAGTTACAGGGAAGGTATGTGGCCAGCATAGAGCAGTTATAGGGAAGGTATGTGGCCGGCATAGAGCAGTTATAGGGAAGGTATGTGGCCAGTATAGAGCAGTTACAGGAAAGGTATGTGGCCAGGCATAGAGCAGTTATAGAGAAGGTATGTGGCCAGTATAGAGCAGATATAGGGAAGGTATGTGGCCAGTATAGAGCAGTTACAGGGAAGGTATGTGGCCAGTATAGAGCAGTTATAGGGAAGGTATGTGGCCAGCATAGAGCAGTTACAGGGAAGGTATGTTGCCAGGCATAGAGCAGTTATAAGGAAGGTATGTTGCCAGTATAGAGCAGTTATAGGGAAGGTATGTGGCCAGTATAGAGCAGTTATAGGGAAGGTATGTGGCCAGTATAGAGCAGTTATAGGGAAGGTATGTGGCCAGTATAGAGCAGTTATAGGGAAGGTATGTGGCCAGTATAGAGCAGTTATAGGGAAGGTATGTGGCCAGTATAGAGCAGTTATAGGGAAGGTATGTGGCCAGTATAGAGCAGTTATAGGGAAGGTATGTGGCCAGTATAGAGCAGTTATAGGGAAGATATGTGGCCAGTATAGAGCAGTAATAGGGAAGGTATGTGGCCAGTATAGAGCAGTTATAGGGAAGGTATGTGGCCAGTATAGAGCAGTTATAGGGAAGGTATGTGGCCAGTATAGAGCAGTTATAGGGAAGGTATGTGGCCAGTATAGAGCAGTTATAGGGAAGGTATGTGGCCAGTATAGAGCAGTTATAGGGAAGGTATGTGGCCAGTATAGAGCAGTTATAGGGAAGGTATGTGGCCAGTATAGAGCAGTTATAGGGAAGGTATGTGGCCAGTATAGAGCAGTTATAGGGAAGGTACATGGCAGGTATAGTGATTGCAGCAGATTCCTCTATTCCTGACAACAGCTGCAGCCCACATAGATAATATCACACCCAGATCACATTAGGTAAGAACGTAATGATTTATAGACCCCCTAGAGAGAGAACGCAGCACACATCGCCACTACAGCGGCATATGTGCAGCACTCGGCCTTGCTGCTGTGTTTGGAGTAAAGAGCACACTACTGATATTCATAAATAGGGCCTCATTAGGTGCTATTGTGGTTCTTATGTGGATAATGGATAATCAGAGATTGGGCGGCTCAGGTTTATCAGCGGCCACTTTCCCATCTTGTTACATTTTCCAGGTACCGGTCACACTGCGGCTGACTGCTGTCTCCAGACCAGTAACAAGCGCATCCCGTTCAGCGTCGTGGTGGGATATAAGATACAAACAGCGTACAGAGGATGCCCCATACCAGCCGTGGTGTAAGTAATTCCTATATTATACATTGCAGACGTATGTGTACACCTCTATGTATATCACATGCTATCCCATTCGCCAGTCTATGTAGTGCGTGTGTGTGTGGGATGTTTTCTGTGGTGGGTTACAGTGGGGGGATTACTGCGCTGTCCTATCACACCCTACAGACTTTGGGGGCTGATATAGAGTAAATTAGAAAAAGAAGTGCGCACAGAAAAATGAACATATATGATTACGTTTTCTGCTATTTGCAAATTTGGGTCCCATTTCAGCCAACGCAAATAATATATGTTGGGTTTATCACCTCATTAGTTATGGGTATCTATAGGAACTAAACTAGTGGCAGATATCTGATCATATGTATGTATCTAGTAAATAAAACCTACGTACGTTATATAATCAGCCGGAAATCCAGGGTTTGGTGGCGGATCCGGTACCGGCCATGACTGCGTCACTGTACATACAGTATGTAAATGAATTTTGATACCTACTGATTGCTATTTTCCAGGTTCTCTACAAATACGAAGCCCCCAACAAATCTGTGTTCTACCCCTGGCATGCCGTGGGTTAATAGACTGATCAAGAAACTGGAGAAGATGAAAAGAGATGATGGAAAGAAAGACAAGATCGATGGGAGAGCAAGGAAAGCAAAATAAGTGTGAGCCGAGGTATACACAACAAAGCGTCACACTTATAATAATGTTAAAATAGGATTTAAATTACCTACCGGTAAATCCTTTTCTCGTAGTCCGTAGAGGATGCTGGGGTCCACATTAGTACCATGGGGGTATAGACGGGTCCACTAGGAGCCATTGGCACTTTAAGAGTTTGAGAGTGTGGGCTGGCTCCTCCCTCTATGCCCCTCCTACCATACTTAGTCTAGAAACTGTGCCTGAGGAGACGGACATCTTCGAGAGAAGGAAATACACAGATAATGGTGAGATTCACACCAGCTCACACACAAGGCAAACCAAGCTAACTAACTTGAAACATCAGCAACGGCTGACCAATATTACTTACCAAGTAACAAAACAGTACTGAACCAAGAACTAAGCAGTACTGAACCAAGTAACCACTGCAGGATCACGAAGCGCTGGGCGGGCGCCCAGTATCCTCTTCGGACTATGGGAAAAGGATTTGCCGGTAGGTAATTAAAATCCTATTTTCTCTTACGTCCTAGAGGATGCTGGGGTCCACATTAGTACCATGGGGATGTACCAAAGCTCCTAGAACGGGAGGGAGAGCGCAGAGGCTCCTGCAGAACTGATTGACCAAACCTCAGGTCCTCAGAGGCCAAAGTATCGAACCTGTAGAACTTTGCAAATGTGTTCGACCCAGACCAAGTAGCCTCTCGGCAAAGCTGTAAATCCGAGACACCCCGGGCAGCCGCCCAGGAAGAACCCACCTTACGAGTAGAGTGGGCCTTAACAGAAGTAGGACACGGCAATCCTGCCGTAGAATACGCATGCTGGATAGTGAACCTGATTCAGCGACATATAGTCTTCTTAGAAGCAGGACACCCAAGTTTCTTGGGATCATACAGGACAAACAGAGAGTCCGATTTTCTGTGACGAGCAGTCCTCTTCACAAAGAATTTCAGAGCCCTTACAACATCCAAGGACTTTGATGAAACTGAGGAGTCAGTAGCAACTGGCACCACAATAGGTTGGTTGATATGAAATGCCGACACAACCTTCGGAAGGAACTACGGACGTGTCCGGAGCTCAGCTCTATCTTCATGGAAGATCAAGTATGGGCTTTTACTAGACAAAGCCCCCAACTCCAACACACGTCTAGCAGAAGCTAAGGCCAACAAAGTGAAAGCCTTCCACGTGAGAAACTTGACCTCAACCTCCTGTAGAGGCCCAAACCAGTCCAACTGGAGGAACTGCAACACCACGTTAAGATCCCAGGGCACCGTAGGCGTCACAAAAGGAGGTTGGATGTGCAGAACTCCCTTCAAAAAGGTCTGAACCTCAGGGAGGGCAGCCAACTGTTTCTGGAAGAAAATGGATAGGGCCTAAATCTGGACCTTTACGGAACCTAATCTCAGGCCCATATCCACACCTGATTGGAGGAAGAGAAGAAATCGTCCAAGTTTAAACTCCATCGTAGGAAATTTCTTGGATTCACACCAAGACACATACTTTTTCCAAATGTGATGGTAATGCTGTGACGTTACTCCTTTCCTAGCCTGTATCAGGGTAGGAATAACCTTGTTTGGAATACCCTTCCGAGCTAATATCTGGCGTTCAACCTCTATGCCGTCAAACGTAGCCGCGGTAAGTCTTGATAAGCGAACGGCCCCTGCTGCAGCAGGTCCTCCCGAAGAGGAAGAGGCCTTGGCTCTTCTAGCAGTAGATCCAGAAGATCCGCGTACCAAGCCTTTCTTGGCCAGTCCGGAGCAATGAGGATTGCCTGAACTCTTGTTCTCCTTATGAGTTTTAGAACTCTTGGAATGAGTGGAAGTGAAGGAAACACGTACACCGACTGGAACACCCACGGAGTCACTAGGGCATCCACCGCCACTGTTTTTGTGGGTCCCTGGACCTGGAACAATATCTCCAAAGCTTCTTTACGCCCCAAAGATCTGTTACCTCCTTGAACACCTCCGGATGGAGACCCCACTCTCCTGGATGGAGATTGTGTCTGCTGAGGAAGTCCGCTTCCCAGTTGTCTACTCCCGGAATGAAGATTGCGGACAGCGCCAACGCGTGTTTTTCCGCCCAGAGGATGATTCTTGTTACCTCTGACATTGCAGCTCTGCTCTTCGTTCTGCCCTGTCGGTTTATGTAAGCCGCTGTCGTTACATTGTCCGACTGCACTTGAATGGCCCAATTTCTCAGAAGATGGGCCGCTTGGAGAAGACCGTTGTAGACGGCTCTTAGTTCCAGAATGTTTATCGGCAGGCCGGCTTCCAGACTTGACCACCTTCCTTGGAAAGTCTCCCCTTGAGTGACTGCGCCCCAGACCCGGAGACTTGCATCCGTGGCTAGAAGGATCCAGTCCTGAATCCCGAACCTGCGGCCCTCCAGAAGGTGAGGTAATTGCAGCCACCAGAGGAGTGAGATCCTGGCCTTTGGCGACAGACGTATTCTCTGGTGCATGTGTAGATGAGATCCCGACCATCATCTGTCCAGGAGATCCAGTTGGAAGGACCGAGCATGAAATCTCCAGTACTGCAGAGCCTCGTAAGAGGCAACCATCTTCCCCAGAAGGCGAATGCATTGATGAACCAACACCCGGGCTGGTTTCAGGACATCCCAGGCCATTGTTTGTATCACCAACGCTTTTTCCTCTGGAAGAAACACCCTCAGCACTTCCGTGTCGAGGATCATTCCCAGAAATGACAACCTCCTGGTTGGTTCCAAATGTGATTTTGGAAGATTCAGGATCCAACCATGTTCCCTGAGAAGCTGGGTCGTGAGAGCTATGGACTGTAATAGCTTCTCCTTGGACGATGCTTTTATCAGCAGATCCTCCAGATATGGAATTATGTTCACCCCCTGTCTGCAGAGGAGAACCATCATTTCCGCCATCACCTTGCTGAATACCCTCTGTGCTGTGGAGAGGCCGAATGGCAGGGCCTGGAATTGAAAATGACAGTCTAACAGTGAGAATCGGAGATAAGCTTGATGCAGCGGCCAAATCGGAATGTGGAGGTACGCATCCTTGATATCCAGGGATACCAGGAATTCCTCCTCCTCCAGACCTCATATCACCGCCCTTAGAAACTCCATCTTAAACTTGAACTCCCTCAGAAAGGGGTTTAGTGATTTTAAATTCAGAATGGGCCTGACCAAACCATCCGGTTTCGGTACCACAAAAAGGTTCGAATAGTAACCTTTGTTTTGTATCTGGGGGAGGAACTGGTACAATAACCTGTGCCTCCACCAACTTCTGGATGGCTCCCTGTAGGATAGCCCTGTCTGCTGGCAAAGCTGGCTAGACTGATTTGAAGAACCGGTGAGGAGAGAGATCTTGAAATTCCAGCCGGTACCCCTGGGACACAATATTTTGTACCCAGGAATCCAGGCCGGAAGACACCCAGACTTGACTGAAATGTCTCAGTCTCGGCCCCACCGGCCCTACCTCCAGGCCGCGCGGTCCACCGTCACGCTGAGGACTTTGGCGTATCTGAAGCAGGCTTCTGTTCCTGGGAACCCGCAGCAGCAGGTTTCTTGGATTTTGGTCGACCTCCTCTAAAGAAGGTGTTGGACAGTTTGGCCTTTCTTGGTTAAGCAACCCGAAAGGACTGTGATGCAGCTGAAGAAAAAGGTTTCTTCGTAGCAGGTGCAGCTGAGGAAAGAAAAGGTGACTTACCCGCTGTAGCTGTGGAGATCCACGCATCGAACGCTTCCCCAAAGAGAGCCTGGCCTGTGTAGGGTAGGGTTTCCACACCTCTCCTGGATTCCGCGTCAGCAGACCACTGGCACAGCCATAGGCCTCGGCGAGCTGAGACAGCCATGGAAGATATTCCTGCAGCCAGGTCTTTCATGGATTCCACCATAAATCCTGCAGAATCCTGAATGTTACGCAAAAACAATTCAACGTCACTTTTATCCATTGTATCCAAATCCTCAAATAATGTGCCTGACCACTTTACTATAGCTTTGGTAATCCATGCACAGGCAATAGTGGGACGTAGAACCGCCCCTGAAGCCGTGTATATGGATTTGTGCGTATTATCAATCTTGCGATCAGCAAGCTTTTTTAAGGCGGTAGATCAGGGATGGGGAACCTTTGGCCCTCCAGCTGTTGTTAAACTACACATACCAGTATGCCTTGCTACAGTTTTGCTATTTGGCCATGCTAAAACTGTTGCAGGGCATGCTGGGATGTGTAGTTCAACAACAGCTGGAGAGCCGAAGGTTCCCCATCCCTGCGGTAGATCCTGGAACAAGTAAAACCACCTTTTTCGAGAGTCTGGATACAGACGCGTCCACTATGGGTGGGTTTTCCCATTTTTTCCTATCGGATCTGGAATTTTTTTTCCGGGTTTTCCCATGCTTTTTATAAAATAGCATTTCATTCTTTGGATGCAGGGAAGGTTAGCGAGGCTTTCTTATTGTCAGTGAAGTAAGCCTCCTCAACCTGCTCAGGTGTTGTATCTGCAATATTCAACACATCCCTGATAGCCTCTATCATCAACTGCACCCCTTTAGCAAGAGTTGCGGCCCCCCCGAGCACATCCCCATCACCATCTGCCGTGTCATAGTCTCAGAGTCGGTATCCGTGTCATCCTGCATAATCTGGGCAAGAGCACGTTTGTGGGAACCTACAGAGGGGGGCCCTGAGGTAACAGAACTGGACCAAACTGCCATAGAGTTCTGTAAAGCCTGAGTTGCAGATTCATTCTGTGCAACCCTAGTAGAAATCTGAGAAATCATAGATTTGATAGAGGATAACCATTCAGGCTCCCTTGCTGGTATCTGCGCTAAAACAGTGCAATCCTGATTACATGGAATGGGATCATCCTGAGAGGACATATCCTCTGCAGCATATGACACAGTGTCCCTGGACATAGCTAATGGAGACCACAGACACTCCACACACACACACACACACACACACACACACACACACACACACACACACACGGGTGGGAAGACAGAGTTTCACCCCCAAGAATGGCAAGAGAGACACAGAGATTAGAGCCAACCCACACACAGTGCTTTCAAGGTATAGGGAGACCCCAACCAGCGCTGACTGTGCACCTTAATAGGTTACACAGTCCTTACACAGCCTCCCCCCCTTTTACAACCCCCTGGTACCGTAAGAGATAGCTGGAGTTGCTCTGGAGAGACTGCTCTTCACTGACAGCGTTTCTGCAGGCAGGAAAATGGCGCTGAACGCTGCTGGGTCCGCTCCGAGGAGAAGCTCCGCCCCCTTAATGGCGCTGTCTTCCCGCTCTTCATGAGATTATACTGGCCTGAGGATTAGTGCTGGCAGTGATCCTGGGACCCTGACAGGCTTTAGAGATCAGTGTAGGGTGTAGGCGCTGGCTCAGGGTGCCCCTCACAATGCTGCACTATGTACCGTTGAGCCCCGGAGCGCAGTTAGTACTGCGCTCCATACCCTGTTGCCGCCATCTTCACACCGGCTCCCTGCTTGCTAGGGGGCCGGTGACTGACTCGCCACTGATCTTCTGGCTCTGTAAGGGGGTGGCGACATGCTGCCGGGGTGAGCGATCCCCTGTGGCAGGGAACGTTCGATCCCCACAGGAGCTCAGTGTCCAGTCAGCGGAGACAGTGGCTCAGATCCCGAAGGGTGGAAACTACTCCCCCCCCTTAGTCCCACGAAGCAGGGAGGCTGTTGACAGCAGCCTCCCTGTAAAATAATAAACTCTATAAATAACTTTTACTAAAGAAGCTCTGTAGAGCTCCCCTAGCTGTGACCGGCTCCTCCGGGCACATTTTCTAAACTGAGTCTGGTAGGAGGGGCATAGAGGGAGGAGCCAGCCCACACTCTCAAACTCTTAAAGTGCCAATGGCTCCTAGTGGACCTGTCTATACCCCATGGTACCAATGTGGACCCCAGCATCCTCTAGGATGTAAGAGAAATATAGAATATTATCCCATCTGCTAATGCCAGGAGTCTGCATCACTTGTATAATCTGTGGTATGAAATCTTTAATAACAGCAACCTGCATGTACATTAGGGGGCACATTTGTGTACCCCCTTGCCGGAGCTCAGAGGGACCCCTAGAAATGAAACCCAGATCCCGGAGCCAAAAGGCCCCTTAAGAGGCAAATGTCTCCAGGATTCCCTCTGCCTCACAGGTTGGGGTTGACCCTTTCTCCCCCAGGGTTGGCCGAAGCTTCCCCTTGGGGAACAAAATCTTCATATCTCCCCAGAAGGAGAGATCCTCAGCAACTAGGGGAGAGGGTGGCCCATAAGGGTCTCACCAAAACCCCATCAAAACATGTGACACACACACGAAAAACATAAAAAGATGTGGTGAAAGGTGCAAAAAAAGTGCAAACACACTTGAATAAATAAGTAAATAAGCCTCAGCTAGAAGACCAGGGAGAAGAAAAACATATCCAAAAGGCCAGGGCAAAAGAGAAAAGGTGCATCCCGAAAAGTGAAGTGTCTAGTCTAGTGCATCGTGTGGTCCGTCACCAGGGCATTTTCAGGCACCCCTGGCTGAGGAGACCCCAGGGGCACATAGCACATTGGGCTTCAAGCTGACGGCCCTCTATCCAGACCAGGTGGTACTCCATTCTCCACCAGGGGCTTCTCCAGTTCTCCAGCATATGACCTGGTACTACACTTGATCTTAGCCAAAAGGCCAATCCCTAGAAGTATACTCAACACTCCCTACCAGGCTCCCCAATGCCAATCAGGGAGATTGCTATACAGTCAGGGAGTCAGGGAGATTGCTGCTATTTCAGGAGTCTCCTGACAGTCAGGGACAGTTGGCAAGTACAGTACGAGGGGGATCTTACACTACATCTTGCAGCTTCACACTCAGGCACAGATCTCAGGCACGTATTTTACGCCCCCCCTTTTAGAATGTAAGTTTTCTATCCATAAGTGTAGGTAGCAAACGTACAAGATTAAAAATTAGAAACAGTTTATCTGTCCACGAGTGGGGAAGTTCAGGGGATGAGCACCAAGTACCTGTCCCAACGCGTTTTGTCCTAGCATGAGGACTTTTTCAAGGGGATATTCACTCCCAACATGATGCTCTCCAGGAGGGGCAAAATCCTGGAGAGCGTCATGTTGGGAGTGAATATCCCCTTGAAGTCCTCAACGAAACGCGTTGGGACAGGTACTTGGTGCTCATCCCCTGAACTTCCCCACTCGTGGACAGATAAGCTGTTTCTAATTTTTAATCTTGTACGTTTGCTACCTACACTTATGGATAGAATTTCTGCCTACTTATCCTTTTAAAAATCTTGGATTCTACATATGCGGACAGATAAGCTGGCTATATACATTTATCTTGTACGGTTAATACCTACACTTACGAACAGACAAGCTGCTATATATTTTTTTTATATGTTTTTTAATGTCTTTATTCTAATTGTATGCATTTGTGACCTGCATTTGTGGCAGGACTGTGTTTATTAAATTGTTTACTGTTTTTCTATCAAAAATTGGAACCAGCATAGTTCCTATTTTCTAAGCCTCTGTGATAACTCAAAAACAGTACACACTATGTTGTTTTTATCTCTCTTTTACATGTCCTGCTCCTAAGAGTCATCTACCAGAAAGTTTATAAGCTAAATTGCTGGTTTTATTCATCACTACACCTGACCCCACAAAGGTTGTTGTTTTTTTCTCACTGACACTATTAGGCGCTCTTTTTTTCTCAATTTTTTAATATATATATATATATATATATATATATATATATACACACATATACAGTATATATATAGTTCTAGCCCAGGCCATTGAAATCCCTGAGATACAGTGTTGGAGATGGCACAGTATTAGCACATTGCATGTTGTGGCTGCGGTATACTGTAAGTGTGGTAATCCTGTATACGGTACTCTGTGCGCGCTGCCTATGTGCTATAGCTCACTGACGTCTCTGCATTCTCATTGTAGGTCCATGTGAGTGTCACACAGAGCGCAGACACATCCAAAACAAATTTTATATCTGCCCAGAAAGGAGAAGCTGAAGAGATGGACCCTGTACAGCCAGAGCCACTAATACTGCATACTCTGTACAGTGAATGACAGGATAACTTCTTACTGTTACTACACAGATACTTTCTTACTACACAGATACTTTCATCCTACCGTTACTACACAGATACTTTCTCCCTACTGTTACTACACAGATACTTTCTTACTACTGTTACTACACAGATACTTTCTTCCTACTGTTACTACACAGATACTTTCTTCCTACTGTTGCTACACAGATACTTTCTTCCTACCGTTACTACACAGATACTTACTTTCTTCCTACTGTTACTACACAGATACTTTCTTACTACCGTTACTACACAGATACTTCCTTCCTACTGTTACTACACAAATAGTTTCTACCTACTGTTACTATACAAATACTTTCTCCCTACTGTTACTACACAGATACTTTCTTCTTATTCTTACTACACAGATACCTTCTTCCTACCGTTACTACACAGATACCTTCTTCCTACCGTTACTACACAGATACTTTCTTCCTACTGTTACTACACAGATACTTTCTCCCTACTGTTACTACACAGATACTTTCTCCCTGCTGTTACTACACAGATACTTTCTTACTACTGTTACTACACAGATACTTTCTTCCTACTGTTACTACGCAGATACTTTCTTACTACCGTTGCTACACAGATACTTTCTTACTACCGTTACTACACAGATACTTTCTTACTACTGTTACTACACAGATACTTTCTTACTACCGTTACTACACAGATACTTCCTTCCTACTGTTACTACACAGATAGTTTCTACCTACTGTTACTATACAGATACTTTCTCCCTACTGTTACTACACAGATACTTTCTTCTTATTCTTACTACACAGATACCTTCTTCCTACCGTTACTACACAGATACTTTCTTCCTACTGTTACTACATAGATACTTTCTCCCTGATGTTACTACACAGATACTTTCTACCTACTGTTACTATATAGATACTTTCTCCCTACTGTTACTACACAGATACTTTCTTCCTATTCTTACTACACAGATACTTTCTTCCAACCATTACTACACAGATACTTTCTTCCTACCATTAGTACACCAATACTTCCTCCCTGCTGTTACTACAGATACTTCCTTCCTACTGTTACTACACAGACACTTTCTTCCTACTGTTACTATACAGATACTTTCTCCCTACTGTTACTACACAGATACTTTCTTCTTATTCTTACTACACAGACACCTTCTTCCTACCGTTACTACACAGATACTTTCTTCCTACTGTTACTACACAGATACTTTCTCCCTGCTGTTACTATATAGATACTTTCTACCTACTGTTACTATATAGATACTTTCTCCCTACTGTTACTACACAGATACTTTCTTCCTATTCTTACTACACAGAAACTTTCTTCCAACCATTACTACACAGATACTTTCATCCTACCATTAGTACACCAATACTTCCTCCCTGCTGTTACTACAGATACTTCCTTCCTACTGTTACTACACAGACACTTTCTTCCTACTGTTACTACACAGACACTTTCTTCCTACCATTACTACACAGATACTTTCATCCTACCATTACTACACCAATACTTCCTCCCTACTGTTACTACACAGATACTTCCTTCCTACTGTTATTGCACAGATAATTTCTTCCTACTGTTAGTACACAGATTATTTCTTCTTAGTGTTACTACACAGATACTTTCTTCCTACTGTAACTATACAGATGTTATATAAATCACTGTAACCCACCACTATTGTTTCTAAAGCTTTGGGATAAATCATCCATCCATAGTAGGGGTAGTTTGCTTCTAGTGAATAGTTGGTGCAACCTCTATGCTATTGGGTATATACACAGAGATATTTTTATTTTTATATATCAATCCTGTTTTATAGTATACCTATATTAATTCTGTCCTGCACTTGAACAATTTAGTACTCTACGTTGTCTCTTATATTAGCTGTAAGAGTGCATCAATGTAATCCTTTGCTATGCAGCGTTTTCTCCTATTAGCTGAGATATCTATGGCCCTCATTCCGAGTTGTTCGCTCGCTAGCTGCTTTTAGCAGCATTGCACACGCTAAGCCGCCGCCCTCTGGGAGTATATCTAAGCTTAGCAGAATTGCGAACGAAAGATTCGCAAAATTGCGAATAGAAATTTCTTAGCAGTTTCTGAGTAGCTCGATACTTACTCTGCCACTGCGATCAGTTCAGTCAGTTTCGTTCCTGGTTTGACGTCACAAACACACCCAGCGTTCGCCCAGGCACTTCCCCGTTTCTCCAGCCACTCCCGCGTTTTTCCCAGAAACTGCAGCGTTTTTTCACACACACCCATAAAACGGCTAGTTTCCGCCCAGAAACACTCACTTCCTGTCAATCACACTCCGATCACCAGAACGAAGAAAAATCCTCGTAATGCCGTGAGTAAAATACCTAACTTTTGAGTAAAATAACTAAGCGCATGCGCTCTGCGAACCATGCGCATGCGCAGTAAGCGACTAATCGCAATATAGAGAAAATCGGCAACGAGCGAACAACTCGGAATGAGGGCCTATATCCAGACGAACCATTACCCGTTGGATTATTATGAGAAGTGTACAAGCTGTTCCACACCTTCTCACCACTAGAGGGCACATGTGGTTTTCAGTAGTGTTAGTGCAAATGAGCTGCCAGTAGGAGACGCTAGAGGATTAATTATATTATGCTACATTGCAGAAAATCTTTAAATATTGTTTTATATATAAAACACAATGGAACATCATAATTAGAGACGGTTTAATGGACGTGCTGCAAATCTGCAAAGAGATATCACTACTGTATATCACCAGTGGAAATTAGGACCTTTAATTCTGATGAAGATTGTGAGATATTTCACTCCCTGATGGCAAATTGTTATTGGACATGCAGTTATCATAAGAGCACTGCAAATCATTTCACATGTTCTGTATACTATTATAGGGGGTAATTCCAAGTTGATCGCAGCAGGAATTCTGTTAGCAATTGGGCAAAACCATGTGCACTGCAGGGGAGGCAGATGTAACATGTGCAGAGAGAGTTAGATTTAAGTGTGGTGTGTTCAATCTGCAATCTAATTTGCAGTGTAAAAATAAAGCAGCCAGTATTTACCCTGCACAGAAACAAAATAACCCACCCAAATCTTACTCTCTCTGCAAATGTTATATTTGCCTCCCCTGCAGTGCACATGGTTTTGCCCAACTGCTAAAAAATTTCCTGCTGCGATCAACTTGGAATTACCCCCATAGTTTTTACTGATTTGCAACATTTTTTACTTTTATTAATTTTTTTCCTGTGGAATCGGTACCTGGCATGGACCCCCAGTATTGAGGGGCCCATTTATTAATGATCCCATATTCAATGTGTTCTAGGCACGATAGAAGCCCGCCCCTGCGATGTGCTCAGTGAGCTGCCGGGGGATGGGGGCTGCGCAGTGACATCTGGGGAGGGTTCCAGGGGAACCCTCTGCCCGGCCAGCTACACGATGTGTAGCCCCCAGATGGCGGTAGCATTATGGATATTGGTAATTCTGGCAGCATGGCATTCCCCATAGAAATCTATGGGGGATGCGGTTGCCTGTGGGAATGGATGGGGATACTTAATATTTGCGTCTAACCCCTGAAAACGTGTGTTTTCGGGGAAATAGCAGCAAATATACAATGATGAACAGGCGCCTGTGTCTCTAATCACAGCAGTCACTAATATGAGACATTTCTTCCTGTGGAGAACACACAGTAACATGTCGGAATAGACGTCCTCATAGCTCAGTTTAAACAATTCATTAATGTGACAAAAAAGTGTTTAAAGAGCAATAATCCCTGTTACATGTGAAACCATACAATGTGAATACTCGGTAGCGTTGTCAGGCGTACAGTAAGTACCTGGAACCCTGCTGTGGTAGGTGCTCTGTAGCTGGCTACAATGTAACGTCACGCCTGTGATACGTACTATCACCTGTGTAATTACACATTGGTGCAGTTAGACAGGTAATGCCCTATACTTTATGTAGTCACCTTGCGTCCTCTGGAATGTGACCTATCTTTAGATGCCATGACCCGATAGAAGCCTATGGGCGTCTCTTTGCATTCCCCCCGATTGGATCCCACTCAGCACCCCTCGCGGAATGTGCGTCATACGAAACATGTGCAGACGGACTCCTGGGTCCTAAAACCCGAAGTCCCAAAGTCACAAAGGACACTTCTCATCGGGAGAGCTGTCCTTTGCTGAAATCTTCCTATATATGGCGCTAACAAACCCCAATGTGCATGCGATGAGTGGTGAGATACTTCACATTCCATGCGTCACTGGGCTTTACCTTTAACTGGCGGCAGTTTCGAACAACCGTATGTAGGATGTCTTAAAGCTGGAAAGCAACATATAACTGTATCCATTCTCTATAGCGCCATGAGTTGGCTGATTTACAGATTGCAGCAACATTGTTTCAACAAAGAAACAAATCAATATTGTGCCTGAATGCCAGGTCCTATAGTAGAGAACAGAGCAGACGGGTAACACGTATAGTCAGAAAATGTGTGGGTGTGGTCAATGCAGTGTGGGTGTAACCAGCTCCGTGTGGGTGTGGCCAGTGCCATGTGGGTGTAACCGGCCCCATGTGGGTGTGGCCAGTGCAGTGTGGGCAGTTTTTAACACACAAAGAGCAGAGTGGCGGTGGGGCGTCTTCTGCATTTTTATCTTCTTTCTGCTCATTTACTGACAGTACAATCCTGCTAGAGGGGTAAAACTATTATACATTATTACATATAACAATTATGTCGGCTGAAGCCACTTTTTACATAGGTAATATACTGTTATATAAAGTTCAGGTATGGACGGTATAAAGACTAAATATCTAATTGCAACTTTGTAAAATCTCCAGTTTTCTATATATATATATATATATATATATATATATACTACACTTGTGCTTAATCTGCAATAAAGTCATTATATTCTCTAATATTGTTTGGTTGTTTCTTTGTATACATGGAAAAATTTACCTCATAACTGACTGTAGGTTGCAGGTAGGTCGGGATGGGTGCAAAATGTTGACAGTCATAATGTTGAAGTTCATCATTTCGACATGTAGACAGTGACTGGTGGCCCAGCAGAAACTTACCTTCTCCCGACGGCTCCAGCTGCGTCTTCTGTGTCCGGTTGGTCATGTGATGTCACTTCCAGGTCAGACCTCCGACCCCTAACCCTCCCTCTAATACCTAACACTGACCTCCCCACCCTGCAGCCTAACCCTGACCTCCCCACCCTGTAGCCTAACCCTGACCTCCCCACCCTGTAGCCTAACCCTCCCTCCCCACAGCCTAACCCTGACCACCTCACCCCACAGCCTAACCCTCCCTCCCCACAGCCTAACCCTGACCACCTCACCCTGCAGCCTAACCCTGACCTCCCCACCCCGCAGCCTAACCCTCCCTTCCCACAGCCTAACCCTGACCTCCCCACTCTGCTGCCTAACCCTGACCTCCCCACCCCGCAGCCTAACCCTCCCTCCCCACAGCCTAACCCTGACCACCTCACCCTGCAGCCTAACCCTGACCTCTCCACCCTGTAGCCTAACCCTGACCTCCCCACCCTGTAGTCTAACCCTCCCTCCCCACAGCCTAATCCTGACCACCTCACCCTGCAGCCTAACCCTGACCTCCCCACCCCGCAGCCTAACCCTCCCTCCCCACAGCCTAACCCTGACCACCTCACCCTGCAGCCTAACCCTGACCTCTCCACCCTGCAGCCAAACCCTGACCTCCCCACCCTGTAGCCTAACCCTCCCTCCCCACAGCCTAACCCTGACCACCTCACCCTGCAGCCTAACCCTGACCTCTCCACCCTGCAGCCAAACCCTGACCTCCCCACCCTGCAGCCTAACCCTCCCTTCCCACAGCCTAACCCTGACCTCCCCACTCTGCAGCCTAACCCTGACCTCCCCACCCTGCAGCCTAACCCTCCCTTCCCACAGCCTAACCCTGACCTCCCCACTCTGCAGCCTAACCCTGACCTCCCCACCCTGCAGCCAAACCCTGACCTCCCCACCCTGCAGCCTAACCCTGACCTCCTCACCCTGCAGCCTAACCCTGATCTCCTCACCCTGCAGCCTAACCCTGACCTCCCCCTCCTGCAGCCTACCCCTAACCCTGACCTCCCCACCCTGCAGTCTAACCCTGACCTCCCCACCCTGCAGCCTAACCCTGACCTCCGCACCCTGCAGCCTAACACTGACCTCCGCACCCTGCAGCCTAACCCTGACCTCCCCCTCCTGCAGCCTAACCCTGACCTCCCCACCTTGCAGCCTAACACTGACCTCCCCACCCTGCAGCCTAACCCTGACCTCCCCACAGCCTAACCCTGACCACCTCACCCTGCAGCCTAACCCTGACCTCTCCACCCTGCAGCCAAACCCTGACCTCCCCACCCTGCAGCCTAACCCTGACCTCCCCACCCTGTAGCCTAACCCTCCCTCCCCACAGCCTAACCCTGACCACCTCACCCTGCAGCCTAACCCTGACCTCTCCACCCTGCAGCCAAACCCTGACCTCCCCACCCTGCAGCCTAACCCTCCCTTCCCACAGCCTAACCCTGACCTCCCCACTCTGCAGCCTAACCCTGACCTCCCCACCCTGCAGCCTAACCCTCCCTTCCCACAGCCTAACCCTGACCTCCCCACCCTGCAGCCAAACCCTGACCTCCCCACCCTGCAGCCTAACCCTGACCTCCTCACCCTGCAGCCTAACCCTGATCTCCTCACCCTGCAGCCTAACCCTGACCTCCCCTCCTGCAGCCTACCCCTAACCCTGACCTCCCCACCCTGCAGCCTAACCCTGACCTCCCCACCCTGCAGCCTAACCCTGACCTCCGCACCCTGCAGCCTAACACTGACCTCCGCACCCTGCAGCCTAACCCTGACCTCCCCCTCCTGCAGCCTAACCCTGACCTCCCCACCTTGCAGCCTAACACTGACCTCCCCACCCTGCAGCCTAACCCTGACCTCCCCACCCTGCAGCCTAACCCTGACCTCCCCACCCTGCAGCCTAACCCTGACCTCCCCACCCTGCAGCCTAACCCTGAACTCCCCACCCTGCAGCCTAACCCTGACCTCCCCACCCTGCAGCCTAACCCTCCCTCCCCATGCAGCCTAACCCTGACCTCCCCACCCTGCAGCCTAACCCTGACCTCCCCACCCTGCAGCCTAACCCTAACCTCCCCCGTGCAGCCTAACCCTGACCTCCTCACCCTGCAACCTAAGCCTGACCCCCCCCCACCCTGCAGCCTAAGCCTGACCTCCCCACCCTGCAGCCTAACACTGACCTCCCCGTGCAGCCTATCCCTGACCTCCTCATCCTGCAGCCTATCCCTGACCTCCCCGTGCAGCCTAACCCTAATCTCCTCATCCTGCAGCCTAACCATGACCCCCCCGTGCAGCCTAACCCTAATCTCCTCATCCTGCAGCCTATCCCTGACCTCCCTATGCAGCCTAACCCTGACCTCCCCGTGCAGCCTATCCCTGACCTCCCCGTGCAGCCTAACCCTGACCTCCTCATCCTGCAGCCTATCCCTGACCTCCCTATGCAGCCTAACCCTGACCTCCCCGTGCAGTTTAACCCTAATCTCTTTACCCTGCAGCCTAATCCTCCTGCCCTAAGCCTAACGTTTAAGGTCGACATTTTACCATGTTGCCTGTTGACATTTAACCATGTCCTCATCATAACTGTCGGCATTGTGGTGATGGCGTTATGAATATCAGCACTGTTACTGTTGACCTTTTGTCTACATCCCGATAGGTCATTACACTCTTGGAATATATAGAATATATATACAGTAACACACGGCTGGAATAAGTCCCGTCAGCTCCTATAATGTATTTGCTGCTTTTATGGCCGCATGTTATGTCCTATTTCATGTAATACATGTTTATTGCTGTACAAGCAGGAGGGAGACTGGTGGCCGGCGCTAGTTTATTGTATTATGGGAAGTATAAGAAACTCTGAAAAGTCCCTCAATATAGTATATAATCACCGTCATCTCTTTCTGTTTCATTATAACATTTACTTTATTAACAAGTTATGTGCTGGAGTGAAGGCCATTCCCTCCCCATTACACAGTGTCTATAAGGTGGGTATTTAATACAGTAATATATGCGGTCAGTCCTCAGAAGTGGGCGCTGTCACAGGATTGGCAGATTATTTAGGTTCGGGGCCGTTAGCCATCAGAGCGATCTGCTGTGTTACATATATGTCATATGATCATAACAGCCGCCCCCGTCGCTCCCTATGGAATACAGGCAGTCTACCAAGCTCTGAAAGAGGTGTGCATCCAGTATCTAACGCCATCTTTCCACGGGCTACAGTACCGACATTGGCGTTTCTATAATGGGTGCAATGGGTTCGGTGCACACGGGCCCCTGGGTCAAGGGGGGGCCCACACCGCACCCATTGCACCCATTTTAACACTTACCTTTCCAGAGTTCAGCGCCGGGACCTGCAATTGCGGCGGAAATCGCCACCAAAATGGCCGTTTGGCATGCGCGGTAGCCAAATTGGTCTCTGGATGACGGCGGGCGCCATGTTTCCGGAGACCTGTGCATGCGCAGTAGACTCTGGCACAATGCCGGAGTCTACAGCGCCGTACAGAGGAGGGGGCCCACCCGGAGGTGCACACGGGCCCCCTCCTCTGTAGAAAGGCCCCTGAGTACCGCACATTTACCAGTGATCTAGTGACCACTATACAATACAGAGAACATTACAGTGACGTTATAAAATATGCAATGCAGGACTCCCAGTCGCTGCAGCATTACAGTACAGAGGCTCAAATGTATTAAGCCTTAGAAAGTGTACAGAGGCTCAAATGTATTAAGCCTTAGAAAGTGATAGAGTGAGATGAATAAGGAGTGATAAAGTACCAGCCAATCAGCTCCTAACTGTCAATTTACATCTTGGAGCTGATTGGTTGGTGTGTTTATCACCTTGCACCTATCACTGGTTTATCACTTCCTTATGCATTCTCCAGGTTAATACATCTGCCCCACAGTCTGTTACATGGCAGTTAAGAAGCTGATTGGCTGGTACGTTATCACTCTTTATCCGTCTCCACTCTATCACTTTTTAAGGCTTAATACATTTGGGCCATAATCCTTACACCACTGGTTGATTTACAACCTAGTTCTCTGGCTGAGGTACAATACAGACCCAAATGGATGGGCCCGCACCTTCTCTTGGCAGCTTGGAGATAAACTTGCACTACACGGTGGATAATTCCAGCCCCTCACTATTCGGTGTATAATTATGTCCCAACACTCCATCATTATCCTTCAGGGCTGGCGGCGGCCTACTAGGTTCAACAGAATTTATCAAATAAAAGAAAAGAATTTACTCCAGCGCTAGTCTAAAAGAAATGTGCATAAATATCCCATGTAACATTGTGTATAAATAAATAGAGAGCTGCGGAAATCCAGACTAAAATCTAGACTAACACATGACACTACATCGTTCTTTGTAATAGTATGCCGCACGTGCGCATTGCGCCGCATATGCATGCGCAGAAGTGATGTTTTTTTGCCTCATCGCTGCACAGCGAACGAATGCAGCTAGCGATCAACTCGGAATGACCCCCATAGTACAGTGGATTGCTTGGCGCTGGATAGTGAATCTAATGTGATAGGTCGCCTTCTACACAACAATCTAAATCTGTGCGGGCTTTAGTGATGGACTCCCAAGGGTTTCCTAGTGCACTTCATACGGTCAATAGAAAACACACTTACAATAGAACCCCCTGGTACGGGCATGTAAAGGTATCTTTCTTGGCAGCGGGATCTCTCTTCTATCTACCACGTGATCTTTTTGACCGCAACACTGGTAGTCCAACACCCTCCGTGTCTCGTGGATATCCTCCCTTAATCAGTATTCCTTTACGTGTCAACCCCGCTGGTTCTCACCCATAGACATGGCACATGCAAAGATGAAAACGGAGATTGTATTTAAAACAAGTAATTTATTTTAAAACACATCACGGGTTATTCCTTAAATAAAAAGGAGCAGTATGTCGGCGGCGATGCACACGTACCCTCTCCTGGAGGAGGCTGCGCTCACGGACTCAGGACTTCCTGGGTGTCCTGGGTGAGATGGATCGGCAGCAGACTCAAGTAGGGTAAAGCAATAGTCACATTTATTACGAACACTAAGAAACCACCTTATAAATATCTGCTACTCCTGACACAAACCTGACTCATGAACGCTGATGGACAGCTGGAGGTCTGGTCACCGGGAGAAACGCGTGACGGGGCATATCATTTTCTGCCGCAGCCATTGCACAGGAAGCAGTGATGTAACCGGAGCCTTTTCCCCACGAGGGCTGCATTAGAAGGAGACAAACACATGAAGCTGCTTCTGGGATTCACAGAAACCTCTGCAAAAAGTATTCTGGGGGTCACAATAACAAAATAATAACAATGACGCGTTTATTGGCAAATAGCAGCTAATTAAAGGCATGATAAGGAGTAGAAATGATCCAGTTCAGTTGGTTTCAGTTAATATCAAATGAAACACAAAAAGTTTAGCTTTCCTGTTACTGGGACACGAGGTGCGAACCCTGGAATAGACCAGGAGGGACCTACGCGTTTCATGTTCTCTGTTTCTCTGTACTTGTGGGAACAAGCCCAAGATACCTTGCTGTGTGCATGGAGCGGCTCAGTGATAGTACATTCCAGGGAATGAATGAAGGCCCTCTGCCTTCCCTGCACCCACACACATCCTGTGTAGATACATTATGTCAGGAGCCTCTTAGTGCAGTCACTTAGCTTTCACTTAGGCATTTATATACATGGTCTAAGTTCATTTATTCCACGTTACAGCCGTTTGATCTTTTCTTGGAATTAGGAATCCATGCCAGGAACACGGGGTCAACGGGAGCCGCAGCTAACCTTCAGTGCAACTGTCAGACGTGATGGCGATACATTGGCTTGTACCATAAACTGGATATAATATTGCATCTATATATAGAACATTCCCCGAGGACACATGGCTTATTGTATGATGGAGAGAAACAGCCAAGAGTATGACCTGTACGTAGCAATCTGGTGGTAAAAACACCCTGAGGCTGGCACTACGGTGACCACAGGAACACACGACTAAACACTCATACATGTGATGAATAAGGAAAGATAGATACGTAAATGAGTTGGGACTGTAACTGTAACCCCATTAGAGGTGGGACTGTAATTGTAACCCCATTAGAGGTAAGACTGTAACTGTAACTCCATTAGAGGCAAATCTGTAACTGTTACCCCATTAGAGGTAGGTCTGTAACCCCATTAGAGGTAGGTCTGTAACCCCATAAGAGGTAGTGATGTGCACCGGAAATTTTTCGGGTTTTGTGATTTGGTTTTGGATTCGGTTCCGCGGCCGTGTTTTGGATTCGGACGCGTTTTGGCAAAACCTCCCTGAAATTTTTTTGTCGGATTCGGGTGTGTTTTGGATTCGTTTTTTTTTTTTTTTACAAAAAACCCTCAAAAACAGCTTAAATCATAGAATTTGGGGGTCATTTTGATCCTATAGTATTATTAACCTCAATAACCATAATTTCCACTTATTTCCAGTCTATTCTGAACAACTCACACCTCACAATATTATTTTTAGTCCTAAAATTTGTGCTGGATGACTAAGCTAAGCTACCCAAGTGGCCGACACAAACACCTGGCCCATCTAGGAGTGACACTGCAGTTTTCTAGCGAGAGGATGAGTGCTTCCATCCTCATGTGAATCTGAACCACTAGCCATGAACATAGGCCAGGGCCTCAGCCGTTCCTTGCCACTCCGTGTCGTAAATGGCATATTGGCAAGTTTACGCTTCTCCTCAGACGCTTTTAATTTTGATTTTTGGGTAATTTTACGGAACTTTTGTTTTTTGGATTTTACATGCTCTCTACTATTACATTGGGCATCGGCCTTGGCAGACGACGTTGATGGCATTTCATCGTCTCGGCCATGACTAGTGGCAGCAGCTTCAGCACGAGGTGGAAGTGGATCTTGATATTTCCCTATTTTACCCTCAACATTTTTGTTCTCCATTTCTTAATGTGTGGAATTATATGCCAGTATCAATAGCAATGGCCTACTACTATATATACTGTGCAAAACTGAAATGCACCACAGGTATGGATGGATAGTATACTTGACGACACAGAGGTAGGTAGAGCAGTGGCCTTCCGTACCGTACTGCTATATATACTGGTGGTCACTGTCAGCAAACTGCAAAACTAAAATGCACCACAGGTATAGAATCTAGATGGATAGTATACTTGAAGAAATAGAGGTAGGTAGAGCAGTGGCCTTCCGTACCGTACTGCTATATATACTGGTGGTCACTGGTCAGCAAAACTCTGCACTGTACTCCTCCTATATAATATACTGGTGGACCCCAGTCCCCACAATAAAGCAGTGTGAGCACAGATATATGCAGCACACTGAGCACAGATATGGAGTGTTTTTCAGGCAGACAACATATACTGGTGGTCACTGGTCAGCAAACTCTGCACTGTACTCCTCCTATATATATACTGGTGGTCCCCAGTCCCCACAATAAAGCAGTGTGAGCACAGATATATGCAGCACACTGAGCACAGATATGGAGTGTTTTTCAGGCAGACAACGTATACTGGTGGTCACTGGTCAGCAAAACTCTGCACTGTACTCCTCCTATAAAATACAGCTGCTCCCCAGTCCCCACAATTAAGCAGTGTGAGCACAGATATATGCAGCACACTGAGCACAGATATGGAGTGTTTTTCAGGCAGACAACGTATACTGGTGGTCACTGGTCAGCAAAACTCTGCACTGTACTCCTCCTATATATATAATACAGCTGCTCCCCAGTCCCCACAATTAAGCAGTGTGAGCACAGATATATGCAGCACACTGAGCACAGATATGGAGTGTTTTTCAGGCAGACAACGTATACTGGTGGTCACTGGTCAGCAAAACTTTGCACTGTACTCCTCCTATATAATACAGCTGCTCCCCAGTCCCCACAATTAAGCAGTGTGAGCACAGATATATGCAGCACACTGAGCACAGACATGGAGTGTTTTTCAGGCAGACAACATATAATACTGGTGGTCACTGGTCAGCAAAACTCTGCACTGTACTCCTCCTATATAATACTGGTGGTCCCCAGTCCCCACAATTAAGCAGTGTGAGCACAGATATATGCAGCACACTGTGAGCACAGATATGGAGTGTTTTTCAGGCAGACAACGTATACTGGTGGTCACTGGTCAGCAAAACTCTGCACTGTACTCCTCCTATATAATACAGCTGCTCCCCAGTCCCCACAATTAAGCAATAAGCAGCACAAATATTATTAATAAACGGAGAGGACACCAGCCACGTCCTCTCCCTAACATTTCCAATGCACGAGTGAAAATGGCGGCGACGCGCGGCTGCTTATATAAAATCCGAATCTCGCGAGAATCCGACAGCGGGATGATGACGTTCGGGCAGCGCTCGGATTAACCGAGCCATACGGGAGAATCCGAGTATGCCTCGGACCCGCGTGTAAAATGGGTGAAGTTCGGGGGGGTTCGGTTTCCGAGGAACCGAACCCGCTCATCACTAATTAGAGGTGGGTCTGTAACCCCATTAAAGGTAAATCTATAACTGTAACCCCATTAGTGGTGGGACTGTAACCCCATTAGCGGTGGGACTGTAACCCCATTAGAGGTGGGTCTGTAACCTCATTAGAGGTAAGTCTGTAACTGTAACCCCATTAGCAGTGGGACTGTAACTGTAACCCCATTAGTGGTGGATCTGTAACCCATTAGAGGTAGGTCTGTAACCCCATAAGAGGTAGGTCTGTAACCCCATTAGCGGTGGGACTGTAACCCCATTAGAGGTAGGACTGTAATTGTAACCCCATTAGAGGTCCTCTTCTGATTACTGACCAGTACCTAGACATTTCATCCATCACTGCCATGGACACTTCTACCCCTGTAAGTTTGGAACATTTTCACTTAAACAATATGGGGCTTTAGCTTCTGAGCTAGAACATTTGCTGGCGGAATGCGGGCATGCATATTTATGTTGCACTGCGCATGTGTACAACTGGAGCCCATGACTTGAGTATCTCATATATGCAGCTCCTTTCCCTTGGAATGGTGGTATGGAAACATTCACATATACAGTGAGGGCTTGTGGGCGCAAGTTACCCACCTCCCTTTGGGATGAGTCTTCTCTTGACTTACACATATCTTTACATTACTTATGTGATATATAATTTGATGACTTGCAGATATTTGCCCCAGAGCCGTAACTAGACTTTTTGGTGCCCTGTGCCAGAAAAAGAGTTGGCACCCTCTCATTTCTCCCAATATGCCCATGCCTTGTGGGGAAGTTGTACGACAAGATTGATTGCAGAGAAAGCCCACACATATATATATATAACTAAAACACAAACACTCATAGACCGTGGCAAGAAAATGGATTGGGACACAAATCCTCTTTATACCACATTCTTGCACTTACTGTAATTTGAGAGCTCGTTGTTATTCAGTTACAATACCCTTTATTAAATAACACATTTCTGTTACATACCAGTCAAACACTACTCACTGAGATATTTGATCCTGCATAAAAAACTATGAACACTGTATGAAGCTACTGGTAAAAAAAAAAAAAAAATCAGCATTTTAATTGAGCAGATCTATGTAGTGTGCAACCACACATCCAGGTGGTTATTCCGAGTTGTTCGCTGTGCAGCGATGAGGCAAAAAAAGGCACTTCTGCGCATGCGTATGCGGCGCAATGCGCATGTGCGACGTACTATTACAACGAATGATGTAGTTACACACAGGGTCTAGCAAAGCTTTTCAGTCGCAGTGCTGGCCGCAGAGTGATTGACATGAAGAGGGCGTTTCTGGGTGTCAACTGATAGTTTTCAGGGAGTGTTCGAAAAACGCAGGCGTGCCAGAAAAAACGCAGGCGTGGCTGGGCGAACGCAGGGCGTGTTTGTGATGTCAAAACAGGAACTGAACAGTCTGAAATGATCGCAAGCGCTGAGTAGGTCTGAAGCTACTCTAAAACTGCACAAAAAAAAACTTTGTTGCTGCTCTGCGATCCTTTCGTTTGCACTTCTGCTAAGCTAAAATACACTCCCAGAGGGTTGCGGCTTAGCGTTTGTATGGCTGCTAAAAACTGCTAGCGAGCGAACAACTCAGAATGATCACCCAATCTCTTGGAGCCACACACTACATAGATCTGCTCAGCACAATGCTGATCAATTTTTTACAAAAAACAAGGTAAGCTTCAAATAGTTACAATTCTCTGGCTTTCTATGTAAGGGCAGATAGCTCAATAAATAGATTGTCTGACTGCAATGCCACAGGTGATGGGTTCGAATCCCGGGTATGTCACCATCTTGAAATGTAATAAAGGACAGTGTGACTGAATATCAAAGAGCTTTCAAGGTGAGTTGATGAATGTTGTATGGGTATTAGTGACAGAAGGGGTGGTAGGAGACAGGGGAGGTCAGGGGATGCTGGGCTTAAAATGGGGGGGAAGCTGCAAGTGAAAGTAATGAAAACAGATAATTGACAAGTGCTGCCAACAGCGCCACCTTCCCTGCAGCTCTATGTGCGGTGCCCCCTACGCACACACCCAGTTACGGCCCTGATTTGTCCTAGGCATGTGCCAGCAGAATTTATGTTTCACGGATCCTCAGCAGTGTGGAACTGATGATCTAGAACACAGGTTCTCAAACTCGGTCCTCAGGACCCCACACGGTGCATGTTTTGCAGGTCTCCTCACAGAATCAAAAGTGAAATAATTAGCTCCACCTGTGGACCTTTTAAAATGTGTCAGTGAGTAATTAATACACCTGTGCTCCTGCTGAGTTACCTGGAAAACATGCACTGTGTGGGGTCCTGAGGACCGAGTTTGAGAACCACTGATCTAGAGAATGGTGAAATGATTGCGGTCTGTGGGTTCCTGATGTGTTTGGGAGCAGCAGTAAATTGGGGATGCCTTCACCATCAATGCATAGGTTCACTAAGTGCTACAGCGCTGGATTTCTGTAAAATAAATAGCAAAAGTCCCGGGCGCTGGGAGAGAGGTCATTTAGTGACCAATATTAGCCGTGGAAAGCCAGCCAACCCAAGAATAAACAATAGAAGAAATACACAGAGCTCCATTATAGTAATAAATAAAACGTGGTGAAAAATATCACAAGTCATTATAATATATTAAAAATAGAAAAGCCTGGAATATTAAAACAATTTATAACCAACAGAGTAAGAATAAATGCATCAATAAGACTAAATGCAGTTGTTATTATTAACGGTTAGCACCTACATCGTAATGAAATATCTGTTATTATGTGTAACAAAATGTAACAGTATAACTTTAGTTTAACAATAAGGCTTTTGTATCAGGCAGAGTATAAACAGTTAATTTGTGGTGATTTTATGGTAATCCATGATGTGTAATACAAATCGAATAATTCATTTACCAAAACAACATATGCAGGGAGTTCAAAAAGTCCCTCCGCCCTGATTATGTGCTAAGCAAGTCTCTGCGCGGGGAATGCGTGCAAAGTAATATGACAATGCTGTATTACCTTTTTTTCATCAGAATCCGGGCAGGATCTCGGCAGTCAGAATACCGACGCCGGAATCTTGACACTATTCTGAATGCAGACACCGGCATTCCAAATAGGTTCACCATCCGGTCAATGGAATCCTGACAGCCTGAATGCTGAACGAGAACACACTGCTGTGCTGGACAGGGAAGCCGCAAGGGGGACGGGGGACGGGGGGGTTAGGTTTAGGCAGTGGGGAGGTGAGGTTAGACTTAGGCACTAACGCCGACGGTTAGGATCAGGCTGCTGGAGGGGGGAGGGTTAGGCTCAGGCTGCCGGGAGGGTGGATTAGGGTTAGGAGACCAGGGGGGGGGGGGGGGGGGGTAAGTATACTTACCTTCCGTTGTCAGGATTCCAAACATCGGGATGCCGCGGTCGGTATTCTAGTCGGCATGCCGATTGTCTGGCATTCAAGTCTTCGGGATTAAACAGTTAATTTACATGAAATGAAGGGAGATCTGCAGCCAGAGACAGCGCTCACTGCGGAGGGACTTTTTGAACTCCCTGTATATGCATGCTATCAGTTCCTTTGAAGAAATCCACAGAACAGAAGGATTTATATTACATTTAATCTGGTCGCGGTATTGTTTGGTCGGTAAGTCTTATGCCAGATTCATTCCTTATCGTCTTCTGATCTTTTATACAAATATTGAGCGGCTTCCACTTAGAAATCTGAACACTGTTTATTAACAGGCTTTGCCCAGTATCTGACTGTGAGAAGTGAGAGCAGGAGCAAGCGTCCCTAAATTCTGTCTATGGGTAAAGATCCACGTTTATCTCTGGGCATAATATGGGCTGTACTGTTTTTGTGTGTGACTTGTGTGCATCTTACAGGAATCCGCGTGGAAGTGTGGTTCGGTTCTCCAGAAATCCCAATCCACCCCAATTTATTTGATCCGAACCAAACCAAAACCCGTTCTGGATCTCCCGAGGAGACAGGGGCGTCGGAATGGGGGGGGGGGGGGGAGAGGCACCTATCCACTGTAATAGAGGAGGGGAAATACGGCTGCCGCACTTTACACCTGTTGCGCAGCGGCAGCTCATTCTACTTCCTCATCGCACCGCCTCACTGCAAGCCTACCTACCCTCCCGCATTCAGCTGGAGGCTCCCGTTTTTTAACGGAGCCTCACGCTGCCCCACAATTCTTGCCAGCCCTCCCGGTTTTCAGTGTCTCACTGTGAAACCCTGGACCTCCGCATGCGCAAGTCCGGAAATGCCGGGAGAGGGGTCTGCATGGGAGATGATGGACACCATGGTGGTCATTCCGAGTTGTTCGCTAGCTGCATTCGTTCGCTGTGCAGTGATGATGCAAAAAAATGGCACTTCTGCGCATGCGTATGAAGCGCAATGCGCACGCGCGACGTACTATTGCAATGAACAATGTATTTTCACACAGGGTCTAGCGAAGCTTTTCAGTCGCACTGCTGGCCGCAGAGTGATTGACATGAAGTGGGCGTTTCTGGGTGTCAACTGATCGTTTTCAGGGAGTGTTCAGAAAAACGCAGGCGTGTCAGGAAAAACGCAGGCGTGGCTGGGCGAACGCAGGGCCTGTTCGTGACGTCAAAACAGGAACTGAATAGTCCGAAGTGATCGCAAGTGCTGAGTAGGTCTGGAGCTGCTCTGAAACTGCAAAAAATTATTTTGTAGCCGCTCTGTGATCCTTTCGTTCGCACTTCTGCTAAGCTAAAATACACTCCCAGTGGGCGGCGGCATAGCGTTTGCATGGCTGCTAAAAACTGCTAGCGAGCGATCAACTCGGAATGTCCACCCATGACGGGTTCGCTTTTTTGCCTGGGATGGATGCGCTCTGAGAGAGAGTGGTCGCCGCGGACACTGTAGCTGCATTGTAGCAGACATGTCATCCTCAGTGCTGGGAGCTGATGGTAAGGTAAGGGCTGGTGCATACCTCATTTATCTCAGGCACTTGTGGAGTCAGCGCCACCTACCCTGTCACTCCTCTCCCCCCCCCATACAGCCAGTGAGCAGATCATTAAACGCTGGCTGCTGGGTGTCTCTTCTCTGTGCCCGTATGCGCCCTGGTACAGTGGTTACCCACTGTCACATCCATCTTGTGATGCCCACCTGCCTGAGGCATATCTGCTGGCATCATTACAGAGACCTATGTTATAGTCCAAATGATGTGTCACGTAGACAAAATGGGGTTCCCTGCGCACTGAGGTGGATAAGTGTAAGGATTCAGGTAATGGTGCTGTGGAGAAGTGGTCTAACCTCGGTAACGTCTAGTTTACCTTCGTGGAGAGGACCTTTCCCATAACCCCCTGGGTCCATGTCACAATCTATTTGGAATAGTAAAGTGTGGCGAGCGAAGCGAACCACCGAGCCCGAAGCGTGGCGAGCGAAGCGAGCTGGCGAGGGTCCAATGCTGCATAGAATTTTTTTTTACCCCAAACGAACGGAGAACGAAGAAAACATTTAGGAGCTGTAAGGGCGGAAGTTGTCTCCTGCCCTCACGTTTTGTCACTTCCAGGTCCTGAGCACGAAGGTAACATAGACACAACCGTCCAGCCTCCCAGGAAGAATTAGAGACACAGCAAAGACAGAGCGTTCAATCCTTAATAGTATGGTGTAAATTATATAATAAGTGCCAACGCTAGTGCAGGCAATAAAGGTTACTGAAAATGTACAGATACACTTGCAAATACACAAGATACAATATGGCGTAGATGTGTACAATGGTGTGTTTGAAACAACGACATAGTCACAGTATTATTATTGCCTGCATTCACACTAGTACTGATTATATCATTTACACCACACCATTAAGGGTTGAGCATCCAGTTTTTGCTATTTCTCAAATTGTGGAGTCAATTCAATTGTTTTTTCCACCCCCTGCTGGACATCCTTAGCAATGGATGTCTATCAGAGCTATTCAATTGTTGTGCTGATCAGACGCCCATTGCCTGCTAATGGGTGTCTATTGTAGCAACAATTGATTAGCTCCAATAGACCCCCTTACCTTCCTGAATGTATAATGCAGCACAGGCAGGGACACATCCCTGCAATGTGCTGTGGTGACTGCTGGGAATTCTGCGCATGCACGGTCAGCTCAGACCGCACGCGCACAGAGGTTACTTCGGGGGAGGGTTCCAGGGGAACCCTCTGGCTGGCCAGCAATTCGATGTGCAGCCCATGGACTACAATGGCATGAATGACAGTAGCTGCAGAGAATAATATTGTGAATTCTTTGCTATTTTAACCGCATCCCATATAGTGTGTGTGTGTGTGTGTGTGTGTGTGTGTGTGTATGAGATATATATATATATATATATATATATATATATATATATACACACACACTGCTCAAAAAAATAAAGGGAACACTAAAATAACACATCCTAGATCTGAATGAATGAAATATTCTTATTAAATACTTTGTTCTTTACATAGTTGAATGTGCTGACAACAAAATCACACAAAAATTATCAATGGAAATCAAATTTATTAACCCATGGAGGTCTGGATTTGGAGTCACCCTCAAAATGAAAGTGGAAAAACACACTACAGGCTGATCCAACTTTGATGTAATGGCCTTAAAACAAGTCAAAATGAAGCTCAGTAGTGTGTGTGGCCTCCACGTGCCTGTATGACCTCCCTACAATGTCTGGGCATGCTCCTGATGAGGTGGCGGATGGTCTCCTGAGGGATCTCCTCCCAGACCTGGACTAAAGCATCCGCCAACTCCTAGACAGTCTGTGGTGCAACGTGGCGTTGGTGGATGGAGCGAGACATGATGTCCCAGATGTGCTCAATTGGATTCAGGTCTGGGGAATGGGCGGGCCAGTCCATAGCATCAATGCCTTCGTCTTGCAGGAACTGCTGATGCACTCCAGCCACATGAGGTCTAGCATTGTCTTGCATTAGGAGGAACCCAGGGCCAACCGCACCAGCATATGGTCTCACAAGGGGTCTGAGGATCTCATCTCGGTACCTAATGGCAGTCAGGCTACCTCTGGCGAGCACAAGGAGGGCTGTGCGGCCCCCCAAAGAAATGCCATTCCACACCATTACTGACCCACTGCCAAATCGGTCATTCTGGAGGATGTTGCAGGCAGCAGAACGTTCTCCTTGGTGTCTCCAGACTCTGTCACGTCTGTCACATGTGCTCAGTGAGAACCTGCTTTCATCTGTGAAGAGCACAGGGCGCCAGGGGCGAATTTGCCAATCTTGGTATTCTCTGGCAAATACCAAACGTCCTGCACGGTGTTGGGCTTGTCAAAGTCGAAAAATATTGCAGTACACACATCACGTACAAACTACACACAAATGGCCTCCGCGCGTGTACTTGTTCTGCTGTGCGTGCACATATTTGCAATTTGCGTATGGTCGCTCCCGCGGTCGTGCGCATCAGCGAGTGGTGTGGGTATTTACGGTAGAGTTTGTGGACGCATGGAGAGCTATCAAAACACATTACATATTTAATCCAAATAGTGCACAATGTACACATAGTCCCCCTGCACCACATCAGAAAGTAACAGCAGTTTAAATGGTTTCAGAACAAAGGGATTCACCTTTTCAGAATAGGAGGGGACAGAACAAGGTTATAAGGTGGTGTTTGGTATCCAGCAGAAGGGTATTTTAAGGGTAACATTCCGGTGTTGGTTTGAGGAAGATCGCATGTTCCTGAGGATAGTTATGTGCAGGAGCAGAATATAGATATAAACTGTATTTACTGTACATTATGTATGCGGCGGGAATCCAGAGGAGACCACCCACATGAGCAGTTGGATCAGACATCGCCCACCTATTCAAACCGACCTATGACCTCTCCTGTACTGTAAATGTGCATCCCTGTGTCCAATGGACAAAGAGATTACAGTATCTATTGTATTGCTTTTTGGAAGAAGTGTATAAAGAGAGCCTGTTGCTGGCCTGGTCAGACACAAGACTCAGAACGTTATCTATCAGATAATGGGGGACCGGACCGGGAAGCGCAAGCGAATTCACTCACGTATGTACCATTGAATGTAGCCATTTACTCTGTTATATTTGTATTGTATTATTTTGTATTGTAACCCCCTTTCAGCAATAATACGCTGTGGTTTCGGAACCCAGCGCTTTAATTACAATCTGGTGTCGTGTCTTCATTGCCCTGCTAAGGTTTAAAGGGTATTATCATTGCATTGCATTGCTGTATAAGGTTTAAAGTGTATCTCTGGGTGTGTACGCGCTTTGAGTACTTTGTACCGTCAGCGCAGCGTTTGTACGCAAAGTCCGTACACAGTACGAGACTTTGTACGCTAATAGCGGACAAAGTACGTAGAGTGTGTATTAAGTATAGCGGCCGCAGCGGCTCCATGGTAAAGTGTAATTAAGGTGTGTTTAAGGTATAGCTTTCATTCCTAAGGATAAATCAGCATTATCAATTGGGGGCTCCTCCGGTTTTCCACATACTTACTACCTAACAGGTCACAGCAGACTTAATCTATCAGCAAAGGGTGGAAAGTTATCCTACGTATCCTTTTCTTGGTCGATGGATGCACTGAAAACCCTACTTGATTGCTGATTAGATGGCGTCTGCTCTGTATGGTTTGTAGAGATGCTGGTAGAACTCGTAAGGTAAACAGGAAAAAAGCTATTTAAAAACTGTGAAATTTTTTTGGCGCCAAAAGCGTACACGGCATACCCCATACTTTGCATACTCTCTCACATTGTTGCCATAACATTCAAATTGCTAGAATCATTTAAACCTGTGTGAAACCGGAGATATTTGTTGCTATATAGTTAAAAATAAAATAAATATTTAAGGGAGTAAGAGTAAAATCACAAAACGCATTTCTGGCCCAGTAGTAAGAGGGTTAAAACGGAACAAGTGTGGATTGTGTTTAGTGGGCAATAGTAGTTTTATTGCTCACATTTATAGAGTTGTATGATTTGTACTACTGCGGAAGTACGGTTTTGTACACGTGTCGTGGACAAAGTACGGAACTGCACACGCGGCGTAAGAGACACACACGGTAGCGTGTTTACGCAAATTGCGTAAGAAGTACGGGCGCTGAGTAAAAATTACACAATAGTTCGTTTAGTTTAAAGGCGGGACAGTAGCCACGCTACAATAGCACCAAACTACCCGGTTTCTAAAGAAATTTAATATAAATACAAAATTTAGTATAAATAATTTTTTTTCAAATTGCCTCTGGGGGTAAAGCTGCCAACTTGAGTGAATCCTAATTTTCTGTACAGAAAAACCAAGTATACCTGAGTGAGCGAACGTAGGAGTGAGTGAAATTCGAACCCCGTAATCCGGGATCCCGTCATTTGGTACATCAAGTGAGTGGAGACTTGGTGGGGTGAGGCGGCTGACTCACGTTAGTATAAGGTTGAATATGCAAATCGTGAGGTGATTTGTAAAGGAGCGTGATAGTGCATTGTATTGCGAAGTATTGAAGTTAAAAGGTTTTTGTATTACGCTCCAGACTGAGGGTCCCAGTTTGTATAACGTTTGGTTAAATATGCAAATCGTGAGGTGATTTGTAAAGGAGCGTGATAGTGCATTGTATTGCGAAGTATTGAAGTTAAAAGGTTTTTGTATTACGCTCCAGACTGAGGGTCCCAGTTTGTATAACGACCCGTGGTCGTACGGCAGATAAGTAACAAGTACCTATATGCTGTGCAATTGGACCGCGCATTTGTGGATGCGATATATATAGCGCAACTGGATACCCCTTTACGAGCTTTTGCGTAAAATCACGGTACCATTAGCGCTGTATAGAGCATACGCAAGTGTGATTTGTGTATAAGGTTATAGGGAGTTTTCGCTGGTCTCTCTCAGGAAAATCTCCAGCGGTGTATATTCACTGGAATAGGTAAGTCACTCCTAAACACTTCCAGTGAATAGACATCAGATAGGGACCTCACTGGGTACGTGGTGGTCACTATTGGAGTGAGTCGTGGTACCCGGCGGAGAAGGAGTGGGTGAAAGCGCTCTAAGAACTTTCACCGTCTATTCGTATTGTGCATTGGGGATTGCGTAAAAGGAAAAAGTACGCGATGGGATCCAATTGCACAGGCGGTGGACGTTTTGTAGCCAGGGTTCAGGTTGAAGAGCCGCGGCCTAAGGGGTCAGCGAGGTTTGTTATGTGTGGTAAATATGGATCACACACTGAAGACTTTTTATCTGAATGGGTACGTATAACTGACAAAGATAGGGTACCATCCCCTAAGGTGGGCAGCTTTGAACCAGAGGTACCACAGAACTTAAGGTTAAGGATATGTCTGATAAAATCCAAGAAACAAAGGATTAAACATACAGATTGTTTATATCTATGGCAACAGGAGGGGGATATGCAAAGGGAATTAGCTCGCGCAGCAGGTTCCAAACCTAGCGGGAAAACAATGGCAACCGCACCACCACCACCATATATTGTGGGGGATAAGATGGCTACAGACAATGGTACATTGGTACAGGATAGGAGAGTAATTGATAAATGTACTAACCCTAACCCTTGCCAGTTGTATCCTGTTTTAAATTTTCCCCAGGACTGTGAGCAGGAAGATGAGCCCAGCATGATATCGGCACTCTCTCTAGCAGCCACCATACAAGACACTCAGGTGGGCACGGCCCAACCACCAAGAGCAGTAGTCAGGCCCCCTAGCGGAGGGATAAGTGAGGTCGTGTCCACAGGTAAGTATGGTACTGTACATTATGCAAAGACAATAGCACTTCACATTGTAGAATCAAACCAGAATGATGTAATTGAATTAAATCCTGTCAGGGTGATTGCAGTCCCCAATGGGAAGACCGACGCTCACGGAGTAACTCCCATCAGGAACATTACCATGCATTGTCCTTGGTCCTGGGCAGAGTTAAGGTCAATTATGTCAGAATTTCCCGATCCCAGAAAAGATCTAGTCGCATGCCAAAGGTTCATTAAAGAGTTAGGTAATGCCAACGAACCCACAAACAAAGATTGGCGAATAATGCTACGGGTATGTTTACCCTCAAATATTGACCCCGCGAAATTCATAACCGATTGTAAGTTAGACGCAGAAGTACCTCTTACTGATGAATATAATCAGGAGAATGTATGGCAAATCAATCTGCAATTAGGAGTATATTTCCCTACTGTTGTCAAATGGAATAAAATCTTTTCCATAAGACAAAAGGAAGGTGAAATGGCATCCGAATATTTCCATCGAGCACTGCAGGAAATGTCTAGATACACTGGGATCGAGGACATAAAAGATAATGCGCATCACAGGGAGGTAGCTGTTACTGTATTAATGGACGGGTTAAAGGAGGCATTAAGAACAAGGGTACAGACCTCTCTACCAAACTGGAGAGGTATTTCGGTGGCTGCATTGAGAGAGTCCGCTATCGAGCATGATAGGAACATCATTAAACACAGGGAGTCTCAGGGGGAAAAGCTGATGACTGTGAGTATAGACGCACTTACATAAAAGCCATATCAGCCGAAACCCCAGACCCCTGATGGTAAGTCACGTGTAGTAACCTGCTGTACTTGTCACAAAGTAGGACATTACTCAAGGGAATGTAGGAATAAAGGTACACATCATGTATATCGACCCCCTAGACCAGAATATGAACCGCACTACAATGTACCTAATTGGGATCAGGGACCGCGTAGAAGGGATTACGAGCCACACACAGGGGAAACAAGGAGGTACCCACCAAGGAGGGACTGGCAGGCCTCCGAAAACTCACAGCTACCCCCATCACATATTGTAGCTGCCAATGCGCTGCGGGAGGGTCTCACCACACAATAGGGGTTGGGCCACACCTGTAGTCTGCAGCCAGTGAAGTTGATTGCTAGCCTTGGTAGTGAACCTGAGGTCACGGTTGATGTAGCTGGTGTACCATTACTTTTTCTCGTAGATACAGGGGCGGCCAGGTCAGTGTTAAATTCAACAGTAGGTGTAAAAACCACAGGTAAAACAATTTTGGCAATGGGAGTAACAGGAACGGTGCAACAATATTCTTTGAGTAGACCTGCAGAGATTACGATAGGGCCCTTGCAAACCAAACACTCTTTCCTGTTGGCTGCATCGGCTCCGACTAATCTACTCGGGAGAGATTTATTGTGTAAAATGCGGTGTGTCATATACTGTACTCCAGAGGGTGTCTTCTTGGATATACCTGGGAACCACGCTCAAGAAGTACAAGATATATTAGACACCCCTCAAAGGCTAATGTCGCATTCTACTGTTATAGACAAGTGTCCATCAAAGGTAGAGGAAATGATCTCACAAATACCGGGTTCCCTTTGGACCAAAGATGGACAAGACACTGGATTGATGGCGAATGTAGCTCCAGTAGTAGTGCAGGTAAAAGACGGTAGGATAGCTCCAAAAATCCCTCAGTATCCTCTGAAGCCAGAGGTAGAATTAGGAGTGTACCCCGCCATAGAGCGGTTGCTACAACAGGGCATCCTAGTCAGGACGTCCAGCACTGCCAATAGTCCCATCTTCCCTGTGAAAAAGAGTGGGGGCAGGGGTTACAGGCTAGTGCAGGATCTAAGGGGGATAAACAAGATAGTTGAGAGCCAATTCCCCGTAGTGCCCAATCCAGCTGTCATCCTCATGCAAATTCCCCCTACTGCAAATTCTTCACTGTCATCGACCTCTGTTCTGCCTTCTTTTCTGTCCCTCTGCACCCTAACAGCCAATATCTTTTTGCTTTTACATACAGGGGAGTACAGTACACCTAGACTCGTCTTCCCCAAGGTTTCATTGACAGCCCGAGTATTTTCTCCCAGGCCTTGCATGACTGTTTACAATCCTTTCAACCCGAGAGTGGATCAGTGCTAATACAGTATGTCGATGACTTATTGTTGTGCTCTGACTCACTGGAATCGTCCTTGAAAGACACGAAACAGCTTCTGTTTCATCTTTCCCAAACGGGACACAAGGTTTCAAAGGATAAGTTGCAGTTGTGCCAGACCAGGGTAAAATATTTGGGACATTGCTTGACTCAAGGACTTAGACACCTCGCCGCTGATAGAATACAGGCGATTCGCGACATGACCCTGCCACAAACGCAGCAACAGATCCGCACTTTCCTTGGAATGTGCGGGTACTGCCGAAACTGGATTCCAGGGTTCTCTATACTGGCTTTACCTTTGCAAGAAATGGTCTCTTCAAACAAACCAGAACGGGTCTCACACACAGATGAGTCCGAACTGGCCTTTGAGAGACTCAAACAGTGCCTATCACAGGCACCTACATTAGGTATGCCAGATTATGGGAAGCCCTTTGAATTATACGGTACAGAAAGTGCAGGGTGCGCAGCAGGAGTTTTAACCCAGAGACATGGTGATGCAAGTAGGCCAGTAGCTTACTACAGTGCACAGTTGGACACCGTAGCGCGGTCTATCCCCACATGCTTGCAAAGTGTTGCAGCGATAGCTTTGCTAGTAAGTAAAAGCGAGGACGTAGTGTTAGGACACAACCTGACCATCCATACACCTCATGCAGTATCAGCCTTACTGATCTCCGCCCAAATCAGACATGTCTCATCTGCTCGGTTTTCAAAGTGGGAATTATCACTAATGGTCCCTGTAAACATCACCATTAAGAGATGCAGCTCACTAAATCCTGCAACTTACTTGCCAGGTGTGCCTGGACAGGCACAAAGGGTGGAGGATGAGAATGATGGTGAAGGAGGATTTAGTGCAGACACTGATACGCATGATTGTATGGAATACCTGAATCAGACTTTCACTGCGAGACCTGACATCAGTGACAACCCACTGGAAGGGGTAGACTTTACCTTCTACACTGACGGTAGTTGCCACAGACAAACGGACTCGGGAGACCTGTGTACTGGATATGCAGTTGTAGACGACAGAGGTATCATAGAAGCTGAACCCCTGGGCCCACCGCACTCAGCACAAGTTGCTGATCTGGTCGCCCTAACCAGAGCGTGTGAATTGGCCAATGGTAAGTCAGCTAATATATACACAGATTCTAGGTATGCCTTTGGAGTGGTGCATGATTTCAGGGCCCTATGGCACCTCAGAAATTTCATGACGGCAGCTGGCACACCTGTAGCGCATGCGTCCCACATAAAAAGACTTCTAACAGCGATACAGGAACCAGACAGAGTGGCTGTAATCAAGTGCAAAGCACATACTTACAACCAAGACCCAATTTCACTTGGTAACAGCCGGGCAGACGAAGCTGCTAAATCAGCAGCCAGCACCCCCATACAAACGAACATCACATCACTGATGACATTTAACACGATCAATACACAACAATTAATTGAAATGCAAGATTTGTGTTATTTACAGGAAAAGGCAGTCTGGAGGTCAAAGGGATATGGCCAGGAATCCTCGGGACTGTGGACAGGTGGACAAGGTAAGCCAGTAGCCCCACAGAGCATATCTTCCAAGCTTAGCTGAGGCGGCACACGGTCTGACTCATCTGGGTAAAGAGGGTATGTGTAAGCTGGTGAGAGCCTACTGGTGTGCGCCAGGATTCTCTTCTCATGCAGGTAAGAGAGCAATGACATGTTTTACTTGCTTTAGGAAGAATATTGGAAAGTTAATACCAACAGAGCCATCCCATATCCCTCCGACAGACGGTCCTTTTCAGGTAATACAAATCGATTTCATACAGTTACCACCCTGTAGGGATTTAAAATATGTGTTAGTTTGTATTGATGTATTTTCAAATTGGGTAGAAGCGTTCCCTGCTGCCACAAATACTGCTACGTTCACTGCAAAGAAAATAGTGCAGGAATTTGTGTGTAGATATGGTATCCCTAGAATAATTGAAAGTGATAGGGGTACCCATTTTACAGTTGAAGTCTTTCAGGTCATGTGCAAACTGATGCAAGCTGCATACTCCGTACCGTCCACAGGCGAGTGCAAAGGTGGATAGAGTGAATAGCACTATTAAGAACAAGCTGAGAAAATTAATGGCTGAAACTGGATTGTCGTGGCCAGAAGCTTTGCCACTAGTGTTGTACAGCATCAGAACCACTCCCAGGTCTCCCCTGTTGAAGTCAAAAAATATTGTTATGCATATGCCTTTTACTAACCCCATGCACATGCCCGCTGCGCGGGCACTCGCTCTGCCGTGCTTGCGCATATCCGCAACTTGCGTAACAGAGCTTTCCACGACCATGCGCCTTGGCGCGTGGTATGCGCGTTTACGGTAGGGTTTGTGAACGCATAGAGGGTTATTAGAACATTACATATTTAACCCTTATAGTGCACATTGTACACATAGCCCCCTGCACCACATCAGAAAGAAATAGCTGTTTAAAATGATAACAGAACAAAGGGATTCACCTTTACAGGATAGGAGGGGACAGAACAAGGTTACAAGGTGGTGTTTGGTATCCAGCTGTAGGGTATTTTAAGGGAAACATTCTGGTGTTGGTTTGAGGAAAATCGCATGTTCCTGAGGATAGTTAGATGCAGAAGCAGAATATAGGTTTAAACTTTATTTACTGTATATTATGTATGCGGGGGGAATCCAGAGGAGACCACCCACAAGAGCAGTTGGGGAAAGACATCGCCCACCTATTCAAATCCACCTATGACCTCTCCTGTAATGTAAATGACCATCCCTGTGTCCAATGGACAAAGAGATTACAGTATTCATTGTGTTATGTTTTGGATGAAGTGAATAAAGAGAGCCTACAGCAGGCTTAGTCAGACAGAAGGCTCACAACGCTTTCTATCAGATGGCGGAGGACCGGACCGGGTTGCGCTTGCAAAACATTCTCACATATGTACATTCTCTGTAGCCATTATTCTGTTTAGATTTACTTGTTAGCCTGTAGTGTATAAATTGTATTGTTTACCTTTTTGGAATCAATCCACAGTGGCCTTAGAACCCTGTGGTTTCAACTACAAATCAGTGTGGTGTCTTCACTTTCCTGCACGAGGGATTAAAGTAGATTTATCTGTATAAGGTGTATAGGTATTGATAAGGTGTACGCACTGCGGGTACTTTATACCGTCAGCGCTACTTAAGGTTTAAGGTATAACATCATTGCAGAGCTTTGCTGCATAAGGTTTAAAGTGTAATCATATCATTGCATTGTATAACTGTATAAGGTTTTAAGGTGTATTAATTGTGTGTGCGCACGCTGTGTGTGCTTTGTACCCACAGTGCGGCGTTTGTACGCTGAGTGCGTATACGGTACGGGACTCTGCGCGCAAATAGCGTACGAAGTACGTAGCGTGAGCTAGCGACCGCAGCAGCTCCATGGTAAAGGTGTGTTTAAAGGTATAGCTTTATGGTTTAAGATAATATCAACATTATCAATTGGGGGCTACGTCCTGGTTTTCCTCATACCCACAGCCTAGCAGGTTAAAGCAGACTCTATCTATCAGCAAAAGGGCGGACAGGTATCCTACGTAAGCTTTTTTTTGGCTGTAGAATACACTGGTAAACCCTATTTCATTGCTGGTAAGATGGTGTTTGCTCTGCAAGGTTTGTTGGGATGCTGGTGGGATCCGGAAGGTAAGAACGCAAAGCTATTTTAAAATCTGTAAATTTCTGTTTGACGCCAAATGCGCACACAATACAAGCATACACCTGTACTCTGCATATCTGATCATATTGTTGCAAAACAAGGTTCAAATGAGTCATGTTGTGTTTGATTCAGATTGGATTGCTTATCTGTTAAGTAGGGTAAAAGTACATTTAAAAGTTGCTGCAAAAGCCTTGAAATAGTGTTTTTTTTTTTTTAACTCAGGCCTAAAATAACTTCAGGGGCATGCATGGTGTGTGATTTCTTTGTGACAAAGGAAGCCGCATGGTTTGTCCTCCATTTTGGACTAACCACATGGCCTGTCCACCATTTTGTGTAACCCTCATGGATGTGGAAGGGGGAGGAGCAGCGGCCATGTTGGGAAGGTCATTTTTCTAAATGGCTGATTTTCACTGCCAAGAATAATCAGCCCTCCCTGGTCAAAAAGAAATCACCATTTATGAGTTACCAATGCATTTATTTAACCCATGCCATAGTCAATTACAAATAGTTTCAGATGGGGCCTAATGAAAGTTAATAATAAGATGAATACTTGATGTACACAGATACAAACAAAGTTTTTTTTTTTTCTCTTTTACCTCTAAGATTCAGTTAACTCTGCTGGCTATAAGATAGCCATTGAAATGCAAATTAACCTGTGTAACTGCTTTTTCTTAGCAGTGAACAACCCTCTTGAACAGGCAGTCAAAAGCACACAGCATTCATATGCAAATTAGAAGCACTTAATGGGTAAATGAGTCTCAGGAGACCAGTGAATGGTACATATATATAATATTATAATTATGTGTATATTTATATTAGTGTATGTTCTGCAAGATAGCTATCCAATCTGAATCATACCATTTGAATTATTAAGGATTACTAGATTCATTTTGACCTGTACTGAGAAAATTTGTTGCTATTTAGTTAAAATATAGAGTTAATAGTTAAGGAAAGAAGTGTAAGACGCACACGCAGCCTGGCCTAGTAAAGGTTTTTACAGTAGAAACTGTGTGTAGTGTTAAGTAAGCGATTATAGTTAAATATCGCTTACATTTATAGAAGTGTGGGATTTGTAGTACTGCGGATGTACAGCCTTTGTACACGTGTCTCGGACAGCGTGCGGGACTGCGTACGCAACCTAAAGGCCTACGCACGTGGCGTGTTTACGCAACATGCGTTACAGTACGACCGCTAAAATACAAATCACACAATAGCATTGTTTTAGTTTAAGCGCGAGACGGTAGCCACGCGATAATAGCACAAATTTGTTCAGTTTCCAATATTTTGTTTAAAAAACTTTTTTTCTGTAATACCTCTGGGGAAAGCTATCAGTTAACAGGAAAGGATTTTTCTGATCAGAAAACTATAGAATGTTAGTGTGGGCTGAATAGGGTGTGAAAATATTGAACCCCGCTTGGTGAACTTGGTGATCTTGGTGAATCTTGGTGAAGCTTGGTGAAGCATGGTCTAGGTGAATACGTGCAACGGAGTGTGATAAAGTTTATGTGGTATTACGCTCCGGCTGTTTTGGAGCACAGTGTGGAGACTCCAGTGATCCTACCACTTATAGATAGCAAGTGTCTGTGAGCGGTATGATTGGACCGCACGGTTGTGTGGGCAATACACGGCACAACGTGATACGAAGTTTTGCATATTTGTGCGTAAATCTCGTCATCATAAGCGTTCTGTGAAGCACATACAAGCGTGATTTGTGTAAAGTAAAGGTTTAGGGAGTTTTCGCTGGTCTCTCAGGAAAATCTCCAGAGGCAGATATTCACTGGGTACCTAAAGGCCCAGGGGATATAGGTCGAAGTAGGGCCTGCAACGGCTACACGTGTCTGCTAAAAGGCGGATCCGTGCTACTCGGAGCAGAAGAAGTTAGTGGAAGAACTTTGAGGACTTCCACCGGTAGACTACTGTGTTTGGTGCATTTTAGGAAGTTTTCCCGTGTTAAAAAGGTCCACAATGGAAGCCAAGTGCACAACACAGGGACGTTCAGCAGTCAGGGTTCAGACTGCAGATTTCAGACCCAGGGGGTCAGCTCGGTTAGTAATGTGGGGGAAGTATGGTCCCCACACTGAGACCTTTTGTGATGAATGGACACGAATGACTGTGGGGGATAAAGCACCATTTCCTGGGATAGGTAGTTTTGACTCAGAGGTATTGCATAATCTAAGGCTTAGGATCTGTCTGATAAAATCTCAAAAACAAAGGATTAGACACACAAACTGTTTAAATTTATGGCAGCAAGAGGGTGATATGCAGAGGGAACTAGCTTACACAGCCGGTTCCAACCCTAGCAGGAAACTGATGGCAACCGCAACACCACCACCATATATTACAGGGGAGAAAGTGGCTACAGACAATGACATACTGATATATGCTAAGAATAAAATTGATAAATGAAGTAATGATAATAAGAGTGAACTTAATAAATGTATCAATGCTAACCCGTGCAAGTTGTATCCCATCTTAAACTTCCCTCAGGAATACGAGCAAGAAGCTGAACCCAGCACGATATCGGCACTTTCTCCAGCAGCCACCATACAGGACACCCAGGTGGGCACGGCCCAACCGGTAAGAGCAGTAGTAAAGCCCCCTAGCGGAGGGATAAGTGAGGTCATGTCCACAGGTAAGTACGGTACTGTACATTATGCAGAGATAATAGCACCTCACATTGTAGAGTCAACACAAAATGGTGTAATTGAACTAAATCCTGTCAGGGTGATCGCAGTCCCCAATGGGAAGACTGACGCTCAGGGAATCACTCCCGTCAGGAACATTGCTATGCATTGTCCTTGGTCCCGGGCAGAATTGAGGACAATTATGTCAGAATTTCCCGATCCCAGAAAAGATCTAGTCGCATGCCAGAGGTTTATTAAAGAATTAGGTAATGCCACCGAACCCACAAACAAAGATTGGCGAACAGTGCTACGAGTATGTCTACCTTCCAATATTGACCCTGCAAAGTTTATTACTGATTGTAAATTAGACGCAGAAGTACCTCTCACTGAGGAGTACACTCAGGAGAATGTACGACAAATCAATCTGCAATTAGGAGTATATTTCCCTACTGTTGTCGAATGGAACAAAATCTTTTCCATAAGACAAAAAGAAGGTGAAACGGCATCTGAATATTTCCACCGAGCACTGCAGGAAATGTCTAGATACACTGGGATCGAGGACATTAAGGAAAATGTACATCATAGAGAGGTAGCTGTGTCCATATTAATGGACGGTTTGAAAGAAACGTTGAGAACTAGGGTACAAACCTCTCAACCTAACTGGAGAGGTATCTTGGTGACTGCATTAAGAGAGTCTGCTACCGAGCATGACCGTAATATCCAAAGAACCAGAGAGGCACAGGGAGAGTGGTTGATGGTGATGAGCATCCAAGCACTGGAAGCATAAACTCGACCAAAACCCCAGGCCCCTGGCACATGGAGGAAGCCAAGAGTTTGTTATCTGTGTAAAAGGGAAGGGCATTATGCCAGCAACTGTAACAGCCCACATAAATTCAGACCCCCTAGACAAGAACACGAGCAAAGTTATGATACACGTAATTGGGATCAGGGATCACATAGGAAAAATTTTGGGCCGCACCCGTAGTCTGCAGCCAGTGAAGTTGATTGTTAGCCTTGGTAGTAAACCTGAGGTCACAGTTGATGTAGCTGGTAGATCATTCCTTGTAGATGCAGGGGCGGCCAGGTAAACTCTGTGATTTATCTTTAAAGCTTCCTCTTCATCTCTGATGTTCACCGACAGATTTACAGCTCAAACGTCACATATCTACTCGGTCTTTTCAGAGGTCTGCCCAACCCCAGTATATCTCACCAGCATCATTGTGCCTGGCCATGCACAGAGGGTGGAGAGTGTAAATACTGGTGAAGGGAGAATGTGCACAGATACCGATAGACATGATGGTGTGACAGCCTGATGGTGAACGCAAATCTGACAAATTTTCTTTTTATTATTCTCTCTCTCTTTTTTTAATTTTCTACGGATGGTTTATTTCACACAACAGTTAAACACATGGTAATGTAAGATTTATGTTCCCTACAGAAAGGTTGCTGACTCGGAGAGAACATCGTATCACTGGAGTGTCTGTTCCAGGAAGGTTGAGAGGCAGCACTGTTGAGACGGCACCTGAGCACGGAGAACAACAAAACTAGAGGCGGTTGTCGTACCAGTTTTCTTTTTCCTTTTTATTATTTTCTCCATCTCCCATTACCCTCCTTTCCTCCCCCTTCTTGTTCCCTTTCTCTCCCCTTAACAAGATGGACTTACCCCAAGAGACTGCATTCCGGGTTTTCCTGTTGACCCTGTTGTTGACCAGAGCAGTCTGTTTCGGTGAGAGTACCAGAGAGGTCGAGAAAGGATCTGGAATGGGTTCTGATGGCAAGGACGGATTTGTAGAATTCCAAGAGCAACACATCCATCGAGCAAAGGCGAGTATCAGAAAACGATCTAGTAGTCAAGAAACTAGGAGGCACTGTGAAGGGTTATTGGCTGAGGAAAATTGTATTTGTAGAAACTGTGAAAACATAGTTGAGGACGGGTGCATCCAGAGATGTCAGTCCAGCCTTAATATCAACATGGACCGTCATCCATTGAGTGATTATCACTCATTAGTGGGTAAGGTTTTAAACCAAACAGAATGCTGGGTGTGCTCACAAGTACCTCAAGGTCAGAGCAAGTCAGGACTAGTACCGTATCTTTTAGCAATAGATGAGGTACTTGAATTACGGGGTGGGAGACCGGTGGACAAGAAATTTAATATTTCTAAGCCCCCTAGTCTGAAGCTCCACCAATATCATGTGGATAGATCCTTAGTATTTTTCAACATTTCCAATCCCCGAAAGCCGGGAAATTGGGAAGTGACATGGAATAACCAAACCATGGCATTTTCACACAGAGCCGACAGAATGCCCGTAGACACAGATCTTATACGCCAAATAGCCGACGGTGGGAGGTATTTTCGGTACAGGTATACCCTAGGAAGTAGGATCATGCGGGTTGGAGAAGTATCTCCAGGGTACTGTGCACATATCATACAGCCTGATACGTGTACTGAACAGATGAGAGAGTTAGGGATAGGATTTTTCACTTGGAAGGTTTGCAATATGGTAATGTCATATTCTGTCCCATATGTTCTCCCCGATGATGCATATTTCATATGCGGGAGGAAGGCGTATAAGTGGCTTGCCCCAAACTCAGAGGGATTGTGTTACATTGGAAGAGTGTTGCCAGAAGTTATGACCATAACCCATAATAAGATGAAAGACGTTCACCGCAATGCTCAAGCTCCTTACACTCACACTCACTATGAACACATCGTTAAGAGACACCTTATAGATAGGACAGAGCACGCAGCCTCTGATTTGATCCACGAATCCACTGGGATTCAATTCCTGCTCGCGTTATATATCACCCGTACCGCCAGAGGAATTATAAATTATAGGTATATTCATGCGCTAGCGAACCTGATAAATAATATCACCGAGATGTATGATGACACCTTCAGGTTTACTGGGAGGGAGTTGCAAGCTTACAAAACGGAACTGATCCAGCACAGGATGGTTCTAAATTATATCACAGCGGTGACAGGCGGGTATTGTGTCACCTTGGCAACTCAGTATGGTGTGAAGTGTTGCACGTACATTACAAACAGCACTGACGACCCAACCGAGGTCATAGATCAAACGATGGACGATATCTTGCAGTTGAAGTGGGAGTTCCGAAGGAGACACAACCTTACCCTTACTGCTGTGAGTAATGAACTGACTGGCTGGGTCTCATGGTTGAACCCACGCAATTGGTTCTCAGATTTAGGAGAATGGGCTCAAAATGTTATCGTGAGTGTAGGAAAGTTTCTCCTTTGTATCCTGGGAGTTGTCATAATGATTGGTTTAATATTTAGATGTGTTCGAATTTTAATGCGGTGCAAGCGCGGTACCAAAGTGATGAGTTTGAGGAGCGAGGGCATTGTTACAACAACTGATTTAATTTATGACCCATGTCAAAGTCAGAAAAATATCACGATGCACACTGCCATATTTGCACCTCACACAGGTCTGCGCTGCGCATGCGTGCGCTCTCCCGTGCGTGCGCATACTCGCTGTTGCGGGCACCTGCGGGCGCGCGGTATGTGCATTTACGGTAGAGTTCATGTGTTCGTAGCGTGCGACTCAATCGTTACATATTTCCACTATATAATGTATTTTGTAGATCATGGTCCCTTTGATAGAATCTGAAAGTTTGGTTAATGTAGAATGTTCATGAACAGAGAAATCCCCCTTTGTTTGATACGAAGGGTCAGACAGGAGTAATACAGTGGTGTTTAGTATCCATCGGAAGAGTATTTAATTAGCAATATTCCGCTGTTGGTTTGAAGCGGATTAATCGCTCGTGCGAATAGTTATGGACATAAGAAGTTTATGTCCATTTACTATTATTTGCACTTACTTATCCATGCGGCGGGAAACCTAGTTTCCCACCCACCTGAGCAGTTGGAAATCGTCACAGCCCACCTGTATGAATCAACCTATGACCTTTTGTTATAATGCGAGGAGGAATTCCTGTGTCCAATGAACAATGAGATTGTAGGGACCATTGAATTGTATTGTGTGTGGGGCATAAATAGACAAGCCGATCACATCCAGCTCTCACTCTTCAACGGTTATCATTGCTGAAAATCGGGAGCTGGATGTCCAGAGGCGCATGCGATCGTTTCCTTTGTGCGTAAGTTTTCTCCGCAATCATATTGTCTTTCTTGTTATTATGGGCCATATCTCTCTCTCTCTCTTCTCTTTCTCTCGTATTCTCTTAAACGTAATAGTATTGTATTGTATTTCATGTGTAGTTATCTGGTTAGGTAGTCTATGTTATATTGTAGTGTATGACTTGTATTGTAATAATTATTTTGCAAGTATAACATTCATAATATATATATATTAGGCGTTGGACCCTAAGCACGGTATCTGTGTATTTCTTATAGTGTTAAGTATTCTCAGAGCGTCGGTGACGCTCAAACAGCTTTTAAATTAATAAGGTTACACTGTGTTGCATCTACACCCTATCTCTACACTAAGGTTTCACAGCATATTACATTGTTTATGGTTTAAATATAAAGGTTTAACATTGTGAGCGTCTGCGCCGCTGGTGATCTCCTCGTGGTCCCGAGCGGCCGCTACGCTATAGCGAATCATTACGTTAGTCGGCAGCCAATAGCGTGCCTGCCTGTGATCTCTTTGCCGTGAGCGAACGTGACGCTTGAGCGTCTCGACCACGGCTAAGCGATTGTTACGCAACGAGCGTACCCTTACGGTACTCCATACGTAAATAGCGTACAGTGTTCTTAGACCTCATAAAGGGTTTTATATAAGATAAATATTTAGCTTTATCACCCATCAATAGAGACAATGTTGTGATAAGACGTGATTCCACGGTCCGTTTCTTTCACCCGTTTCTCCTTTGTTTTTCCCTCAAGCAAAAATACATCCATTCGGAAGAAGACTTTGATGGACACTCTAAAGACTTTTGATTAACACTTTCAGCAAAGATACACCCATCCGGACAAGACTTCAACCAACACCCAAGAACGATTGCACAAATGTTATGTGATTGTATTTGTGATACGTGTCTCATCTTCATCTCTACAACCTTTAGGTAGTGACACACATAGTCGACAGGTGATATATATATACATATTAGCATTTACATGTGTTTCCCCCTCCATATATCATCAACTAAATGTGCACCCCATTTGTTGGAACAAGAAGCCGAAAAGAGCTCTGTAGTGTTTGTTGGCCCACTTACAGACCCTTAATACGGGATGAGAAGGATTTAATGTATACTTCGCAATACCTCGAAGCTTATCTAGAACATGTACGGCACGAAGATACATGCCCCTCAGACATGGATTTCATACATACATGCTTTTACTATCCCACTAGGTCATCCATTTCCTGCCTACTCCTCTCCTCCTACCATCCAATTATTTTTATAGATATTGTATTATATATTTTTCTGTTTAATGTTTAGATTATGGCAGTTATTATTGACTGCCAAAGGGTGGACTGTTAAAGTCGAAAAATATTGTAATGCCTATGCCTTTTACTAACCCCATGCACATGCCTGCTGCGCGGGCACTCGCTCTGCCGTGCTTGCGCATATCCGCAACTTGCGTAACGGAGCTTTCCACGGCCATGCGCCTTGGCGCGTGGTATGCGCGTTTACGGTAGGGTTTGTGAACGCATAGAGGGTTATTAGAACATTACATATTTAACCCTTATAGTGCACATTGTACACATAGCCCCCTGCACCACATCAGAAAGAAATAGCTGTTTAAAATGATAACAGAACAAAGGGATTCACCTTTACAGGATAGGAGGGGACAGAACAAGGTTACAAGGTGGTGTTTGGTATCCAGCTGTAGGGTATTTTAAGGGAAACATTCTGGTGTTGGTTTGAGGAAAATCGCATGTTCCTGAGGATAGTTAGATGCAGAAGCAGAATATAGGTTTAAACTTTATTTACTGTATATTATGTATGCGGGGGGAATCCAGAGGAGACCACCCACAAGAGCAGTTGGGGAAAGACATCGCCCACCTATTCAAATCCACCTATGACCTCTCCTGTAATGTAAATGACCATCCCTGTGTCCAATGGACAAAGAGATTACAGTATCCATTGTGTTATGTTTTGGATGAAGTGAATAAAGAGAGCCTACAGCAGGCTTAGTCAGACAGAAGGCTCACAACGCTATCTATCAGATGGCGGAGGACCGGACCGGGTTGCGCTTGCGAAACATTCTCACGTATGTACATTCTCTGTAGCCATTATTCTGTTTAGATTTACTTGTTAGCCTGTAGTGTATAAATTGTATTGTTTACCCTTTTGGAATCAATCCACAGTGGCCTTAGAACCCTGTGGTTTCAACTACAAATCAGTGTGGTGTCTTCACTTTCCTGCACGAGGGTTTAAAGTAGATTTATCTGTATAAGGTGTATAGGTATTGATAAGGTGTACGCACTGCGGGTACTTTATACCGTCAGCGCTACTTAAGGTTTAAGGTATAACATCATTGCAGAGCTTTGCTGCATAAGGTTTAAAGTGTAATCATATCATTGCATTGTATAACTGTATAAGGTTTTAAGGTGTATTAATTGCGTGTGCGCACGCTGTGTGTGCTTTGTACCCACAGTGCAGCGTTTGTACGCTGAGTGCGTATACGGTACGGGACTCTGTGCGCAAATAGCGTACGAAGTACGTAGCATGAGCTAGCGACCGCAGCAGCTCCATGGTAAAGGTGTGTTTAAAGGTATAGCTTTATGGTTTAAGATAATATCAACATTATCACCCCTTAATCTATCACCCTTTGAAATTCTTGTTGGTCGACAACCTCATGTAATGATAGATCCCCAGGATGATTTGAAATGTAATAATGAAGTGACTGTGAAATATTTGGTTGGGATGAGCCAGCAGCTGAGAAATCAACAAAGAAATTTAAAGCTGGTGATTCCTGACCTGCCGAACAGTAATTGTCATGACATTGAACCTGGGGATTATGGGGGTCATTCCGAGTTGTTCGCTCGCAAGCGGATTTTAGCAGATTTGCTCATGCTAAGCCGCCGCCTACTGGGAGTGAATCTTAGCATCTTAAAATTGCGAACGATGTATTCGCAATATTGCGATAACACACCTCGTAGCAGTTTCTGAGTAGCTCCAGACTTACTCGGCATCTGCGATCATTTCAGTGCTTGTCGTTCCTGGTTTGACGTCACAAACACACCCAGCGTTCGGCCAGACACTCCTCCGTTTCTCCGGCCACTCCTGCGTTTTTTCCGGAAACGGTAGCGTTTTTTCCCACACGCCCATAAAACGGCCTGTTTCCGCCCAGTAACACCCATTTCCTGTCAATCACATTACGAACGCCAGAACGATGAAAAAGCCGTGAGTAAAATTCCTAACTGCATAGCAAATTTACTTGGCGCAGTCACAGTGCGGACATTACGCATGCGCATTAAGCGGAAAATCGCTGCGATGCGAAGATTTTTACCGAGCGAACAACTCAGAATGACCCCCCATGTGATGATTCGAAATTTCTTACGCTCAGGTTGCCTCATAGACAGGTGGGAAGGACCATATCAAGTCTTGTTAACCAGCACAACAGCATTGAAAGTCGCCGAAAGAGAGATGTGGATCCACTCGTCCCACTGCAAGAAGGTCGCTGACCCGGAGAGAACTCGTGACAAAGAGCATAGTGTAGGGAATATTTCACAGTCACCTCTCCCTACATTTTTCCTTTCTTTTCTCCTTCTTATTCTCCTCCTTTCCCCTAACGAAATGGATCGATCACAAGAGACTGCGTTTCGGGTTCTGTTAGTAATTCTGGTTTTGATAAGGACAGTTTGTTTTGGTGAGGGTCCCAGAGAGGTCGAGCAGGGATCTGGAACGGGTTCTGATGGCAAGTATGAATTTGTAGGATCTCAGGAGCAGCACATCATTTTGGTAAAGGCTGGCATCAGTAAGCACTCTGGTAGTCAAGGAGCTCGGAGGCACTGTGAGGGGTTATTGTCTGATGAATATTGTATTTGTAAGAATTGTGAGAAAATAGCTGAGGATGGGTGCATCCAGAGATGTCAGTCCAACCTTAATATCGACATGGACCGGCATCTGTTGAGTGATTACCACTCACTAGTGGGTAAGGTCTTAAACCAGACAGAATGCTGGGTGTGCTCACAGATACCTCAAGGTCAGAGCAAGTCAGGATTAGTACCATACCCTTTAGCAATAGATGAAGTACTCGAATTACGGGGTGGGAGACCGGTGGACAAGAAATTCAATATTTCTAGGCCCCCTAGTTTGAAGCTCCACCAGTATTATGTAGACAGATCCTTATTATGTTTCAATATTTCCAATTACCAAAAACCGGGAAATTGGGAAGTGACGTGGAATAACCAGACAATGACCTTTTCACACAGAGCTGATAGGATACCCATAGACTCTGAACTTGTACGCCAAATAGCCAACAGTGGGAGGTATTTTTGGTATAGATATACTCGTGGAAGCAAGACCATGTGGGTTGGAAAAGTATCGCCAGGGTATTGTGCTCATATCATCCAGCCCGATACTTGTACTGAGCAGATGGGAGAACTAGGGATGGGTTTCTTCACTTGGAAAGTTTGTAATATGGCGATGTTATATTTTGTCCCCTATGTTCTCCCAGATGATGCCTATTTCATATGTGGGAGGAAGGCGTACAAGTAGGCTTGCCCCGAGCTCAGAGGGATTGTGTTATATTGGGAGAGTACTGCCAGAGGTCATGACCATAACCCATGATAAGATGAAAGACGTTCACCGCAGTGCTCAGGCTCCTTATACTCATACTCACTATGAACCCATTATCAAGAGACACCTCATAGATAGGGCAGAGCACGCAGCCTCTGATTTGATCCACGAATCCACCGGGATTCAATTCCTTCTCGCATTAGACATCACCCGTACTGCCAGAGGAATTATAAATTATAGGTATATCCATGCGCTAGCGAACTTGAAAGATAATATCACTGAGATGTATGACGACACCTTCAGGTATACGGGAAGGGAGTTACAAGCCTACAAGAAGGAACTGATTCAGCACAGGATGGTCCTAAATTATATCACAGCCGTGACAGGTGGGTACTGTGTTACTCTGGCAACTCAATATGAGGTGAAGTGCTGTACGTATATTACAAACAGCACTGATAATCCAACGGAGATTATCGATCAAAAGATGGACGATATCTTGCAGTTGAAGTGGGAGTTCAGGAGGAAACACAACCTTACCTTGGCGACTGTGAGTAATGAACTGACCGGCTGGGTCTCATGGTTGAACCCACGCAATTGGTTCTCAGGTTTAGGAGAGTGGGCTCAAAATGTTATTATGAGTGTGGGGAAGTTTCTCCTTTGTATCCTGGGAGTCGTCATAATTATTGGTTTGATATTTAGGTGTGTTCGAATTCTGACGCGGCGCAAGCACGGCACAAAGTTGATGAGTCTAAGGAGCGAGGGCGCTGTTATAGCAGCATACTTAATTTATGACCCATCCATAGAGACAGTGTTATGATAAGGATTGCAAATGAATTTCATGGCCTGTTTCTTTCACCCGTTTTTCTTTTGTTTCCCCCTCTGCCCAGATACATCCAACCGAAAAAGGCATCTGCCCTACCCAAAATGTTTACGTGAATGTATTTTTGATATGTGTCTTATCTTCATCTCTGCAACCTCCAGTTAATAGCACACATAGTCGACAGGTGATATCCACATATACTAGCACTCACTTATGTTTCCCCCTCCATGTATCATCAACTAAATGTGCACCCCATTTGTTTTAACAAGAAGCCGAAAAGAGCTCGGTAGTGTTTGTTGGCCCATTTACAGACCCTTAATACGGGATGAGAAGGATTTAATGTATACTTCGCAATACCTCGAAGCTTATTTAGAACATATACGGCACGATGATACATGCCCCTCAGACATGGATTCATACATACATGCTTTTTACTATCCCACTAGGTCATACATTTCCTACCTACCACTCTCTCCCGACCATCCAAACTTCTGTAGATATTGTATAGATATTTTTCTGTTTAGTGATTAGATAGTGGCAGTTATTGGTGACTGCCAAAGGGTGGACTGTCAAAGACGAAAATATTGCAGTACACACATTACGTACAAACTACACACAGATGGCCTCCGCGCGTGTACGTGTTCTGCTGTGCGTGCACATATTCGCAATTTGCGTGTGGTCGCTCCCGCGGTCGCGCGCATCAGCGCGTGGTATGGGTATTTACGGTAGAGTTTGTGGACGCATGGAGAGCTATCAAAACACATTACATATTTAATCCAAATAGTGCACAATGTACACATAGTCCCCCTGCACCACATCAGAAAGTAACTGCAGTTTAAATGGTTTCAGAACAAAGGGATTCACCTTTTCAGAATAGGAGGGGACAGAACAAGGTTATAAGGTGGTGTTTCGTATCCAGCTGAAGGGTATTTTAAGGGTAACATTCCGGTATTGGTTTGAGGAAGATCGCATGTTCCTGCGGATAGTTATGTGCAGGAGCAGAATATAGATATAAACTGTATTTACTGTACATTATGTATGCGGCGGGAATCCAGAGGAGACTACCCACATGAGCAGTTGGATCAGACATCACCCACCTATTCAAACCGACCTATGACCTCTCCTGTACTGTAAATGTGCATCCCTGTGTCCAATGGACAAAGATTACAGTATCTATTGTATTGCTTTTTGGAAGAAGTGTATAAAGAGAGCCTGTTGCTGGCCTGGTCGGACACAAGACTCACAACGTTATCTATCAGATAACGGGGGACCGGACCGGGAAGCGCAAGCGAATTCACTCACGTATGTACCATTGAATGTAGCCATTTACTCTGTTATATTTGTATTGTATTATTTTGTATTGTAACCCCCTTTCAGCAATAATACGCTGTGGTTTCGGAACCCAGCGCTTTAATTACAATCTGGTGTCATGTCTTCATTGCCCTGCTAAGGTTTAAAGGGTATTATCATTGCATTGCATTATAAGGTTTAAAGTGTATCTCTGGGATTTGTACGCGCTGTGAGTACTTTGTACCGTCAGCGCGGCGTTTGTACGCAAAGTCCGTACACAGTACGAGACTTTGTACGCTAATAACGGACAAAGTACGTAGAGTGTGTATTAAGTATAGCGGCCGCAGCCACTGGTAAAGTGTAATTAAGGTGTGTTTAAGGTATAGCTTTCATTCCTAAGGATAAATTAGCATTATCAGGCTGTAAGCACAACCCCCACCTGTGGACGTCGGGCCCTCATACCACCCTCAAGAAGTCTGTTTCTGATCGTTTGAGTAGACACATGCACATTTGTGGCTTGCTGGAGGTCATTTTGCAGGGCTCTGGCAGTGCTCCTCCTGTTCCTCCTTGCACAAAGGTGGAGGTAGCAGTCCTGCTGCTGGGTTGTTGCACTCCTACGGCCTCCTCCACGTCTCCTGATGTACTGGCCTGTCTCCTGGTAGTGCCTCCATGCTCTGGACACTACGCTGACAAACACAGCAAACCTTCTTGCCACAGCTCGCATTGATGTGCCATCCTGGATGAGCTGCACTACCTAAGCCACTTGTGTGGGTTGTAGGGAGGTCATACAGGCACGTGGAGGCCACACACACTACTGAGCCTCATTTTGACTTGTTTTAAGGACATTACATCAAAGTTGGATCAGCCTGCAGTGTGTTTTTCCACTTTAATTTTGAGTGTGACTCCAAATCCAGACCTCCATGGGTTAATAAATTTGATTTCCATTGACATTTTTTGTGTGATTTTGTTGTCAGCACATTCAACTATGTAAAGAACATAGTCATTCATTCAGATCTAGGATGTGTTATTTTAGTGTTCCCTTTATTTTTGAGCAGTGTATATATATATATATATATATACACACATATACACACACACATACAGTATACAGTATATATGTTTGCGCAAGTGTGTCGAGAGGGATTGATGGGGACCCCAGAGATATCCATTTACCGGGCCTCAAAATTTCTGTTGCCAGCCCTGCTCCCTCACTCTCTTCCTGGCACACTCTCTCTCTCTGTGTGACACTGTGTCTCTCTCTCTCTCTCTGACACTGTCTGTCTCTCTCCCCCTCTCTTTGACACTATCTCTTTCGCCCACTCTCAATCACTGACACTCTCTCCCTCTCTCTCTCCCTGACACCATCTCTCTCTCTCCCTGACACTGTCTCTCTTTCTCTCTGACACTCTCTCCCTCATCTTTCTCTCTCTCCCTAACCTCCCTCTTTCCCGCTTGTCTCTCTCTCTCTCTCTTTCCCCCTGATACCCGCTTTGTCTCTATCTCTCTCCTGCTCCCCTAAAGGGCATTGTAGTGACAAAACTTGGGGCAGGGGGTCCTTTCAAGATTTTTTTTACCACCAAGTTCTACTTACGCCCCTTGCCTCTCACCGTCCTGCATCAGCCGCCTTGTCATTGCCTATCCTCTCCCCCTCTCCCCAATGCCCACCATATTTTTGCCGAACCCCTGCATGGGATCCCGCCATAGCCCCTGCAGAACCTTTCACATTCTGCTACTGATATGCCCCTCTTTCTCTCTCCATCTCTCTGTCTCCATGTAGCTCTCCATATATCTCGCTTTCCTTTTGTCTATCTCCAGGTCTGTCTATCTCCAGGTCTCTCTCTCTCCATCTCTCTCTTCATGTCTCTCTCCATGTGTCCTCACTCTCTCTCCATCTCTCTCTCCATTTTTGTTATGAGATATAACACATGGGGGGCGACATTTAGTGATTTAGGGGCGCCAAACTGATATTATATCTTGCCCCCCCCCCCCTGCGAGGAGTCCTGATTGTGATCTTCACGTGGTTCAGAATTCGGATTCAGGTTTTGGATTGTAAACATTTAGCTGGTATTATTGATTTTTATAAATGATTATCATTTTTTAACTGAACCAAACATAACCAAAACACTTGAGGGTGGTTTTGCAAAAATCAAAACACATTGATGAAATAGAACCAAAACTAAATCCAAAACATAGGCCCGCGCACACCTCTAGTTCACACCATTATCTCTCTGCCAAGAAGGATACAGTGATTAGGTTATTGTGCTTAGGGTGTCTTATGTGGAATATCTTTACCTTCAGGTTTTACACCCTAACCATCAGGACCTACTGACTTAACCCACGCCAAACTCAAAATATAGCTATGGAACCATAAGAGGGTACATGCATTTTTGCTTATACGTAAAACGGGCATCTTTACATTCAACTGTAAACCAGGCTCAAAGTGTGGGAGAGCGCAACGGAACTTGGCGGGAAAAAAGTCACGCCCGCTGCATTGTATCACTTCATATATTGGGGGTCATTCCGAGTTGATCGCTCCTTGCCGATTTTCGCAACGGAGCGATTAAGGCAAAAATGCGCTTGCGCATGGTACGCAGTGCGCATGCGCTAAGTATTTTAGCACAAAACTTAGTAGATTTACTCACGTCCGAACGAAGAATTTTCGTCGTTGAAGTGATTGGAGTGTGATTGACAGGAAGTGGGTGTTTCTGGGCGGAAACTGACCGTTTTCTGGGAGTGTGCGGAAAAAGGCAGGCGTGCCAGGATAAAACGCGGGAGTGTCTGGAGAAACGGGGGAGTGGTTGGCCGAACACAGGGCGTGTTTGTGACGTCAAACCAGGAACGAAACGGGCTGAGCTGATCTCAGTGTAGGAGTAGGTCTGGAGCTACTCAGAAACTGCTAAGAATTTTCTTTTCGCAATTCTGCTAAGCGAAGATACACTCCCAGAGGGCGGCGGCCTAGCGTGTGCAATGCTGCTAAAATCTGCTAGCGAGCGAACAACTCGGAATGACCCCCATAGATTCAGTCGCACACAGATATACAAGTGTCGCAAAGCAAATTATTTGGTGCAGTGCAGTAAAGGAGTTTTATCACATTGCAGTAAAAAAATTGCTTGGTGCAAGCTTAGTCGCATGGGACCTGGCGCCCAGAGAAGGGGTGTTTGGGTGTATGGGGGCACATATGCATGTTCCTGCATTGTATGCCCACTGCATTACTGTTGTGTTACCCAGTATCCTGCGTTGTACCTGGTTAATAAATTAATCCCTGGTTAAACGATTAATCGTCTGGACTGACCTCCATCACACACCGCTGACACCTATCGACACCAAAGGTTTTTCCAACAGGTTATGAGCCCAGGTCACCAGTGTGTGAAGAATAATGAAGAACACACCTGTAACTGTTGATATGTGTGTACTATTCCACGGTGTACAGGAGGTGGTGAATAGTAGACACCAGCGGAAATAGCTAGTGGTGCACAGCAGTTGGATGTCTTAGCCAGGAGCTTTGCTGTATTTGTAGTGCACAGGTATTGTACTGCTGTACTCACAGACACACATATGGGTAGCGGAGAGTGGAGCATACAGCGGACCAGCCAGTCATGTACTGTATGTAGGCAGCAGGATTCGCAGGGTCACCCACTAAGCTGGTACACAGTTGTGTGGTACAGTTATGTGCCACTGTGGCACAGCGCATGCACATATTAAGTATTGGTGGCCATCTTGGTAAGGTATGGGCAGATTCTTCAGGTGAAGGCATAGGTGTGCGCAGGGGGGGGGGCCTGGTGCGCACAGGCACCCCCTAATGTCTGGCACCCCGATCTCACATGCCTGATGCAGCGATCGTCGAGCAGGCTGATTACTGTCCCCTCTGCGCTGCACCCTGTCAGGAATGCATTACTGACTGGACGCCTGGGTTAATCAAGGATGCCACTGACACCGGCTTTCAAATTCCCAGCTCCACCTCCATGTACAAAAACAGTGTGATGTGATGCGATTACGTCATGCAGCTCGCATGCCCACCCGTCACACCCGCCACATACACACCTCTCTCCTTCTATGCTATGCCAACGCCAGCCACTGATGAGGAGCAGCATGCAGCCAGCGTTCCTCTTAGGAGCTTGCAGGGGAAAGAGAGGGGCAGCAAGACCAGGCTGAGGAGGAGCAGTGTAATTGCAGTGAGTGCCATCAGGGGTGTTTGTTTGGTGCACACCACAACATCTGACAATGTATCTGCTTTATTAGGATTGGTACAAAGATGGATATTTTATATGTGTTGACCATCAATAGATGGTACTAAACACGCCCAAAAGGCGGTGCTAGACAAATCCCTTCCGACGGTGCACCCCCTAATAAAATGTGCTGCGCACGCCAGTGGGTGAAGGATTATGGAAGAAAGCGCAGTAGTGCACCCCAGATCCCAACTATAACAACATGGAATCAAAGGATCCAGGTGAGTACAGAAAATACTTTTATTCATACAGAAAATGTACTGTACAGAGTATATGGCAGTATGTGCTTCGCCACATTAACAGGTTCAGAGAACTACGCTACATGGAAATGCAAAATGCAGATGCAGCTAAAGCAGGAGAAATTATGGAAAGTGATTCTGGTGATTACCCCAACCCTGATGATCTGGATAGAGTTATGGGAACTGTAGAGCAGTGCGTGTATGCCATTATTCATGGGAAGGTGGCGGCACATGAATGTGGGTAGAATACTGTATGTAGGCATATTTTTCTGCATATCATATGGGACCTTAGCCCGCTATTGCAGGTATTCTTTACATCAGATAGAATCTTATCAGTGGTGTATCTATAATGGTTCCAGGGGGGCCCACACAGCCAGGGCTGTTTCTAGCCAATTTGGCTCCCAGTGCGAGATTTAAAAATGCGCCCCCCCCCATGACATAAAAAAATGTGCCCACCCCCCCACACACACACACACACCTAGATTAAAAAAAACGTGTGCGCGCACCCGGCAAGGGGGCGTGGCCTCATCTAAATGGGTGTGACCTCATCTAAATGGGTGTGGCCTCATTTAAATGGGCATGGCCTCATCTGAAAAGACTAACTCACAATCCAGTTTTTGACCCTGCTCCAACAGATCACGACCACCACAGGAAAAAAAAATTCTACCATATTAAGCCCCACACAGTAATGCCCCCTGCACCATATTATGCCACACACCGCAATGCCCTTGATACATTAAATCCCCACACTGCGGCAGGCAAGAGTCCCCATTTCACACATTACGGCAGGTGTCCCCATTTTACACATTGAGAGAGAGAGAGAGAGAGAGAATACTTACAGAGGAGATTACCGCTCTTCGGCCCGCCTCACCAGTCGCTCCTCGCGCCTGCCTTTCCTCTTCCTAACAAGGGGGGGGGGGGAGTTTCACGGAGTGATAGGGTTGCGTCGTGACGTAACGACGCAACCCCGTCATTCCGTGAAACTCCGCCCCCCGAGCGGGTTACTCGGGGAGAAATAGGAGGGGGAAGCAGGGAGTCACAGTTAGTGCCGTGGCGGGCGCCCAGTGCGGTTGCACTGCTCGCCTGCCCCAAGAAACAGCCCTGCACACAGCACACCCTGCACCCATTTTTCCAATATTCAGCTCTCCAAAGTCCCCCTGCCGATGGCAGCATGAAAGCCGCAGTGGCCATTTCCCTGGAGATTTGCGCACGTATCATAGCATCTACAGTATATACAGTAATATGGAAGCCTACTGAGAGTATATATATTATCTCCGGCAATGATAAATACTGAAACACAATCCAGATATAACAACAAGTTATTTAACCCTTACTCTCCAGTGTTCGGGTTACGGTATGTCTATTAAAAATGGCCAACTGGTCATGATCAACCAACATATATTAAAGATAGCAAAGAATAACGAATGGAGTGCAAGCTCTGCTGTCAACCCGCTAGAAATATAGAACCAGAATTAGCAAAACTGTCATTTGTGCCATATTTTATGCGTCAAAAAATGAGGAAAGGAGAGTTTAATGGATTTGTCTTTAAAAGTCCTAATTATCTGTGTGGGTTAATTATTCAGCCTGGGGCCAAATGTCACATTGATAGATGTGTTAGCGCCTGTACTGTACACAAGCAATTGACTTATGTGTACTTTGGAGATAACTTGTACTTTATGTACAACTGACATGGAAAGCACCTATAAGTCCTGTGCTGATGTGGGAAGTCGCCCCCGTCCACAGGTGCCTTCATGTTAGGTGAGACCTTTGTAACCGCACATCCTTATATAAGGCGCCCATAACTTTATTGTGATTACATAAACCTTTCTTAAGCTAGCTTATCACTAAAATAAAACGAAACACACACTGAAATAAAGACACGGACACGGTAGCTGCAGTTAAAGGTCAGACGATATTTATTGATCGCTGACCAACTCTTTAAACTATAACTGTAATTGAATTGGAATTAATTTAGATTGCAAAGTTAAATTTAGATTGGAGGATGGCAAAGAAAAGTCGCTACCATACACCAGCTCCAGTCACTTGGATGAAATCCACCAACCAAGGAGGGGAGTACCCAAACCCCGCCTCCTTCCTGCATAACCCGCATTGTGCTGGCCTCACCACTCTTTTCTCTGGCAAACGTTCGGTTCCCGCAGGGGAACGTCTAAATGTCCAACCGCAAGAGAAGGACACACCTGCCGTCCTTCTAAAGAGGGTGCCCCACAATGACCACTTATGCCCGTTTGACAGCTGGTTGGTAGCGACTTCCCGCCACCAAAGGTTTACAAAACCGCCACCGCCATCCGAACCAACAAATAAGAACAAACTAAGAACAACTAAAGAGCCCTAACGAAAAGGACCAAAAACATCCTACAGGAAAAAACTGCACTCCGGCCGGAGAAAGATGAACCCCATCCTCCTTGTAGAACTGCCGGTTACGCAGCACAAGTAAAGGATGCCTGACAGCTACTTCCCCTATGGCCCTAACAAACAGAGCTACCGCCGCATTCACCTTCTGGCGAGCTATTCTCCAGAGATGAGAAACGCACCGCACCCCGCCAATGAAAATGCGTCACTATCTCCGACCACATAATACAGACTCCTGGCCAGTGACCACGAATCGCCACCAAATCCGCCTCAATGGACATAATTAAATCTATGCCCTTAATTCGGCCCAAATCATTGCCACCTAAATGCAGGACGATACAACTGGGGCGACCCCAGCGGTGCTCACGATGAAAAAGGAGCCGCAACAAATCACCCCAAAGCAAGCCCCTGACACCTACCCAACGCAACTCCCTAGCTCCGAAAACATCAGCCGCCCTAAGTGCCATGGGATGCCTCGCCGCCCAAAAAACATAAGAATGGCCAACCAGCCACACCTGCTCCCCAAAATCAACGACAGCTGAAAAAGAAAAACACCCTAACATCAGAAATTTGAACACAAAACATAGATAATGCAATAAACGAAATAACCCAAGTGAAGGAGAAAACTCAAAAAACCTCCCGTGGACCTTAAGAGAACAGCCAATTGAAATTAGGCCCCCTCGGAGGAAAATTTAAAAATTCACTTCACACCCTCGATTCCCGAATGGTAAGCGTTCAAAAACCGACGAGTCAACACGTTTTTGGGTTAGCGCAACAGGCGCTACTACATCTTATCAAAACGGACATAAGACTTATAGGAGGCAGACTTCCAACGGCCCAGCACCCGAACAGCCGCCGGGGAGGAGCCCAAAGCCGCGGCATGTGTAGCCACCCCAAACCGAAAGGAATGGGTACCGAAGTCCGCCCCGCGCAAGCCTAGCGCCTCCAAACATTTCTTAAACACTGCAGTAAATTGGAACTTATTCAGCGGGCCAGCGTGCGCATGCACTAGCACCTGGTCGCCACCCGAAGGCCTCAACCGGAGATACTCCCGCGCCCGCCGAAGCGGGCAAGCACTCCATCCTTCCGGGCCTCCAAGGACACCCAGCGACCCCGACCTGTTGATCTGTCTTGGACCGCACAATCCTACAGAGCAACAGGACATCCTGCAGGCGCACATTCCTGTAACGCATACCGGACTCACGAGATGCCTTACTGCACGCCCCTAACTCGTTCACTCTGAAAGCCCCAAAGAAAGCTAGGGCCAAACACAACTAAAAAAGGGACCACCTCAAACACCGAGGTCGCAATTCGAGGCAGCACACGCAGCAACTTTGTTAGAAGCTACAAAATCACGGGTCTGCGGGAGTTCGCGGGCGCCGGTCGCATCCTAGCCCATACTTCAAGTGCTCTGGAAAGGACAAAGGACCCGGGGATCCGTCATCCCGTGGAGCCGAAAGTGAAAGGAAACAATGCCCGCAAGGGTAGAAGACATGCCCACTTTTGACCCACCCCTTCGATAAGGCTCCCAAACAAAGGCCATCACAACGTCTGCCGTGAAAGCCCCTGTCACACCGTACCTACTTAAAAAGGCCGACCAATCACGCCAGGCCGCATCATACGCCCTGAGCGTGAAAGGAGCCAGCGTACACTTGGCCAGAGCAGCTAACCCGACTCGACAACCCGCCAGACAGAAGGCGGGCACGGTAAACCCTCCGCTGCCGTTCCCGGAACCAACGCCCGGAATTTACCAAACTGGAACCGAGGCAACGCCTGCGCAACTCCGTTGTCGATCCCGGGAACGTGACGGGCCCCGAAATTAAAATTGGACCGCAAGCAAACCGGCACCAGATGTCGCAAAAACCGCAAAGCCTGTGGAGAAGAAGAGTGCTGATTATTGATAGCGTGCACCACTCCCAAATTGTCGCAACGGAACGAGATGTCCCGATTCGAGACTGGCATGCCCACCGTTCCAGGGCAACTATGATCGGGAACAACTCCAGCAAGGAGGTTCTTGGCGAAACCCCGTGCCACCCAAGAGGACGGCCAAGCAGCAGCGCACCACGACCCGGCAAAAATTGCCCCCAAAGCCATGACTGCCCGAGGCATCAGTGAACAACTGGAGCCAACCGTTGGAACAACAAGGGGGAGGCCGCAAAAACCTCCCCGTTGAAGTACACCCGAGCAGAAGCCCAAACTCGCAAATCATCCCCGATCTCGCGGGAGAGGTACATGGTATGATGCTGCCCGACGTACCCGCCGTGGCCCGTTCAAGTTTGCGACAGAAAACCTACCCATGGGGCTACTCCGGCACGCAAAGTTGAAGGAACCCAGCAACGACTGTATCTGCTTAAAACGAACCCTGCGCCTGTCCAAACAATCGTGAATTAAACCCAAAAGCTTACGCACTTTATCCTCAGGGAGGCGACAGCAACTCGCCACTGTGTCTATTTCAATTCTCAAATAGCTAAGCCAACTACAGGGGCCCTCCCACTTGTCCGGCGCAACGGGAACCCCCAAACTTTCGAACAAGTACCTGGCAACCGACAGAATATCGCCCCAGACCGAAATGCCCCCTGGGCCCCCAAGAGAAAATCATCCCGGTAGTGAGCCACCCCGGGGTGACCGGAGGCGGCCTGGACGGACCAACGCAAAAAAAGTGCTAAATCTCTCAAAATAGGCGCAGGAGCCTAAACAGCCCACGGGGAGACACTGATCCACATAAAACTCTGCCCCCAATTTGAAACCCCGAAACCGCAGGGAATACGGGTGCAGGGGTAGGCGCCGATTCCACGTCTAATTTTGCCAAACAGGCCCCCCCTCCAGACCACCGTCCCGCACCCAGCGCAGAGCCTCATCAAAGGACTGATAACGCCCCTGCACACGGCCTCGGGAATGGAGTCATTAACCGAATGCCAGGAGGATGCGATAAGTGCTTTATCAGGCGGAACTTACCCGGGGCTGTCTTGGGCACCCCCTCCCCCCCCCCCCCATGGGGGAGATGCACAAGGAGGGCAGAGGGGGAAAGGCGTAGGGCCCACACATGCGCCCCACGCCGATCTCCACGTCCTCTTTCCGCCGGACCACGTGCGGGAATTCGCAAGCCGCCTTCAAATTCCGGCGCGCCACCACGTGCACCGAATCCGAAATGGGCGGGCGAAAACCATGACTAAAACCCTCCAAAAGGAAAAACGCTGCCGGCTTGTCGGGGTATAAACTAAGCCAGCAGCGCAATTCGGGAACCCGAATAGGGGAGGGAGCCTTACTTACCAACTCCCCCGGCCTCGGCATGAGCGGAGGGCTTACTGCTCGCCGACGAGGTGCAGTCCCTTGCCGGGTGACCCGCACAACTTGCACGAGTGGCGAAAACGCCAATTTACGCCCCTAGTGCATTTTCCCTCGTTGTAGGCAAAACACTTGCCTTACCCCGATGAACGGTAACCCAAAACCCCGGCCGCCGCGGGCTTCTTGGCTGCGGCATCCGGAGCGGGCTTGACCTGTTGTGTGACCTCCAACCACACCTCGACATCCTTAAAACCCGCGGCCAGAATGGGGTTACCATCCTCATTACGACGGAATTTCTCGTCGTAATCTCGCCAAGCAGAACCCTTGGATTTTAAGTACATGTCATGCACCAGAAAGAGGTATTTAACCAAATTGGGATACTCTACGGGCCGCGACTCGGTGTAGCAAGCCGTGAAAACCAAGAAACCCCGCAACCACTGGTGAAAATTACGGAAAGCACTCTCCCCAATGCCCCCCGGTTTCTTAGCTGCGTCAAAGCCTGCCGCATCTCATCCATAAGGGTGAAGATGTCCACGTACTTCCCCTTCCTAATTTTTTCCCGCATCCGCTTGCGAACCCCCCGCGTAACGGCCGTTATTGGCGCAATAAACCATCTCCGTATAACGGGGGGGGTCAGGGGGAACCGCCGACGCTGCCGCCTTTCGCGATTCCTTAGCCACGCGCTGCGCACTAAGTCTAGCTAGTTTACGCGGGCGCCGCGGAGAACCTGAAGAAGCGCTGCTAGAAGAGGTGGAAGAAGTGCTAGAAGAACAATGGGAAGTAATAGCATGCTCACCAGCGCTTGAAGGCCCCCGGAACAGCGTCATCCGCTTCACTCGTCTCCGGTTGGGGTGGAACATCTCCTCTCGGTGCCGCGGCCGCAGCCCCCTTCGACCTCCGGCCCCTCCGCGACGACGTCTTGGAACTCGCCATCACCTGAGCGGAGGAAACAGAAGGAACAGCAGGCGCAGTAGAAAACAGCGCATCAACAGACAGGGGTGGAACAGGCGGGAGCGGGGGCAAAGCACATTCGCTCGTCGGAGGGGGGCCTGCGGGCAGCGGCGGGGGAAAACCCCCCAAGGAGGAGGACGCAACGGTGGAGGGGAAAGGAGCCCTGACCCCCGATGCGCCACCAACGGCGTAGGCAGGAAGCCACGCGGGAGGTGAAAGGCACCCAGCCGCCCCGGGGAATCCCGACGAAACAGTATGGGATGGAGGAGGAACGGGGGGTGGCTGCCAAAATTGGGCCAACGGGTTCGTCCCAGCCGGGGGGACCCGAAATACGAGTCCGCAAAGGCAGGGGGAGGGATAGCAACCCGAGGGCCGCCGACTGACCACGTGGGCCGGGCACTTGCGGGCGGACTGGCAAAATACGGTGAAAAGTGCGGTGCGGAGGAAACCGGGAGGCCCGTGAAAGGCGCTCTGGAGGACGCGGGAAACGCCTGCGCAACTGGCCAGGGAAGGCCACCGGGGAAAAACTGTACCCCGGTAAAACCGTGTGGCGCAGAAAACAACAGCGGAGGGCCAGGCAGGTGGAACGCAGCAGCAATGGACAACTGCGTCGACACCAGCTGCACTGCCCCCACCGGGCCGGGGGGGGAACGCCTGGAGCCCAACGCCCGGGAATGTCGTCGCGCGCCGAAACCTAGCGGGTGACCGGGAACCCAGCGTAAATGCCCCCCCGCTGAAAGAGCCCCAGCCGGGGACCCCGGCACCGACACCGTCCGCGGGGGGCCCCTAACGCGGCATACTGAAAAATCTCCCCCCCCTCCCTAACGCACCGGGGCCAGCCCTAACGGCCCCATCCCCAATAAATGAACTGGAAGAAAATGCCCCCCACCCCGCAGAGGGGAGCCCGTCTGTTGCAGCCCTGGCCGTCGGCATACAGGGCACAGGAGACCCCTGAAAACCTACAGTAATAAACCCCCCCTGCAGGTGCCTTCCCCCCACACCCCCCGCAGCCCGTTCGTGGCCGCCAAGCCCCACGTGGACGCCCGCGCCGCTGACTGCAGCTGCCGGCGGGGGGGGAAGGGGAGACACGTTAGCTCCGGCCGCGCCGGGCGAGGGAGTCGCCAGGCGCACAGCGGCCGCCGGGGACACCCGCGACCACGGCCTGGCTGAGCCCTCCCTCGCGGCAGCACGGGCAGCGCGCCCGCTGGCCGCACAATCGTCGCCGGCAGGGGCGCGGGCCGCAGCGGCCCGACCCCGCCGCACCACACCAGAAGCCGGGGGCAAACTCCGGGGGGCCTCACTGCGGGACCGCGGGCGGAGAGCACCAGCGGCCTCCACGAGGCGGCGGGAGGGGGGGTGGAACGCCGGGGACGCGGCATGAATAAGGAAGTAAAAATTAATAGTAAGCAGGGCACGATAATAAGTGAGGAGGGAGGGCAAGGGAGGGAGCAATTGGACACAGAAATATTACAAATGAAAGTAAAATCAGGGATGCAAATGAAAGAAATACAAGGCAAACCAACACAGTACCCAAGGGCAGCAATATACTCAGCCTTCCAGGGCATACAATAAATGGCAAGAGGAAGTCTGAGGCACATGACCCTGCCCTATATACTATCCTGAGACCAACCCCTTAAAGCTTGATGGACAACCCTCTGATCCTATAGGAAAAAACCACCGGAAACATGATCTGCCTAGCAACTGCTTAGTCATAAACAACCAATCACCAAAAGTTGGGCTCTTATATGGCCTCAGACTTATGCAGCCTTCAGCTAATCTAAGCTGAGGAGGTTGAGAAGGAGGCATATATACATTCTAGATGTGTTCTAGAGGAGGGAGAGCAACCCCCACATGCATCGCCCACTATAACTACACGAAGGGGGGGGGGGGGGTATATAAATTCCTTTCTGCCCCTTTTACATGGCAATAGCATTAATACTTTGTATGCATTGCCCCAATGGATTACTTTGCTCATATGATTTCAGGCCGCCGTAAAATAACTGTCTCAGACATAGGCCCCCACTTATCAAGCCTTGGAGAGTGAGAAATAGCACAGTGGTAAAGTGCCAAACAATCAGCTCATACCTGTCATTTTTTAAACACAGGCTGTAACATGACAGTTAGGAGCTGATTAGCTGGCACTTTATCACCGCGCTATGTATCACTCTCCAAGGCTTGATAAATCTGGGCCTTAGTTGTATGTCCAGTGATTCTGTTATCATCAACCATCCCTCCGCCCGTTATCTATCAGACCATGGGCGTACTGTATATGTCCCTAGTCCTGGGGCAGTTTATCTTCCATAGGGGGAGATGTACTAAGCAGTGATAAAAGTGGAGAAGTGAGACAGTGGAGAAGTTGCCCATGGCAACCAATCAACATTGACATAACATTTATAATTTGCATACTATAAAGTTATAAAGAGCAGTTGATTGGTTGCCATGGGCAACTTCTCCACTTTTATTACTGCTTAGTAAATGTCCCCCTTAGTGATCTGATATCAGAACCCAATAAACCCAAGAATTTACAGAATTCCATCTTATTCCCTCATAGAGACCAACTTGTCTGACGTGATTGTATAAAACAGGCTCCTTCTGATACTTGGAGAGTGATAAATGGCAGGGTGATAAAGTACAAACCAATCAGCTCACAACTGTCATGTCACAGGCTGGGTTTGAAAAATGACAGTTAGGAGCTGATTGGCTGGTACTTTATCTCCATCCACTTTATCACTCTCCAGGGCTTGATAAATCTGGGCCACAATGTGGAACTGCACAGAGATGGTAATAGCTCTGAGCTGAGGATCCAGGGCCGCGGCACATCAGAAACATAAAAATATACATTTATTAAATAAACGCCTAGAGCCAATAACACATTGAAAAATGGCACTGCAGCCAGAGTGTTAATGCCTTCAGTTCCGCGGCGGCCATTTTAGTCACGTAGGTCGGGTCGCAGGCGACAGTTATGGTGAGATTTGGGGTAAGGGTTAAGTTAGGGTTGGGGCTTAGGGGAAGGGCCGGATTAAGGGTTGTAGGGGTCCCAGGATACAAAGTTGTGACCCATGATATTTGGAGAGTATATTCCTTCCTTGTCCGCGGTGATTGGGTGACAAAGTGCCATGCCCCATGTGCTGCGGGACTGTAAGCTCTAGGACGACTGGTGGCAATATTCCAATAGGGGAGACAGTGACACACCAACTGCCAGTCATGTTTGACAGCATTCGGGGTGGCAGTTGGTGCGGCCCCCCTATTGGGATATTCAACCTCCTCTTGAGGCGCCACTTGTAAGAACTGAACACTGTGACTAGTTTTTTTTTCCTTTTTGGAGACTTCACTTGGGGGTGGGGGGGGGGGGGAGATGTACTAAGCAGTGAAGAGAGTGGAGAAGTTGACCCTATTATTTTGAAATTGTATTTTTAAATTTTCTCGAACATGGCAATTGAGTTTTTGGATGTTAAAGGGGAGAAGGTGCCTCACACCATTGCCCCCCCCCCCCCCCCATCACAGGAGACGGAGCCTGTCTGCTCCGGACCCTCCACTCTCTCATGTACGACACTCAGCTAATGGCTAGGCAGGTGCGTGAGCTAATCGTGAGGTATGTGGTGGACAACTGGGAAGACTTCTCCATCAAGTCCCACGACAGCGAGGGGGACAACTACACCAGCTCCGCTGAGTACCTCCTTAACATGTCCCAACCTTTTACTTACGGTGGTTTATGCGATCTGGTGGCAGCTGGGCAATGGTGACTTCTATGAGAGTTTTACTGCTAAACACTTCCTCATGAGGAGGCTACGCTTTATACATGACCTCTCTTAGGGCCATTTCGATGCGTACCTACCACGTGTACCTCAAGAGGTGTCCACCACACCACCCCTCCCTCAGCCCGACTCAGACTCACACCTCTCACAGGCATCACCTTGTCCTGTACTCAAGATGGCTCCTGCCAGACACACACGCTAAAATGAGGAAGCAATTTCAGAATGTGGCACGGAATTATGTGCAGAGTAATCCTGCGGTGCACTGCGCTGCGGTGGCCAAGTACAAACAAAATAACCCCAAGGTGCACAGAGCAGCACAGTCCCGACATATAGAACCAATCCGGGAAGACGAGTAAAAAGGCGCGCAATTCGGAAGAATGAGTCCCTCGGCATGTGCTGCAGCACTGGCATGGTGCAGCTCCTGTCCTTCAAGCCTCTGCCCGTGCCCAGGTAAAACCGGGCACATCAGCTAGTCACATATACACACAGTTTATTCAGCAGAACGTAGTGGTGTCATATGTATAATGAATAGGTCCCTAATTAGCAAAATCATTCTGCAAAAATTGGCATCATTTCATCGGGCCCTGACATTTTGCATATTATGCCTAAAGACTTTAGGCCTAATTCAGAGTTGCAAACAAAGCCAAAAAGCATACAACTGGGCACTGCAGGTGAGGTAGATGTAACATGTGCAGAGAGAGTTAGATTTGGGTGGGGTGTGTACAAACTGAAATCTAAATTATAGTGTAAAAATAAAACTGTCTGACATCTGTGGGCTACATTCAAAAGCAGCCAGTATTTACCCTGCACAGGAACAATATAACCCACCCAAATTTAAGTCTCTCTGCACATGTTACATCTGCAATGCAGCATGTATTTGTCCAGTTGCTTGCAACTCTGAGTCTGACCCTTCAGTCATAAGCATTCCAGGTTCCACCCAAGCTATGTCACATGGCAGAAGGAGTGGATGCAGAGCATACTTACCTACTCTCCCGGAAGCTGCGGGAGGCTCCCGTTTTTTGGGGTAGCCTCCTGCACCCCCGGAAGAGTGGGCAGGTCTCCCGCATCCTGCTTGCACCCTAGTGATGCGAGCAGGATGGAGAGAAAATCTCCAGTTTTCGCGGGTCCGTTGGGTGGAGAAGAGGTTAAAATGACGCAAATCGCGTCATTTTAGCCCCTCCCCCTCCCCACTGACCCGTGAATCGTGGCATTTTCCGATGCGGGGCGGGGCTTAGTGATGTCACAGTCCGGCCCCGCACCCCGAATACTCCTGCAGCGTCTCCTCTCCGGGGCTTCTCCCGGAGAGGAGAAATAGAATGTAGGCAAGTATGATGCAGAGGAGTAACTGTATTAAGCAATGGAGTCGGCTGCTGCTCTGTAGGAGGTACCTCTGCTCCTGTGCCATGACACCATTCAATTGAATTAATTAATAGCTATTTACTACCTCTTCCTACAGGTCACACCCTCTTTATTAAAGATGCATATTTTACAAGTGTCACACACAGGATTAGAACTCACGACCTATCACATTGGAAGCAGACACCTTACTGATGCAGCTACAGTATTTGCTCCTATATAGGAAGCATGAGAATTATAACTATATGAAGTTACTTCTCTGACAAATACAGTAACTTCATATACATACCTCCCAACTGTCCCGCTTTCAGCGGGACAGTCCCGCTATTCGGACCCTGTCCCGCTGTCCCACCCACGGGCAGCAGTGTCCCGCGGGTGGGGGGGCAGTTGGGGGGAGGCTTTGATCACCCGCTGCTCTGCTCTGCAAAGCAGCCGGTGATCACTGAATACATTCTGTGTGCATGCGCACGACATGTATTCAGAGCTAGGAGGGGAGCGGGGGCTGCCCAGCTGCTTGGGGAGCGCTGGGCACGCCCCCAAAAGGCAGGTAAATGGCCCGTTTGGCGAGGCCACGCCCACTCGAGCGAGACCACGCCCATCACGGGTGAGACCACGCCCCCTTTTCGGGTCGACGCGCGAAGTCCCGCTTTCATCTTTCCAAAAGTTGGGAGGTATGCATATAGGGGGTAATTCCAAGTTGATCGTAGCAGGAAATTTTTTAGCAGTTGGGCAAAACCGTGTGTAGGCAGATGTAACATGTGCAGAGAGAGTTAGATTTGGGTGTGGTGTGTTCAATCTGCAATCTAAATTGCAGTGTACAAATAAAGCAGCCAGTATTTACCCTGCACAGAAACAAAATAACCCACCCAAATCTAACTCTCTCTGCACATGTTACATCTGCCTCCCCTGCAGTACACATGGTTTTGCCCAACTGCTAAAAAATTTCCTGCTGCGATCAACTTGGAATTACCCCCATAGTTAGAATTCTCATGCTACTTATGCGAGAGCAGCTAGCTCCTTCAGTAAGGTGCCTGTTTCTAGTATAATAGGTTGTGGGTTCTAATCCTTGTATAATAATTGTCAAAGAAATAATAAGCATTGTGAGTGACTGAGCAGATCTATGTAGTGTGTGGTGTGTAACAGGTCATGTGTTCTAATTCTAGGTATGACTGCTAAGAAATGTATGATTTAAACTATATTATATATATATATATATATATATATATATATATATATATATATATAGAAGTCCAAGGAGGAAACAGTTAACGGCACTCGTCGGGGCAAGAAATACAACACTCAGAGAGAAAGTTGAATCGACGTTTCGGGGCTGGCGCCCCTTTATCAGAACACTCCATACACACACACATATATATATATATATATATATATATATATATATATATATATATATATATATATATATATATATATATATATATATATATAGGGGGACCCAATATTTATTATGCCTCCGGGCAAGTGGAAAAAATCTTACATTGCTGAGTAGGTGGGTTCCGGGTGACACGCCGACCGGAAGAATGCAGACAGCAAAAAGACCGACAACAGAAGACAGACAGATACCAGTCAGTGGTGAAACACCGACAGATAAAACTCAGACAAAGTTAATATATAGACAATGGAAACACCGATAAGGCCAACAGCCCTACAGAACAAAGACCGACAGTTCATAGGTCAGACAACAGTCACATCGACAAACCCAAAACCGACAGCGCATACATCGACAACAAAACAGACCGACACGTCATCCATCAGACAACAATGATACCGAACCACAACAGACCGACAGCATATACACAGACACATAAAAGACCGACAGAACACACGTCAGACGTGCATTAGACTGACACGCAAAAGACCGACAGCGCATACATAGACAGTAAAAGAGACCGAAATGTCATTTACCAGACATCAATTAAATAGACAGTCCCAAAATGCAGACAGCACCTACATAGACAGCTAAATGACCGACAATACATATAACAGACTCCAATAAGACCGACACGTAAAAGTCCGACAGCGTATACATAGACAGTTAAATGACCGACAATACATAACTCAGACCCCAATAAGACCGACACGTAAAAGACCGACAGCCCATACATAGACAGCTAAATGACCGACAATACATACATATAACATAATCAAATAATACCGACACGCAAAGACCGACAGATTATCAGGACAGGGGCCCATATATCGTTTTCATAGACTTCTGAGATTTTCATTTCCCCAACACTACCCTCCTACACACAGACATGTCGCCGCGTACACACCTGCACCCTTAGCTCCAAATAGCTATTGCGGGTGGACGGGGGTCCCAGCGTCCAGTCCTGTATGGCCCTCTACCGCTGGCATGAGCTACCACCATAGCTCATCGTCACCCCAGCAACCCCCTGCGATATTCTCATCCATGGAACTACAGGTCCCAGCCAGACCTGTCAGCGGTCTTACTAGCAAGCCCAACTCATACAGGCTAAAGTCATGCTCAACCCCCCCCCCCCCTTCCCCACACACACACACGCCTCCCCCCAGTCCCTGCAGCGCGCCCCTTCCCCTCAGTCACCCCTCTCCCGTCCCCCCGGGGGCATGGCTTCGGTTGTGTACTCCAGGGCGGTGTGAATCCCCCCCCCATAGCTATTGCAGGCGATAGCGGGCCGTCCAGGATGAGACGCTATGAGTCCCGTCCACCCTCAATAGCTATTGAGAGCGTTGCGTCCTGGTATGGACGCGACGCCGTGACTGAGTGTACAGGGGTGGTGTAGGAGAACTACAAGTCTCAGGACTGAAGATACGGCTCTGTTTCTGAGTAAGAATACCTGTCTAATAACTGTCTGTTATGTGTAATATTATATTTTGACAATGAATGTGTGTCGGTCTTATTAATATCTGACATATGTCCTGTCGGACTTTTAACTGTCTCTATATGAGTTGTCTATCTTTTGTGTGTCGGTCTTATTAATGTCAGATATATGTCCTGTCGGACTTTTAGTGTGTCGGCATAATTGATGTCTGAATGAGGACATTTTTATTTGTCTACGGATTCGCAGTCGGTCTATTAACTGTCTATGTATGCGCTGTCGATCTCTTAAAAGTCTATGGGGGATATTCAATTTGGTCCGAAGAGACATCGGGAGTAAAAACCCCCGATGTTTCTTCGGGTGCTGCGGTCGGGCTATTTAATTTGCTCGGCCGGTAACAAGTCCTCTTACACCCGAAAACACACAGGTTCAGTGAAACCTGTGTGTTTTCGGGTGAAACAGCCCCGTTTTCGGTTGAAAACGGGGCTGTTATCGGGCATTTTGCTTCGCCTGCCTCCGGCACGCGCCGGCTTATCAGGGCCAATTAAATAGCCCCCACCGGCCGATACTTATCACCCGGCACCCCGGGCCAAATTGAATATCCCCCTATGTATTCGTTGTCGGTGTTATGTTTGTGTCGGTCTACTTGTTGTCTCATAAATACCCTGTCGGGATTTCAGGTGTCTATGTATTCAATCAATGTCGGTCTTCAACAGTGTCTATATAATACGTATCTGATGGATAAATGTCGGACTTTTTTTTTTGTCTGTGTATACGCTGTCGATCTTTTATATGTCTGATTAATTACATTGTCTAACTTATCTATGTCAAAGTATGATTAATGTCTGACTATTATTTGACAGGAAACCTCCAGTGTCTGACAAGCAGTGTCGGACTAATGAATGTCGGTAAAATAACAATAGGACCGCTGTACCACACCTGAGTAGATGGTCATTGTTCCAACTCTGTTTTTGTGCATAAATTCCGCTAAATGTTTATTCACAAAAATTGTACAGTGCTGAGCAGTAAAGCTAAATAGGAATGGAAAGATTGCATAGCTGGAAGTTTGTACCTCTTCTGCTACTCAGCCCTATCCTATCCTATCAGGGCACCCGGCTGCTTCTCGCTCTGTACACTGCCAATGGGGGGTGGGCGTTGTGGTCGCCAGCAAAGTACATTTCAGAGATAAATGTGGGATCACATACAATGTTTTCTATGACTAATATTGATGTTTCCAATCACAATTTTTATTAAGGTTATTAAGGTTAATGTTTAAACACAAATGAATTTTCATTTTCAGTGGCACAGTGGTTAGCATTACTGACCAAGGCCCTATATAGTATATACAGTATGTGTGACAGAGTTTAATTGGCTTCTGACAAAAAACTTAGGGGCTCAATTATCAACAGGTGATAAAACTCATTGCATATGATAAACGGAGCTCCAGCCAATCCGCTCCCAGCTGTCATGTGTTCAGCTCCTGTCATGTGTTTGAAAAATGACAGTTGGGAGCTGATTGGCTGGAGCATCATTTATCACGCGCAGCGAGTTTTATCATTCACATTGAGTTTTATCACTCGTTGATAAATAGGCCCCTTTGTATGTATCTGTGTCCATGCGACGATGAATATAGAGTGTAAGCTCCACTGGGGCAGGGACTGGTGGTAATGTCTGGAATATTCTCTGTAAAGCGCTACGAAATATGCGTGCGCTATAATAACTGGTAATAGATACATTTTATGATTCTTATACAGTTTTACCTCATAAACCACCCGTCTTGCCCCCAATAAACCTGTGACTTGTACATACTTGTAGCTGAGGCGGGGGAGTCTGGCTGTGTCCTGTCAGGAATATCTACGGTCACGGCTACTTGGAAGCCGATAACGACTGTGCATGGTTCAGTTATTATAACGCTGCTTATAATGGGCATTCCTCAGAAAGTGGCTTATTGGGCCCAGCTGTCCTCCATTAAATAATCGTTTCATCATGCTGAAAGTGTTTAACATGACATCTTCAGGGTGTCATGTATCTAGGCTGCAATAATAACCCTTCATGCAATGTGCGCTGATGAAGAGACAGCGTCTCACCTCCCTGAATATGAGATGACAATGACAGCGCTGTGTGTCTCTTCATCGGTATTATCCTGTGGCTCCTGTGTGTACATGCCTCTTACTAATGATCCAGACAGCTAATTAGCAGAAAGCTGGCCTCGCTTTATTTCTCCGACATAATGACGCTATTGCAGTAATATGCCGTCTAATAATCAGCTTCTATGTTACATGGGTCACATATTGTATATTAATCCATGGCGTACGGCAGTAGTTCTCAACCTCGGTCCTCAAGTACCTCCAACAGTTCATGTTTTCCAGGTCTCCTCACGGGATTGCAAGTGAAATAATCCGCTCCACCTGTGGATCTTTTATAATGTGTCAGTGAGTAATGAATACACCTGTGCACCTGCTAGGTGACCTGGAAAACGTGAACTGTTGGGGGTACTTGAGGACTGAGGATGAGAACCACTGGCGCAGGGCACCCGCAGATTTACTAGTCAGGATTTCAGGTATCATTTATATTTAATATCATGAGTATTACAGGGTAAATGACATATCTGCTATAGTGTGGGTAATAAATGGAATATGTTCTGACGCATTACACTGCTGACAGTCAGCGTCATTACAGATCTGTTACATCTGGAGTAGTGATCCATCCTGGATGAAGCGTCGGCATTATGGAAGCATGAATGGGAGACAGGATGATAATCACATACAGAAACACAGCCGGCTGCAGTACGTCACACAACCCTATACTGACCCCTGCCTGCTCACTGAGCCAACCCTAAACTGACCCCTGCATGCCTACTGACCCCACCCTATACTGACCCCTGCCTGCTCACTGACTCAACCCTATACTGACCTTGCCTGCTCACTGATCCAACCCTATACTGACCCCTGCATGCCCACTGACCCCACCCTATACTGACCCCTGCCTGCTCACTGACTCAACCCTATACTGACCTTGCCTGCTCACTGATCCAACCCTATACTGACCCCTGCCTGCTCACTGACTCAACCCTATACTGACCCCTGCCTGCTCAATGATCCAACCCTATACTGACCCCTGCCTGCTCACTGATCCAACCCTATACTAACCCCTGCCTGCTCACTGATCCAACACTATACTGACCCCTGCCTGCCCACTGACCCAACCCTATACTGACCCCTGCCTGCTCACTGACTCAACCCTATACTGACCCCTGCCTGCTCACTGATCCAACCCTATACTGACCCCTGCCTGCTCACTGATCCAACCCTATACTGACCCCTGCCTGCTCACTGACTCAACCCTATACTGACCCCTGCCTGCCCACTGATCCCACCCTATACTGACCCCTGCCTGCTCACTGATCCAACCCTATACTGACCCCTGCCTGCTCACTGATCCAACACTATACTGACCCCTGCCTGCCCACTGACCCAACCCTATACTGACCCCTGCCTACTCACTGACTCAACCCTATACTGACCCCTGCCTGCTCACTGATCCAACCCTATACTGACCCCTGCCTGCTCACTGATCCAACCCTATACTGACCCCTGCCTGCTCACTGATCCAACCCTATACTGACCCCTGCCTGCTCACTGATCCAAACCTATACTAACCCCTGCCTGCTCACTGATCCAACACTATACTGACCCCTGCCTGCCCACTGACCCAACCCTATACTGACCCCTGCCTGCTCACTGATCCAACCCTATACTGACCCCTGCCTGCTCACTGATCCAACCCTATACTGACCCCTGCCTGCTCACTGACTCAACCCTATACTGACCCCTGCCTGCCCACTGATCCAACCCTATACTGACCCCTGCCTGCTCACTGATCCAACCGTATACTGACCCATGCCTGCTCACTGATCCAACCCTATACTGACCCCTGCCTGCCCACTGACCCAACCCTATACTGACCCCTGCCTGCTCACTGATCCAACCCTATACTGACCCCTGCCTGCTCACTGATCCAACCCTATACTGACCCCTGCCTGCTCACTGATCCAACCCTATACTGACCCCTGCCTGCTCACTGATCCAACCCTATACTGACCCCTGCCTTGCCACTTATCCAACCCTATACTGACCCCTGCCTGCCCACTGACCCAACCCTATACTGACCCCTGCCTGCTCACTGATCCAACCCTATACTGAACCCTGCCTGCCCACTGACCCAACCCTATACTGACCCCTGCCTGCCCACTGACCCAACCCTATACTGAACCCTGCCTGCTCACTGACCCAACCCTATACTGACCCCTGCCTGCTCACTGATCCAACCCTATACTGACCCCTGTCTACTCACTGACTCAACCCTATACTGACCCCTGCCTGCTCACTGATCCAACCCTATACTGACCCCTGTCTACTCACTGACCCAACCCTATACTGACCCCTGCCTGCTCACTGATCCAACCCTATACTGACCCCTGCCTGCTCACTGATCCAACCCTATACTGACCCCTGTCTACTCACTGACCCAACCCTATACTGACCCCTGCCTGCTCACTGATCCAACCCTATACTGACCCCTGCCTGCTCACTGATCCAACCCTATACTAACCCCTGCCTGCTCACTGATCCAACACTATACTGACCCCTGCCTGCCCACTGACCCAACCCTATACTGACCCCTGCCTACTCACTGACTCAACCCTATACTGACCCCTGCCTGCTCACTGATCCAACCCTATACTGACCCCTGCCTGCTCACTGATCCAACCCTATACTGACCCCTGCCTGCTCACTGACTCAACCCTATACTGACCCCTGCCTGCCCACTGATCCCACCCTATACTGACCCCTGCCTGCTCACTGATCCAACCCTATACTGACCCCTGCCTGCTCACTGATCCAACACTATACTGACCCCTGCCTGCGCACTGACCCAACCCTATACTGACCCCTGCCTACTCACTGACTCAACCCTATACTGACCCCTGCCTGCTCACTGATCCAACCCTATACTGACCCCTGCCTGCTCACTGATCCAACCCTATACTGACCCCTGCCTGCTCACTGATCCAACCCTATACTGACCCCTGCCTGCTCACTGATCCAACCCTATACTAACCCCTGCCTGTTCACTGATCCAACACTATACTGACCCCTGCCTGCCCACTGACCCAACCCTATACTGACCCCTGCCTACTCACTGACTCAAACCTATACTGACCCCTGCCTGCTCACTGATCCAACCCTATACTGACCCCTGCCTGCTCACTGATCCAACCCTATACTGACCCCTGCCTGCTCACTGACTCAACCCTATACTGACCCCTGCCTGCCCACTGATCCAACCCTATACTGACCCCTGCCTGCTCACTGATCCAACCCTATACTGACCCCTGCCTGCTCACTGATCCAACCCTATACTGACCCCTGCCTGCCCACTGATCCAACCCTATACTGACCCCTGCCTGCCCACTGATCCAACCCTATACTGACCCCTGCCTGCTCACTGATCCAACCCTATACTGACCCCTGTCTGCTCACTGATCCAACCCTATACTGACCCCTGCCTGCTCACTGATCCAACCCTATACTGACCCCTGCCTGCTCACTGATCCAACCCTATACTGACCCCTGCCTGGCCACTGATCCAACCCTATACTGACCCCTGCCTGCCCACTGACCCAACCCTATACTGACCCCTGCCTGCTCACTGATCCAACCCTATACTGACCCCTGCCTGCCCACTGACCCAACCCTATACTGACCCCTGCCTGCCCACTGACCCAACCCTATACTGAACCCTGCCTGCTCACTGACTCAACCCTATACTGACCCCTGCCTGCTCACTGATCCAACCCTATACTGACCCCTGTCTACTCACTGACTCAACCCTATACTGACCCCTGCCTGCTCACTGATCCAACCCTATACTGACCCCTGTCTACTCACTGACCCAACCCTATACTGACCCCTGCCTGCTCACTGATCCAACCCTATGCTGACCCCTGTCTACTCACTGACTCAACCCTATACTGACCCCTGCCTACTCACTGACTCAACCCTATACTGACCCCTGCTTGCTCACTGATCCAACCCTATACTGACCCCTGCCTGCTCACTGATCCAACCCTATACTGACCCCTGCCTGCTCACTGATCCAACCCTATACTGACCCCTGCCTGCTCACTGATCCAACCCTATACTAACCCCTGCCTGCTCACTGATCCAACACTATACTGACCCCTGCCTGCCCACTGACCCAACCCTATACTGACCCCTGCCTACTCACTGACTCAACCCTATACTGACCCCTGCCTGCTCACTGATCCAACCCTATACTGACCCCTGCCTGCTCACTGATCCAACCCTATACTGACCCCTGCCTGCTCACTGACTCAACCCTATACTGACCCCTGCCTGCCCACTGATCCAACCCTATACTGACCCCTGCCTGCTCACTGATCCAACCCTATACTGACCCCTGCCTGCTCACTGATCCAACCCTATACTGACCCCTGCCTGCCCACTGACCCAACCCTATACTGACCCCTGCCTGCTCACTGATCCAACCCTATACTGACCCCTGCCTGCTCACTGACTCAACCCTATACTGACCCCTGCCTGCCCACTGATCCAACCCTATACTGACCCCTGCCTGCTCACTGATCCAACCCTATACTGACCCCTGCCTGCTCACTGATCCAACCCTATACTGACCCCTGCCTGCCCACTGACCCAACCCTATACTGACCCCTGCCTGCTCACTGATCCAACCCTATACTGACCCCTGCCTGCTCACTGATCCAACCCTATACTGACCCCTGTCTGCTCACTGATCCAACCCTATACTGACCCCTGCCTGCTCACTGATCCAACCCTATACTGACCCCTGCCTGGCCACTGATCCAACCCTATACTGACCCCTGCCTGCCCACTGACCCAACCCTATACTGACCCCTGCCTGCTCACTGATCCAACCCTATACTGACCCCTGCCTGCCCACTGACCCAACCCTATACTGACCCCTGCCTGCCCACTGACCCAACCCTATACTGAACCCTGCCTGCTCACTGACCCAACCCTATACTGACCCCTGCCTGCTCACTGATCCAACCCTATACTGACCCCTGTCTACTCACTGACTCAACCCTATACTGACCCCTGCCTGCTCACTGATCCAACCCTATACTGACCCCTGTCTACTCACTGACCCAACCCTATACTGACCCCTGCCTGCTCACTGATCCAACCCTATGCTGACCCCTGTCTACTCACTGACTCAACCCTATACTGACCCCTGTCTGCTCAATGAGCCCACCCTATACTGACCCCTGCATGCCCACTGATCCAACCCTATACTGACCCCTGCCTGCTCACTGACCCAACCCTATACTGACCCCTGCCTGCTCAATGATCCAACCCTATACTGACCCCTGTCTACTCACTGACTCAACCCTATACTGACCCCTGCCTGGCCACTGATCCAACCCTATACTGACCCCTGCCTGCCCACTGACCCAACCCTATACTGACCCCTGCCTGCTCACTGATCCAACCCTATACTGAACCCTGCCTGCCCACTGACCCAACCCTATACTGACCCCTGCCTGCCCACTGACCCAACCCTATACTGAACCCTGCCTGCTCACTGACCCAACCCTATACTGACCCCTGCCTGCTCACTGATCCAACTGACCACTGTCTACTCACTGACTCAACCCTATACTGACCCCTGCCTGCTCACTGATCCAACCCTATACTGACCCCTGTCTACTCACTGACCCAACCCTATACTGACCCCTGCCTGCTCACTGATCCAACCCTATGCTGACCCCTGTCTACTCACTGATTTAACCCTATACTGACCCCTGTCTGCTCAATGAGCCCACCCTATACTGACCCCTGCATGCCCACTGATCCAACCCTATACTGACCCCTGCCTGCTCACTGACCCAACCCTATACTGACCCCTGCCTGCTCAATGATCCAACCCTATACTGACCCCTGTCTACTCACTGACTCAACCCTATACTGACCCCTGACTGCTCACTGGCCCAACCCTATACTGACCCCTGCCTGCTCACTGATCCAACCCTATACTGACCCCTGCCTACTCACTGATCCAACCCTATACTGACCCCTGCCTGCTCACTGACTCAACCCTATACTGACCCCTGACTGCTCACTGACCAACCCTATACTGACCCCTGCCTGATCACTGAGCCAACCCTATACTGACCCATGCCTGCTCACTGAGCCCACCCTATACTGACCCCTGCATGCCCACTGATCCAACCCTACACTGACCCCTGCCTGCCCACTACTCCAACCTTAAACTATACTGACCCCTGCCTGTCCACTGATCCAACCCTATACTGACCCCTGCCGGCCAAATCACCCAACCCTATACTGACCCCTGCCTGCTCACTGATCCAACCCTATACTGACCCCTGTCTACTCACTGACCCAACCCTATACTGACCCCTGCCTGCTCACTGATCCAACCCTATACTGATTCCTGCCTGCTCACTGACCCAACCCTACCCTGACCCCTGCCTGCTCACTGAGCCCACCCTATACTAACCCCTGCCTACTCACTGATCCAACCCTATACTAACCCCTGCCTGCTCACTGACCCAACCCTATCCTGACCCCTGCCTGCTCACTGAGCCCACCCTATACTAATCCCTGTCAACTCACTGACCCAACCCTATACTGACCCCTGCCTGGCCACTGATCCAACCCTATACTGACCCCTGTCTGCTCACTGATCCAACCCTATACTGACCCCTGCCTGCTCACTGATCCAACCCTATACTGACCCCTGCCTGCTCACTGACCCAACCCTATACTGACCCCTGTCTGCTCACTGATCCAACCCTATACTGACCCCTGCCTGCTCACTGATCCAACCCTATACTGACCCCTGCCTGCTCACTGACCCAACCCTATACTGACCCCTGCCTGCTCACTGATCAAACCCTATACTGACCCCTGCCTACTCACTGACTCAACCCTATACTGACCCCTGCCTGCTCACTGATCCAACCCTATACTGACCCTGCCTGCTCACTGATCCAACCCTATACTGACCCCTGCCTGCTCACTGATCCAACCCTATACTGACCCCTGCCTGCTCACTGACCCCACCATATACTGACCTTTGCCTGCTCACTGATCCAACCCTATACTGACCCCTGCCTACTCACTGACCCCACCCTATACTGACCCCTGCCTGCTCACTGACCCAACCCTATACTGAACCCTGCCTACTCACTGATCCAACCCTATACTGACCCCTGTATGCTCACTGATCCAACCCTATACTGACCCCTGCCTGCTCAATGATCCAACCCTATACTGACCCCTGCCTGCTCACTGACCCAACCCTATACTAACCCCTGCCTGCTCACTGACCCAACCCTATACTGACCCCTGCCTGCCCACTGACCCAACCCTATACTGACCCCTGCCTACTCACTGATCCAACCCTATACTGACCCCTGCCTACTCACTGACCCAACCCTATACTGACCCCTGCCTGCTCACTAACCCAACCCTATACTGACCCCTGCCTGCCCACAAACCCAACCCTATACTGACCCCTGCCTGCTCACTGACCCTACCCTATGCTGACCCCTGCCTGCTCACTGGACCAACCCTATACTGACCCCTGACTGCCCACTGACCCAACCCTATACTGACACATACCTGCTCACTGAGCCCACCCTATACTAACCCCTGCCTACTCACTGACCCAACCCTATCCTGACCCCTGCCTGATCACTGACCCAACCCTATACTGACCCCTGCCTGCCCACTGACCCAACCCTATACTGACCCCTGCCTGCTCACTGAGCCCACCCTATACTGACCCCTGCCTGCTCACTGACCCAACCCTATACTGACCCATGCCTGCTCACTGACCCCACCCTATACTGACCCCTGCCTGCTCACTGAACCAACCCTATACTGACCCATGCCTGCTCACTGACCCCACCATATACTGACCCCTGCCTGCCCACTGATCCCACCCTATACTGACCCCGGCCTGCTCACTGATCCAACCATATACTGACCCCTGCCTGCTCACTGATCCAACACTATACTGACCCCTGCCTGCCCACTGACCCAACCCTATACTGACCCCTGCCTACTCACTGACTCAACCCTATACTGACCCCTGCCTGCTCACTGATCCAACCCTATACTGACCCCTGCCTGCTCACTGATCCAACCCTATACTGACCCCTGCCTGCTCACTGATCCAACCCTATACTGACCCCTGCCTGCTTACTGATCCAAACCTATACTAACCCCTGCCTGCTCACGGATCCAACACTATACTGACCCCAGCCTGCCCACTGACCCAACCCTATACTGACCCCTGCCTGCTCACTGATCCAACCCTATACTGACCCCTGCCTGCTCACTGATCCAACCCTATACTGTCCCCTGCCTGCTCACTGACTCAACCCTATACTGACCCCTGCCTGCCCACTGATCCAACCCTATACTGACCCCTGCCTGCTCACTGATCCAACCCTATACTGACCCCTGCCTGCTCACTGATCCAGCCCTAAACTGACCCCTGCCTGCCCACTGACCCAACCCTATACTGACCCCTGCCTGCTCACTGACCCAACCCTATACTGACCCCTGCCTGCTCACTGATCAAACCCTATACTGACCCCTGCATGCCCACTGACCCCACCCTATACTTACCCTGCCTGCTCACTGATCCAACCCTATACTGACCCCTGCCTGCTCACTGATCCAACCCTATACTGACCCCTGCCTGCTCACTGACCCCACCCTATACTGACCTTTGCCTGCTCACTGATCCAACCCTATACTGACCCCTGCCTACTCACTGACCCCACCCTATACTGACCCCTGCCTGCTCACTGACCCAACCCTATACTGAACTGTGCCTACTCACTGATCCAACCCTATACTGACCCCTGTATGCTCACTGATCCAACCCTATACTGACCCCTGCCTGCTCAATGATCCAACCCTATACTGACCCCTGCCTGCTCACTGACCCAACCCTATATTAACCCCTGCCTGCTCACTGACCCAACCCTATACTGACCCCTGCCTGCCCACTGACCCAACCCTATACTGACCCCTGCCTACTCACTGATCCAACCCTATACTGACCCCTGCCTACTCACTGACCCAACCCTATACTGACCCCTGCCTGCTCACTGACCCAACCCTATACTGACCCCTGCCTGCCCACAAACCCAACCCTATACTGACCCCTGCCTACTCACTGATCCAACCCTATACTGACCCCTGCCTGCTCACTGACCCTACCCTATGCTGACCCCTGCCTGCTTACTGGACCAACCCTATACTGATCCCTGACTGCCCACTGACCCAACCCTATACTGACACATACCTGCTCACTGAGCCCACCCTATACTAACCCCTGCCTACTCACTGACCCAACCCTATCCTGACCCCTGCCTGATCACTGACCCAACCCTATACTGACCCCTGCCTGCCCACTGACCCAACCCTATACTGACCCCTGCCTGCTCACTGAGCCCACCCTATACTGACCCCTGCCTGCTCACTGACCCAACCCTATACTGACCCCTGCCTGCTCACTGACCCCACCCTATACTGACCCCTGCCTGCTCACTGAACCAACCCTATACTGACCCCTGCCTGCTCACTGACCCCACCCTATACTGACCCCTGCCTGCCCACTGATCCCACCCTATACTGACCCCTGCCTGCTCACTGATCCAACCCTATACTGACCCCTGCCTGCTCACTGATCCAACACTATACTGACCCCTGCCTGCCCACTGACCCAACCCTATACTGACCCCTGCCTACTCACTGACTCAACCCTATACTGACCCCTGCCTGCTCACTGATCCAACCCTATACTGACCCCTGCCTGCTCACTGATCCAACCCTATACTGACCCCCTGCCTGCTCACTGATCCAACCCTATACTGACCCCTGCCTACTCACTGATCCAAACCTATACTAACCCCTGCCTGCTCACTGATCCAACACTATACTGACCCCAGCCTGCCCACTGACCCAACCCTATACTGACCCCTGCCTGCTCACTGATCCAACCCTATACTGACCCCTGCCTGCTCACTGATCCAACCCTATACTGACCCCTGACTGCTCACTGACTCAACCCTTTACTGACCCCTGCCTGCCCACTGATCGAACCCTATACTGACCCCTGCCTGCTCACTGATCCAACCCTATACTGACCCCTGCCTGCTCACTGATCCAACCCTATACTGACCCCTGCCTGCCCACTGACCCAACCCTATACTGACCCCTGCCTGCTCACTGATCCAACCCTATACTGACCCCTGCCTGCTCACTGATCCAACCCTATACTGACCCCTGCCTGCTCACTGATCCAACCCTATACTGACCCCTGCCTGCTCACTGATCCAACCCTATACTGACCCCTGCCTGGCCACTTATCCAATCCTATACTGACCCCTGCCTGCCCACTGACCCAACCCTATACTGAACCCTGCCTACTCACTGATCCAACCCTATACTGACCCCTGTATGCTCACTGATCCAACCCTATACTGACCCCTGCCTGCTCAATGATCCAACCCTATACTGACCCCTGCCTGCTCACTGACCCAACCCTATATTAACCCCTGCCTGCTCACTGACCCAACCCTATACTGACCCCTGCCTGCCCACTGACCCAACCCTATACTGACCCCTGCCTACTCACTGATCCAACCCTATACTGACCCCTGCCTACTCACTGACCCAACCCTATACTGACCCCTGCCTGCTCACTGACCCAACCCTATACTGACCCCTGCCTGCCCACAAACCCAACCCTATACTGACCCCTGCCTACTCACTGATCCAACCCTATACTGACCCCTGCCTGCTCACTGACCCTACCCTATGCTAACCCCTGCCTGCTTACTGGACCAACCCTATACTGATCCCTGACTGCCCACTGACCCAACCCTATACTGACACATACCTGCTCACTGAGCCCACCCTATACTAACCCCTGCCTACTCACTGACCCAACCCTATCCTGACCCCTGCCTGATCACTGACCCAACCCTATACTGACCCCTGCCTGCCCACTGACCCAACCCTATACTGACCCCTGCCTGCTCACTGAGCCCACCCTATACTGACCCCTGCCTGCTCTCTGACCCAACCCTATACTGACCCCTGCCTGCTCACTGACCCCACCCTATACTGACCCCTGCCTGCTCACTGAACCAACCCTATACTGACCCCTGCCTGCTCACTGACCCCACCCTATACTGACCCCTGCCTGCCCACTGATCCCACCCTATACTGACCCCTGCCTGCTCACTGATCCAACCCTATACTGACCCCTGCCTGCTCACTGATCCAACACTATACTGACCCCTGCCTGCCCACTGACCCAACCCTATACTGACCCCTGCCTACTCACTGACTCAACCCTATACTGACCCCTGCCTGCTCACTGATCCAACCCTATACTGACCCCTGCCTGCTCACTGATCCAACCCTATACTGACCCCTGCCTGCTCACTGATCCAACCCTATACTGACCCCTGCCTACTCACTGATCCAAACCTATACTAACCCCTGCCTGCTCACTGATCCAACACTATACTGACCCCAGCCTGCCCACTGACCCAACCCTATACTGACCCCTGCCTGCTCACTGATCCAACCCTATACTGACCCCTGCCTGCTCACTGATCCAACCCTATACTGACCCCTGACTGCTCACTGACTCAACCCTATACTGACCCCTGCCTGCCCACTGATCGAACCCTATACTGACCCCTGCCTGCTCACTGATCCAACCCTATACTGACCCTTGCCTGCTCACTGATCCAACCCTATACTGACCCCTGCCTGCCCACTGACCCAACCCTATACTGACCCCTGCCTGCTCACTGATCCAACCCTATACTGACCCCTGCCTGCTCACTGATCCAACCCTATACTGACCCCTGCCTGCTCACTGATCCAACCCTATACTGACCCCTGCCTGCTCACTGATCCAACCCTATACTGACCCCTGCCTGGCCACTTATCCAATCCTATACTGACCCCTGCCTGCCCACTGACCCAACCCTATACTGACCCCTGCCTGCTCACTGATCCAACCCTATACTGAACCCTGCCTGCCCACTGACCCAACCCTATACTGACCCCTGCCTGCCCACTGACCCAACCCTATACTGAACCCTGACTGCTCACTGACCCAACCCTATACTGACCCCTGCCTGCTCACTGATCCGACCCTATACTGACCCCTGTCTACTCACTGACTCAACCCTATACTGCCCCCTGCCTGCTCACTGATCCAACCCTATACTGACCCCTGTCTACTCACTGACCCAACCCTATACTGACCCCTGCCTGCTCACTGATCCAACCCTATGCTGACCCCTGTCTACTCACTGACTCAACCCTATACTGACCCCTGTCTGCTCAATGAGCCCACCCTATACTGACCCCTGCATGCCCACTGATCCAACCCTATACTGACCCCTGCCTGCTCACTGACCCAACCCTATACTGACCCCTGCCTGCTCAATGATCCAACCCTATACTGACCCCTGTCTACTCACTGACTCAACCCTATACTGACCCCTGCCTGGCCACTGATCCAACCCTATACTGACCCCTGCCTGCCCACTGACCCAACCCTATACTGACACCTGCCTGCTCACTGATCCAACCCTATACTGAACCCTGCCTGCCCACTGACCCAACCCCATACTGACCCCTGCCTGCCCACTGACCCAACCCTATACTGAACCCTGCCTGCTCACTGACCCAACCCTCTACTGACCCCTGCCTGCTCACTGATCCAACCCTATACTGACCCCTGTCTACTCACTGACCCAACCCTATACTGACCCCTGCCTGCCCACTGATCCAACCCTATGCTGACCCCTGTCTACTCACTGACTCAACCCTATACTGACCCCTGTCTGCTCAATGAGCCCACCCTATACTGACCCCTGCATGCCCACTGATCCAACCCTATACTGACCCCTGCCTGCTCACTGACCCTACCCTATGCTGACCCCTGCCTGCTCACTGGACCAACCCTATACTGATCCCTGACTGCCCACTGACCCAACCCTATACTGACACATACCTGCTCACTGAGCCCACCCTATACTAACCCCTGCCTACTCACTGACCCAACCCTATCCTGACCCCTGCCTGATCACTGACCCAACCCTATACTGACCCCTGCCTGCCCACTGACCCAACCCTATACTGACCCCTGCCTGCTCACTGAGCCCACCCTATACTGACCCCTGCCTGCTCACTGACCCAACCCTATACTGACCCCTGCCTGCTCACTGACCCCACCCTATACTGACCCCTGCCTGCTCACTGAACCAACCCTATACTGACCCCTGCCTGCTCACTGACCCCACCCTATACTGACCCCTGCCTGCCCACTGATCCCACCCTATACTGACCCCTGCCTGCTCACTGATCCAACCCTATACTGACCCCTGCCTGCTCACTGATCCAACACTATACTGACCCCTGCCTGCCCACTGACCCAACCCTATACTGACCCCTGCCTACTCACTGACTCAACCCTATACTGACCCCTGCCTGCTCACTGATCCAACCCTATACTGACCCCTGCCTGCTCACTGATCCAACCCTATACTGACCCCTGCCTGCTCACTGATCCAACCCTATACTGACCCCTGCCTGCTCACTGATCCAAACCTATACTAACCCCTGCCTGCTCACTGATCCAACACTATACTGACCCCAGCCTGCCCACTGACCCAACCCTATACTGACCCCTGCCTGCTCACTGATCCAACCCTATACTGACCCCTGCCTGCTCACTGATCCAACTCTATACTGACCCCTGGCTGCTCACTGACTCAACCCTATACTGACCCCTGCCTGCCCACTGATCCAACCCTATACTGACCCCTGCCTGCTCACTGATCCAACCCTATACTGACCCCTGCCTGCTCACTGATCCAACCCTATACTGACCCCTGCCTGCCCACTGACCCAACCCTATACTGACCCCTGCCTGCTCACTGATCCAACCCTATACTGACCCCTGCCTACTCACTGATCCAACCCTATACTGACCCCTGCCTGCTCACTGATCCAACCCTATACTGACCCCTGCCTGCTCACTGATCCAACCCTATACTGACCCCTGCCTGGCCACTTATCCAACCCTATACTGACCCCTGCCTGCCCACTGACCCAACCCTATACTGACCCCTGCCTGCTCACTGATCCAACCCTATACTGAACCCTGCCTGCCCACTGACCCAACCCTATACTGACCCCTGCCTGCCCACTGACCCAACCCTATACTGAACCCTGACTGCTCACTGACCCAACCCTATACTGACCCCTGCCTGCTCACTGATCCAACCCTATACTGACCCCTGTCTACTCACTGACTCAACCCTATACTGCCCCCTGCCTGCTCACTGATCCAACCCTATACTGACCCCTGTCTACTCACTGACCCAACCCTATACTGACCCCTGCCTGCTCACTGATCCAACCCTATGCTGACCCCTGTCTACTCACTGACTCAACCCTATACTGACCCCTGTCTGCTCAATGAGCCCACCCTATACTGACCCCTGCATGCCCACTGATCCAACCCTATACTGACCCCTGCCTGCTCACTGACCCAACCCTATACTGACCCCTGCCTGCTCAATGATCCAACCCTATACTGACCCCTGTCTACTCACTGACTCAACCCTATACTGACCCCTGCCTGGCCACTGATCCAACCCTATACTGACCCCTGCCTGCCCACTGACCCAACCCTATACTGACACCTGCCTGCTCACTGATCCAACCCTATACTGAACCCTGCCTGCCCACTGACCCAACCCTATACTGACCCCTGCCTGCCCACTGACCCAACCCTATACTGAACCCTGCCTGCTCACTGACCCAACCCTCTACTGACCCCTGCCTGCTCACTGATCCAACCCTATACTGACCCCTGTCTACTCACTGACTCAACCCTATACTGACCCCTGCCTGCTCACTGATCCAACCCTATACTGACCCCTGTCTACTCACTGACCCAACCCTATACTGACCCCTGCCTGCTCACTGATCCAACCCTATGCTGACCCCTGTCTACTCACTGACTCAACCCTATACTGACCCCTGTCTGCTCAATGAGCCCACCCTATACTGACCCCTGCATGCCCACTGATCCAACCCTATACTGACCCCTGCCTGCTCACTGACCGAACCCTATACTGACCCCTGCCTGCTCAATGATCCAACCCTATACTGACCCCTGTCTACTCACTGACTCAACCCTATACTGACCCCTGACTGCTCACTGGCCCAACCCTATACTGACCCCTGCCTGCTCACTGATCCAACCCTATACTGACCCCTGCCTGCTCACTGATCCAACCCTATACTGACCCCTGTCTACTCACTGACCCAACCCTATACTGACCCCTGCCTGCTCACTGATCCAACCCTATACTGACCCCTGCCTGCTCACTGATCCAACCCTATACTAACCCCTGCCTGCTCACTGATCCAACACTATACTGACCCCTGCCTGCCCACTGACCCAACCCTATACTGACCCCTGCCTACTCACTGACTCAACCCTATACTGACCCCTGCCTGATCACTGATCCAACCCTATACTGACCCCTGCCTGCTCACTGATCCAACCCTATACTGACCCCTGCCTGCTCACTGACCCCACCCTATACTGACCCCTGCCTGCTCACTGAACCAACCCTATACTGACCCCTGCCTGCTCACTGACCCCACCCTATACTGACCCCTGCCTGCCCACTGATCCCACCCTATACTGACCCCTGCCTGCTCACTGATCCAACCCTATACTGACCCCTGCCTGCTCACTGATCCAACACTATACTGACCCCTGCCTGCCCACTGACCCAACCCTATACTGACCCCTGCCTACTCACTGACTCAACCCTATACTGACCCCTGCCTGCTCACTGATCCAACCCTATACTGACCCCTGCCTGCTCACTGATCCAACCCTATACTGACCCCCTGCCTGCTCACTGATCCAACCCTATACTGACCCCTGCCTACTCACTGATCCAAACCTATACTAACCCCTGCCTGCTCACTGATCCAACACTATACTGACCCCAGCCTGCCCACTGACCCAACCCTATACTGACCCCTGCCTGCTCACTGATCCAACCCTATACTGACCCCTGCCTGCTCACTGATCCAACCCTATACTGACCCCTGACTGCTCACTGACTCAACCCTTTACTGACCCCTGCCTGCCCACTGATCGAACCCTATACTGACCCCTGCCTGCTCACTGATCCAACCCTATACTGACCCCTGCCTGCTCACTGATCCAACCCTATACTGACCCCTGCCTGCCCACTGACCCAACCCTATACTGACCCCTGCCTGCTCACTGATCCAACCCTATACTGACCCCTGCCTGCTCACTGATCCAACCCTATACTGACCCCTGCCTGCTCACTGATCCAACCCTATACTGACCCCTGCCTGCTCACTGATCCAACCCTATACTGACCCCTGCCTGGCCACTTATCCAATCCTATACTGACCCCTGCCTGCCCACTGACCCAACCCTATACTGAACCCTGCCTACTCACTGATCCAACCCTATACTGACCCCTGTATGCTCACTGATCCAACCCTATACTGACCCCTGCCTGCTCAATGATCCAACCCTATACTGACCCCTGCCTGCTCACTGACCCAACCCTATATTAACCCCTGCCTGCTCACTGACCCAACCCTATACTGACCCCTGCCTGCCCACTGACCCAACCCTATACTGACCCCTGCCTACTCACTGATCCAACCCTATACTGACCCCTGCCTACTCACTGACCCAACCCTATACTGACCCCTGCCTGCTCACTGACCCAACCCTATACTGACCCCTGCCTGCCCACAAACCCAACCCTATACTGACCCCTGCCTACTCACTGATCCAACCCTATACTGACCCCTGCCTGCTCACTGACCCTACCCTATGCTAACCCCTGCCTGCTTACTGGACCAACCCTATACTGATCCCTGACTGCCCACTGACCCAACCCTATACTGACACATACCTGCTCACTGAGCCCACCCTATACTAACCCCTGCCTACTCACTGACCCAACCCTATCCTGACCCCTGCCTGATCACTGACCCAACCCTATACTGACCCCTGCCTGCCCACTGACCCAACCCTATACTGACCCCTGCCTGCTCACTGAGCCCACCCTATACTGACCCCTGCCTGCTCTCTGACCCAACCCTATACTGACCCCTGCCTGCTCACTGACCCCACCCTATACTGACCCCTGCCTGCTCACTGAACCAACCCTATACTGACCCCTGCCTGCTCACTGACCCCACCCTATACTGACCCCTGCCTGCCCACTGATCCCACCCTATACTGACCCCTGCCTGCTCACTGATCCAACCCTATACTGACCCCTGCCTGCTCACTGATCCAACACTATACTGACCCCTGCCTGCCCACTGACCCAACCCTATACTGACCCCTGCCTACTCACTGACTCAACCCTATACTGACCCCTGCCTGCTCACTGATCCAACCCTATACTGACCCCTGCCTGCTCACTGATCCAACCCTATACTGACCCCTGCCTGCTCACTGATCCAACCCTATACTGACCCCTGCCTACTCACTGATCCAAACCTATACTAACCCCTGCCTGCTCACTGATCCAACACTATACTGACCCCAGCCTGCCCACTGACCCAACCCTATACTGACCCCTGCCTGCTCACTGATCCAACCCTATACTGACCCCTGCCTGCTCACTGATCCAACCCTATACTGACCCCTGACTGCTCACTGACTCAACCCTATACTGACCCCTGCCTGCCCACTGATCGAACCCTATACTGACCCCTGCCTGCTCACTGATCCAACCCTATACTGACCCTTGCCTGCTCACTGATCCAACCCTATACTGACCCCTGCCTGCCCACTGACCCAACCCTATACTGACCCCTGCCTGCTCACTGATCCAACCCTATACTGACCCCTGCCTGCTCACTGATCCAACCCTATACTGACCCCTGCCTGCTCACTGATCCAACCCTATACTGACCCCTGCCTGCTCACTGATCCAACCCTATACTGACCCCTGCCTGGCCACTTATCCAATCCTATACTGACCCCTGCCTGCCCACTGACCCAACCCTATACTGACCCCTGCCTGCTCACTGATCCAACCCTATACTGAACCCTGCCTGCCCACTGACCCAACCCTATACTGACCCCTGCCTGCCCACTGACCCAACCCTATACTGAACCCTGACTGCTCACTGACCCAACCCTATACTGACCCCTGCCTGCTCACTGATCCGACCCTATACTGACCCCTGTCTACTCACTGACTCAACCCTATACTGCCCCCTGCCTGCTCACTGATCCAACCCTATACTGACCCCTGTCTACTCACTGACCCAACCCTATACTGACCCCTGCCTGCTCACTGATCCAACCCTATGCTGACCCCTGTCTACTCACTGACTCAACCCTATACTGACCCCTGTCTGCTCAATGAGCCCACCCTATACTGACCCCTGCATGCCCACTGATCCAACCCTATACTGACCCCTGCCTGCTCACTGACCCAACCCTATACTGACCCCTGCCTGCTCAATGATCCAACCCTATACTGACCCCTGTCTACTCACTGACTCAACCCTATACTGACCCCTGCCTGGCCACTGATCCAACCCTATACTGACCCCTGCCTGCCCACTGACCCAACCCTATACTGACACCTGCCTGCTCACTGATCCAACCCTATACTGAACCCTGCCTGCCCACTGACCCAACCCCATACTGACCCCTGCCTGCCCACTGACCCAACCCTATACTGAACCCTGCCTGCTCACTGACCCAACCCTCTACTGACCCCTGCCTGCTCACTGATCCAACCCTATACTGACCCCTGTCTACTCACTGACCCAACCCTATACTGACCCCTGCCTGCCCACTGATCCAACCCTATGCTGACCCCTGTCTACTCACTGACTCAACCCTATACTGACCCCTGTCTGCTCAATGAGCCCACCCTATACTGACCCCTGCATGCCCACTGATCCAACCCTATACTGACCCCTGCCTGCTCACTGACCCTACCCTATGCTGACCCCTGCCTGCTCACTGGACCAACCCTATACTGATCCCTGACTGCCCACTGACCCAACCCTATACTGACACATACCTGCTCACTGAGCCCACCCTATACTAACCCCTGCCTACTCACTGACCCAACCCTATCCTGACCCCTGCCTGATCACTGACCCAACCCTATACTGACCCCTGCCTGCCCACTGACCCAACCCTATACTGACCCCTGCCTGCTCACTGAGCCCACCCTATACTGACCCCTGCCTGCTCACTGACCCAACCCTATACTGACCCCTGCCTGCTCACTGACCCCACCCTATACTGACCCCTGCCTGCTCACTGAACCAACCCTATACTGACCCCTGCCTGCTCACTGACCCCACCCTATACTGACCCCTGCCTGCCCACTGATCCCACCCTATACTGACCCCTGCCTGCTCACTGATCCAACCCTATACTGACCCCTGCCTGCTCACTGATCCAACACTATACTGACCCCTGCCTGCCCACTGACCCAACCCTATACTGACCCCTGCCTACTCACTGACTCAACCCTATACTGACCCCTGCCTGCTCACTGATCCAA